>NW_028098010.1:0-600000 GCF_014824575.4 Sturnira hondurensis
CTCCCATTTCCGCCCCCCACCCTTAGTTATATATGACCTTTATTATATTGAGGAATGCTCCCTCTATTCCCACTTTGCTGAGTACCTTTATCATAAATGGGTGTTGTACCTTATCAAAAGCTTTTCCTGTGTCTATTTATATTATCATGTGGTTTTTGTCTTTGCTTTTGTTTATGTGGTGTATTACATTTACTGATTTATGAATATTGAACCATCCTTGCATCCCTGGGATGAATCCCGCTTGGTTGTGGTGTATGATCTTTTTGATGTATTGTTGTATGCGTTTTGTAAATATTTTATTGAGGATATTAGCATCATTGTTCATCAGGGGTATTGGCCTGACGTTTTCTTTCTTTGTTGTGTCTCTATCTGGTTTTGGAATTAGGATGATGCTGGCTCTATAAAAAGAGTTGGGGAGTTTTCCCTCCTTTTGGATTTTTTGGAATAGTCTGTGAAGAATTGGGGTTAGTTCTTCATTAAAAGCTTTGTAGAATTCTCCTGTGAAACCATCTGGTCCAGGGATTTTGTTCGATGGGAGTTTTTTGATTATTTCTTCAATTTCATCTGCTGTTATTGGCCTATTCAGGTTTACTGCATCTTTTTCATTGAGCTTTGGAAGATTATATTTTTCCATAAATTTGTCCATTTCACCTAGGTTTTCAAATTTCTTGGCATACAGCTCTGCATAGTAATGCCTTACAATCCCTTCTATTTCTGTGGTATGAGTTGTAATCTCTCCTCTTTCATTTCTGATTGTGTTTATTTGGGTCTTCTCTCTTTTATTCTCGATGAGCCTACTTAAAGGTTTATCTATTTTGTTTATCTTTTCAAAAAGCCAATTCCTGGATACATTGATCCTTAGAATTGTGCTTTTAGTCTCTATGTCATTTAATTCTGCTCTGATCCTGGTTATTTCCTTCCTTATACTTGCTCTGGGATGTCTGTTGTTGTTCCTTGAGTTCTTGGAGGCGTCGGGTTAGGTTGTTTGTTTGAAATGTTTCTATTTTCTTTAGGTAAGCCTGTATTGCTATGAACTTCCCTCTCAGGACTGCCTTCACTGTGTCTCATAAGTTTTGGGTTGTTGTGAGTTCATTTTCATTTGTTTCCAGAATTTTTTTGATTTCTTCCCTGATTTCTATCTTGACCCATTCGTTGTTTAATAGCATACCATTCAGTCTCCATGCTTTTGGGTGTTTTTGGGTTTTTCTGGTGAGGTTAGTTTCCAATTTCAGTCCCTTGTGATCAGAGAAAGTGCTTGGTATGATTTCTATTTTCCTAAACTTGTTGAGTCTCGTTTTGTGTCCTATCATGTGATCTATCTTGGAAAATGTTCAATGAGCATTTGAAAAAATGTGTATTTAGCTTCTTTAGGATGAAGGGCTCTATATATATTAATTAGGTCCATTTCATCTAGAGTATCATTTAATGATGCAATATCTTTGTTGATATTTTGTTTGGAGGATCTGTCCATTTTTGACAGCGGGGTGTTAAAATCCCCTACTATAAATGTTTTGCTGTGAATATCTTTTTTGAGGTCCTCTATGATTTTCTTTATATATTTGGGTGCTCCTGAGTTGGGTGCATATATATTTATGATGTTAATGTCTTCTTGGTTGATTCTTCCCTTGAGCAATATGAAGTGACCTTCTGGGTCTCTCTTTATGGCCCTGTTTTTGAAGTCTATTTTGTCTGATATGAGAATTGCTACCCCGGCTTTTTTTTTCCTGTCCATTTGCTTGGAAAATTTGTTCCCATCTTTTCACTTTTAGTCTGTGGTGGTCTTTTGACCTGAGGTGGGTCTCTTGTAGGCAGCATATGTGTGAGTCATTCTTTCTTATCCATTCAGCTATTCTGTGTCTTTTCATTGGTGCATTCAATCCATTTACACTTAAGGTTATTATTGAAAGGTACTTATTCATTGCCATTTATGTACCTGTGTTCCTCTTCGGCTCTCTCTTTTCCTTCCTTTCCTTAAAGCAGCCCTTGTAGTAATTTCTTGTAGAGCTGGTTTATTGGAAGCCTATTCCTTTAGACTTCTTTTGTCTTGGAAGCTCTTTATTTGGCCTTCTATCTTGATTGAGAGCCTTGCTGTGTCTAGTAGCCTTGGTTGTAGGCCTCTGTTTCTCATTACTTGGAATATTTCTTTCCATTGTCTTCTTGCTTGGAATGTTTCCATTGAGAAGTCAGTAGCCACCCTTGTTGGGACCCCCTTGTATGTTACTTCCTTTTTCTCCCTTGCTGCCTTTAGGATTTTCTCTTTGTCTTGGAGGTTCGCTATTTTAATGATGATGTGTCTTGCAGTAGGCCTCTTTGGGTTCCACCTGATTGGGTTTCTCTGCGATTCCTGCATCCATGTGACTTTCTCTCTCCTCAACTTAGGAAAATTTTCTGTTATTATTCTTTTAAGTAGGTTTTCTGTCCCTTGTTCCTCTTCCTCTCCTTCTAGTATTCCTATTATTCGGATATTATTATGTTTCATGTTGTTTTGCATTTCTCTTAAATTGTCATCATTTTTTCTGATTCTCTTTTCCCTTACTTGGTCCGTCGGGGAGATTCTTTCTATCCTGTCTTCAATCTCACTTATGCGTCCTTCCGCCATATTGATTGTATTCATCCTACCTTCTACTGTGTTCTTCAGTTCAGAAATTGTATTCTTCATTTCCTCTTGGCCTTTACTGATGATTTCTATTTCCTTTTTCATGTTGGTATAGTTTGCAGAGAGTTCATTGTAGCTCCCCTGTAGTTTCTGGTAGCTTGTTGTAAGCTCTTTGAATTTCCTGATAACCAGTACTTTGAATTCCACATGTGATAGTTGACTTGCCTCTATTTCATCTAACATTCTTTCTGAGGCTTCCTCCTTTCCTTTCATTTGGGGATTGTTTCTTTGTCTTCCCATTGTTTGTGGTACTCCTCTTCTTTTCCTCCACTTCTTAAATTGATCTGTTTTGGTTCCCTAGGTTTATGGTGTGAACTTCTGTGGAGGATACCTGTGAAATTCAGAGGTGCAGTCTCCTATAGGTATCTTGGTGTTCTCTGCTTCCACCTACTCTTTTCTTTATTGTGCATGTGTGATCAGTTGGAGGGGGAGGCAAAATGGTTTATGATAGCAGAAGAGTATTTTATTTTATTTACAGACACAGTTGGCAGAGAAGAAATAGACAATCTTTAGCCTATGTATAGAGTTAACCATGCTGTTCCACCCAGCTTGCCACTTTTAGGAATCTGTGGACATAAGTTAAGTGTCTTGTTGAGAAGGGCGGGCTTGAGAGTTGTATCTAGAAAGCAGTGTGGTTGCGGGTGGCCAGATTTGAGGTAAGGTGAGAGTACAGGTTAGTAACTGGGTGTAGTGTGTGAGTAAATAGAGTAATAGAATTCAGGTACCTGTAAGGTGGTCTGAGGTCCGAGAGATGTGTTATGAAGTATTACTGTTGTATAGAACAGCTCTTATTTACAATAATATTAGAGCGACACTCACGTGATAGCCTCTATGTGATCTGTCTAAATGGGGGTTATAGAGCTTGGGTAGTATAGCAAAGGAAAGCAGTGAAGTATAGAAAATTAGCAATACACTGTGGAGGAAAGAGCAGTGGGAACCTGTCAGGTAGTATAATATACCCAGGCAGGACTAAGAAACCTGTACAGAAAGAGGAGGGATACAAAGATATTCTTAAAATAAAAAAGGAGTAAGAATAATGCAAAAATAATAATACACCTAAAAGAAAATTAAGCAACACACACACAAACAATCCAACGCGTGCACACACACACACACACACACACACACACACAAGTCAGGAGAAAAGGGGAATAAGGAAAATTTGGGAAGAACTGAAGGACTAAAACCGGACCAAAAGAAAAAGAAATGCAGGGCAGAGTATTGAAAGATAGAGCAACAATACAGTTTACAATATATAAGATTAATTACAAAAGAAGTTGAGAGAGAAAAAAAGGGGTAAGAGAAACACACACACACACACGCACACACACACAGTAGAGAAGGAAAAAAAAAGAAGAAGATACACCCTTCCTTTGTTGGTTTCAAATTGTCCAAATTAGTTTTTCTGGTTGTGGCATCTCTGAGGGTAGGTATGCAGGCGCCCATGAGCAGGCTGCCAATTGGGCTGTGGTCGCGCACACCCTCGGCAGGCTGCCTGTGTTCCGTGGTATCCGGCACCGTCCTTCTCAGTCCCAAGGCGGGACCCAGGCATTCCCACCCCTCCCCTGGATGGCTGCTGGGCGGTTGGGCCCTGAGGCAAGCCCCTCAGTTCACTTTCCCATAGAGACTTCTCCACAAAGCCCGCCTCTCAGCCCAGCCCAATCCCAAAAGACCGGCCACGACAGTGTCCTTCTTAAATCCTCTGGGCTGGTTGGCTGGTGGGCTGGTGACCACAGAGTCCGCAATTGCCACCCTTTATGTTAACTTAAGCCCACAGGTCTCTGCCTGGTATTAACCTGCCTGCCTAGATGGGGAGGGGGGAGTCAGTTCTCTCCCACAGAGTCTGTTGCCTGCCTACCTACCTGGTGCAGGGCCTCCAGTGTTCCCTCCGCCACAGGAGCCCCGGCCCTGGATTCAGACGGGGATTCTGTTTTCCACTGATGGTGCCTGCCCAGATTGGCTGCCACTTCTGGACCATACTCATGGTCCGCCGGAGGTCTCCTGCCTTGGGTGCGCCCAGGCACAGCCTGCAGCCTAGGAGGCCACGGGTGCACAGCCACTTTTGTCCTCACTCAACTTCTGGAGTCCTGTCTGGTTCCTCTGTCATACTCTCTGGTCTCTTATTTTCATAAATGTTGGGGAACTCTTGGTAGATTATTCTGTTCTTCGGTAGATCCGCCCGGATTTTCCACCAGATGCACGGGAGCTGGGTTCCCTCCATGCTACTCTGTCGCCATCTTAGCTCTCTCCTCCATTTTTTATCATTTTGAATTTGAATTTTATATAATCCACCAGCCTGCTTGTCTAAATGACTTGTGTCAGCGAAATGATGCTTACCAGTCACCCACCCCTGTCTTGCTGACATTTGGTGGTTTGGTTTATTTTATCTGGTCATTTCATAATTTCCTGGGAAATTTGACAGAGCCCTTTCCAATGGTGTGAAAATATTTTCTATGGGTTTGCTGATGGTGTGACTCTTTCCCTCCGGTGTTATAACTTTCCAGTTGCTTAAAACAACAGACTGAGTTATTCCCACACCCTGCAGTCTTTATTGCTGCACTTGATCAACTCAGTCCTGCTAAATCATGAATTTATTTTACCTACATGCCTACACAAGCATTGTGAAAAGGAATTTGCAAAAATGCCATCAAATAAAGTGTCTTCTTCATTGTACAACTGACATTTGTATAAAGCAGAAGACTTCTTTTGAAAATTCTCTTAAATTTTTCTGTAAAAAATAACCTCCCTCAATATAAAATCACTTTTATTACTTTTTAAATACTACAGAAAAACCTTGCATTGTCATCATTTACCTCATGTGTTTTTATACAATGGGTGGATGAAGAAAGACTCAAGAACATTTTTATGATTCCACTTGTTTTACAGCCAGGGCACTATCTTCTCATCTTTTTAAAAATTCAGAATGTCAATTTTCCTTGATACATATTTTTCTTTATTTTTTAAATTTTTATTGCTTGTGCTATTACAGTTATCCCAATTTTTCTCCCTTTGTACCACCCCCAACTGCCCCCCTCCATTTGCACAATCTCCACACTGTTGTTCATATCCATGGGTTATGCATATATGTTCTTTGTCTAATCCCTTCATCTTTCAACCTCTCTGTTGTCTTTAATTCAAAAGAAAATTAGACATTATTTATCTAAGTCTTGCACTGTTGGAAACTGACTGGAACACAAGATATTGGATTCCTTATTTAATGCTTTTCTTATACACACACAGATATGTCATATGTGTATATGATAATATAATATAAACAAATACCTACAGTTTGGGGGAAAATCCGGTTCAGAATTGTTACTGTCAAGTGGATAAAATATTATTTTCTTAAGTTTACAGACAAGATGACTGAGATCTAGAGACTTTATGAAACTCTTCCAATATTATAGTTAAATTGTGCTGGAATTTATGCTGCTCAATTTGTTAAGCCCTCCAGATTATAATGATGCAAGCAAAACTACTTAATATAAAGCATAATTGCAACTCATAGCAATTCAATGAATCTTTTACTTCAGTGAGTTTTTTATTTATAAATATTTACAGAATTTTTGGCCCTGGTGATAGCCTGATGTTTGTATTGCATGTTTTGGAGCATATTTATTCTTCAAAGTGTAGGCGCTGTAATTTTTGGTTTCTCATGAAATATTTATTAATGCTACTGCCAATAAAATAATGCCATAGCGATTATGCTATTCAGTCACTAATGCCCTAAAAAGTAGTTTTCATTTTGGTGCACTGTTATTCAAAGTATTAATTTACACCATGTGTATAACAAGTTACTTTAGGAATAAGTCTAGACACAACTGTCAAGGCTCTGAAGATTTTCTTCCTTGTAGCATTCACATTCAATCTGTTGCCATATCTTCTAGAGCTCTTTCTATGATGCATCTCACATATATTTCCTATTCCCTTCATTGTCATCACTATTACTGCCTGAGTTGGGTCTTTCTTTCCTCTTATTTAGAGAACTGCATTAGTAATTGGTTGCTTCACTGTCATTCTACCTATACTCCTAACTGCCCTATAAAGCTGCCAGGTCAGCCTTCTCCCAACATGGCTCTGCTTCTTCATGGACTCCTTAATGAAATTTAAACTTTGGATCTGCCCTTAAACACCTACATCTGTATACACACAGAATGGTCACACACACACACACACATATACACACAGACATTCTCAAACTTAGTTCATGTGAGAATCTTACATAGAACTTCACACATAATGACTCTGAGTAACAGAGGAGGAGGTCTGGGCCTCAGAGTTTATATGGCTCCCCAGGTGATTCTAATATGCTCTCAAGGCTGAGAACCACTTTTTAAAAGAGCACATTAAAAGATGTGAGTAACGTTGTAAGAGGGAAAGTAATACATCATAAAAGTTAACAAACTATTGCTCACTTCTGGATTTTACCTTGAAGATCTCAAATTCATCAAGTGCAATTTCACTAAACCTCCTTCCCTCATGTGTAAAGGCAACATTAAGTAATCAGGCCATATTCATATACTTAACTAACATTAGCGTAGCACTTATCTACACTCAGCTCTGTATTTGAAGCTAAAATTTTAGCATTGAATAAGAAAAACAAAGTCTCTGGTGTAATCAAATTTACAAAGCATAAGAGACAATAAATAATTTAAGAAATAAAATACCACATTTTGCCATGTATTATGCACATTTTTTGCCCTAATTTTTGAGGGAAGAATAAGAATGTGCATTATATATGGGCACTGCCTGAAATACCTTGTATCTGTTCTGGTGTTTTGCAATTATTTGTTATGTAAAATTTCCTGTACCAAAATATGTTAAAAATAAATGATAAAATTTCTCAGTAATATAAAAATAAGTATATAAATATAAATGAATAAAATTCAAATTAAAAAATGAAAACAAAATATTTTTTTCTTGAAAGTTTGGGCCAAAAACTTGGGCATGCATTATACATAACACAATAGGATAATTACAGATTAATGTAAAAACTGTAAGAAATAATTGATGATGTTATGATGGAAAAAACTGGGGGTGAGGGTATTGAGCAGATGCCATGTTCCCATATTTTAGATGATCCTGATCCAAATTTTGCAAAACTCAACAAGTGGAGTATACCAACAAAAGGAAGCCACAAATTCCTTAAGGCTTTATATTTAATGTATAACATCTGATAGACTAAAATTTCTTGTTTGGCAGCACTAAGCAAGAGATTCTGTTTCATTATTTCTCCACTTTATATATCTGAGTTTTTCTTTTTCTTTCTTTTTATTGGATTGTTTTACATTGCCATTTAGTCTCTTTATGCGCCCTTCACCCCAGCAATCACCACAATGTTGTCCATGCCCATGAGTCCTTTTTATTTTTTTGCTCAATCCCTCCATTCTCTATCCTCCACCCCTTAGCTGTCATCCTTTCACTATAAGTTTGTCTCTAGGTTGCTTGTTAGTTCAGTTTATTCATTTGATTCCACATATGAATGAAATTATATGTATATATACACACATATGTGTGTATATATATATATATATATATGTAAAATTTTGATGAATCAGTGATATACAATCTCTTTTTGTACTCTTTGAAACTAATGAAAATTGATTTAGGATGATTAAACTCAAGATAAACAATTGTTTCTACTATACAATGAGGCTACTAGTACAGATATCCAATTCTTTACTGGAGATTGAGGAAAACTAAGTCCATTGTTCCTGGAGCACAGACTCTGAACAAATAGCATGTCCAAACCCTATAAATTATCCAGATATTGGTAATCTTTGGTTGTTTTTTCCCCACTGACAGTGCTAAGGTGCTATGTTCTTCTGCTGGTACTCTTTGATTTCTGGGGAGACTTCTCAAGATTGCACTTGAAACTGAGGGAGGCAACACTGGAGGCTATTGCTTGTGTTAGTATGTCTTGAACTTTGTAAGCTATTCATGAATTAAAAAATCTGAATCTTTGTTAACAAGTCCAAATGAAATAAGACAAGAAGTGTGAGCCAAGATTCTAAGCCAAAAAAGCCTGTTACCATGATTTGGCTGCCATTGGGAAGAATCCCATAGTCAAAGAGGGGCAAGTATATTATTGAGGCTGAAAGTGGAGATGTATCTGAAAGTCTAAGAAAGTGTCAGGCACTGAAGACTTTTACTTTTTATCCAAAGTGGTCTAATTTTGCTGTAGTTTTCCCATTTACTGTGAGTTCCAACTTTTTTGATGTTATTATTAAACAGATTTGATTTCTCCAATTCTCATAAAAATTTCTTGGGGTAATGTTTTTCTGTACTTGTAAATGACTACCTATATCTTCAGCCACAATACTAGTAATACTACTACTACTACTACTACTACTACTACTACTAATTATTATTACTATTAAACCATAGCATTTATAGAAGACTTGTCACCTGTCTGGCATTGTGCTAAAATCTTAATTCTTTGGTTTCTGCTCTGCCTCTCTCTAATCTAAAGGCTAACCTTAAACTATGACTTTAAAAAGGTTCTTGACTACTCATCAAGAAGGTGACATAGGCAGACATGCCTTGCCTTTTCTCACAAGCACATTAAAATTACAACTAAAATCTAGAACAACCATCACAAAAAACTATCACAAATAGAGTTGAATGTAAGTCTGACAACAGTGGAAGTAAAGAAACCACATCCATCCAGACTGGTAGGAGGGTCACAGACACAAAACAAGCTGATCCCATATACACGTATGGTGGATAAAGATTAGGGAGGGATATCTCAGGAGCCAGGATTCTCAGCCTCATACAAGTCTCCCCAGCCCAGGGTTCTAGTGCCAGGAAAATAAGTCGCCACATCTTATGGATATAAAAACCAGTGGGGAGTGAGCTGGTGTAAGAAACTCCTTGAACCCTAAGCAGTTTCTCTTAAAGCACCCACACACAGACTCACCTTCTCAGACTCACCCCCTCTGAGCTCAAGAACTGGGGTAGCAGCTGGAAAGACACCAATGGTATACAAGGAAGAACTGAAGTGCCTGGCACCAAGGTGAGCAGAGGCCATTGTCTCTTTTCTAAATTTTCTTCTAATAGAGCCAGCAAGCTGGTGCCATATCTGAGACTTCATCATCCTGGCTAACATTGTTTGACCTGCCATGGAGATCCTGATAGACTCTGCCCCACACAACTATGGACCCACCCAAACTACTTTTCCATATTGGTCTTCACTCATGCTTCACAACTTCCTAAATCCTATCAAACAAGCAGGAACTAGCTTCAGTGAGCCCCTGGCTTGGCACTAACAGCAGCCAGCTTAAATTCACAGCTTGGCTTCAATTTGGAATGTCCAAGCCCAGCAAAAGTAGCATCTATCTCAGATTGCTTTATAGCTCAGACAGGGTGTCCCAGGCAAAATACAGTTGGGGGCTGACCTTGGCCTGTACCACCTGAAGACTCCAGGACCAGCACATCCAGTGTAGAGCTATAGAACGTATCAGAGAACCACCATTCTGTCTCTGCATAGTTGATCCTCCATGTAGAGAAGATATTGGATGTCAGTAGTCATAGCCAGTCCTTGCAGCTGACTGGCCTGGGTAAATCCCTCCCATTGATCTGCCAACAGCAACCAAGGCTCAACTACAAGAGAATGGTATACTCAGCTTACATAAAGGCACACCTGGAGTACCCAGCTTGGGTGATGAAGAGGCCATGCCATTTGACCCTACAGAACATCTACTACATTAGGCCACACTGCCAAAACAAGGAGTCAAAACAACTCTACCTAATAGAGAGAAACAAACACAGGGAGGCAACCAAAACAAGGAGACAAAGAAAAATGGCCCAAATGAAAGAATAGATCAAAAGACCAGAAAAAGAGCTAAATGAGATGGAGATAAGCAATCTATCAGGTGCAATGTTCAAAACACTGATTATAAGGATGCTGAAGGAACTTAGTAAGGACCTAAATAGCATAAAAACATCCAATCAGAAATGAAGGACTCACTAATTGAAATGCAGAACAATTTAAAGGGAAACAACAGTAGAGTGGTTGAAGCCGAGAATCAAATCAATGATTTGGAACATAAAGAACAAAACAAACCAACAAATTGGAACAACAAGAAGAAAAAATAGAACCCCCCCCAATGATGATAGCATAGGCAGCTTCTGGGACAACTTCAATTGGTCCAACATTCATTCACATCACAGGTGTGCCAGAAGAAGAAGAGAAAGAGCAAGAAATTGGAAATCTGCTGGAAAAAATAATGAAAGAAAACTTTTCTAATTTGGTGAAGGAAATAGACATTCAAGTCCAGAAAGTACACAGTCCCAAACAAGATAGATGTAAAAAGGCTCACTCCAAATATAATAAAAATGCCAAAGGTTAAAGATAAAGAGAGAATCTTAACAGCAGCAAGATAAAAGCAGTTAGTTACCTAAAAGGGAGTTCCTATATGACCATCAGCTCATTTCTCAAAGGAAAGTTTGCAGGCTAGAAGGGATTGTCAAGAAGGGATTCAAAGTCATGAAAAGTGGGACCTACAGCCAAGACTGTTCTACCAAGCAAAGATATCATTTAGAATTCAAGGGCACGTAAAGAGCTTCTCAGACAAGAAAAAAACTTTGCCGCAGCCTGCTGCAGCAAGCGTGGTCACGAGGTGAGGCGAGGGACTTAAAAAATGGAGAGGACCATAAGCTCTGCTGGCAAAATGGCGAATTTATTCAAGGAACAGCTGTCTTAAATACAAACTGTTAATACCTAAAGCAAGACTGCAGGGAACTAGAAACAATGTTGTTTTTCAAAGTTCGAGCACTCCCTTAAGCTATCAAAAGGGCAAGAAGTTCTCATAACCATCTGGGAACATGACACCTGCGCCAGGGTCTTGTTGTATCTTTCAAGGCTGGGAACTAGAAGGTTAGGAAAGTGTCAAGGTACCCGCCGGCTCCAGGGACCAGAAACCAAGTTCATCCACCATTCTCACAGTGGAGAACTCTGTCCTTGGTCCCCTTATGGCCTGGCGGGCCCCCACAAAACCTAACCATTATTATGTAAAATATTAAAAGGATTTATTTAAGAAAAAGATCAAAAGTATGAACAATAGCCCTGGCTGGTGTAGCTCAGTGGATTGAGCACTGGCCTGTGAAGCAAAGGGTTGCTGGTTTGGTTCCCAGTCAGGGCACATGCCTGGGATGCGGGCCGGGTCTCTATTAGGGGACACATGAGAGGCAATCACACATTGATGTTTCTCTCCCACTCTTTCTCCTTTCCTTCCTCTCTCTCTAAAAAATAAATAGATAAATATATATTTTAAAAATATATGAACAATAAAATGGCAAAAGAAACTTATCTTGAAGCTGGCCATGGAGTAGCACAGAGAAGATTCTGCTTCCCCCCACGCATGGGAGAAAAAGCTGGCTGATCTGCGGAGGAACACAGCAAATAGCCAACAGTGTCCCAGCATATTAGAAAATAGGAATCCAGAAATTGTAGAGGACACTGAAAGACCAGATGGTGAGGAGACGGTTGCAGGTCAATAAGGTCCGAGGTTTGCCTCGCTAGACTCTTTGGGAGCCGAGGCCCGGCAGCAGGGTCCTTGGGAGAGAGCTGATTCATTAGCTCTCTCCCTACCTGGCTGGGCGTGGTTTGAAAAACACTAGGAGAGACCTGTTTGCTTGAAGTGTCAGAGAGGGAAACAGGCATGAGGAGGCAAACACGGGGGCCTTGATCACCTGTAGAGTCTGTGGTCGCTGGCTTGGGAGAATTCAGAGTCTCAGTGTCGGGCCCTGACCCTGACTGTCGCTGGTCTGGCTGGAGAATTGGGCTGAGCTGTGTGGCAGGATTTAGTGGGAGAAATTTCTTGAAAAGTAAACTGCTTGGGGGATCCTCCTGCAACAGCCACTCAGCCTACTATACTCCCAGCCTGGCAGTGATCCCGAGGTTGGGCAGAAGGCCTTGTATTCCCCTGTAGCACTGTGACAAGTTTTCCCCCAAGCCTTGGGAGCAGGGAAGCCCAGCCGGGTGCGTGCACCCTCACCCCAGCCCACGGTGGTGACTCCCAGGAAAATAGTGCTCTCAAGAGGACTTGAATTCTCTGGATGGGACACTGGGGAGTGGCACAGGTCTGGATCTTGGGAAGGTACTTGTGAGACTGGCTGAGTACACGGAGAAGGGAGAAAGGCCACACCTATCATCCCTCAGCCTGCTGCAGGCAGTGAGACCAGAAAAACCAGTTGGGCCAGCTGGAAACAAACAAGGGGTGCTTTTTTTCTTTTTTGTTTTTTATTTAAGTAATCTTTTATTTTTAACTTTATTATTGTTTTATCTTTCAATACATTTTTCATCTCTTTTCTTCTTTCTTGTTTTATTCCTTCTTCCTTTCTTTCCAAACATCACTTTTTCCTCCCTTCTGCTGCCTTTTCCCCCCCATGAGTGAGACAAAAAATGTGGAACTGCAAAAAGACCAGAGTTGGACACAAAGGGGGGTTATTTCAACAGTAGAGACACAGAGACAAATTTTACTTTGCTATAGTAGAGAAACTACAAGTTTCTGCATATTTGTATTATTATTATTTTTCATTATTCTTACATCTTTTATTTTAATAGCATCTTTGTATTCCTCATCTTTCTGTATAGTCTTCTTTGCCTTGGCTGGTTATATTGTATCATTTGACAGGTTTCCCCTGTCCTCTTATTCATAGTGTATTGCTAATTTACTGTCCTTTACTTCATATGTGCACCATTAGCACACTACTGAAGGTCCGATACTCTCTATTCTTGGTATCTCATAGATTATGTCATATGATTATTGCTCTAATATTATTGTAAATAATAGCTATTCCATACTATTGTGAATACTACACAACACCCCTACCAGATCTTAGCCCAATTCATTGTTTCCCGAACTATATTACTGTAGTTGTTCACTCTATTCTGTCTCACACTATGCCTATTTACTACCCCTTATTCTCACCTTACCTCAGAATCTGACCTCCCACAACTTCACTACTTTCTAGATCCAACTTGTAAACCTTCCCTCCCTAACAAGAGTCTTATCTTCTTTCCATCTTTTCTAAAAAGTGGCTAGTTGGGTTGAAGATTACAGTTATCACTATACATAGCCAAAGGATCTCCTATCTCTTCTCTTCCAGGTGCTACTGTAAATATCAGAGAATACTCTCCTGCTATCATAAACCATTTGCCTGCCCCTCCAACTGATCACACACACACAAAAAGAGTAGGTGGAACTGGTGAATACCAGGATACCCACTGGAAGAGGAAACCCAAGAACAAAGGAACCACCAACAGATAACAACAGTAGCAGGTGAAGGAGAGAGTGGAAACCACATGAACCTCAATCCAAGACCTATCAAGAAGTACAACTAAACAGTGGAGAAACTACCCAATGCAAACAACTGATCAAGAGCAAAAGAGAATCCTCAAAACTTTGTATACACAGAAGAACTAGCTTCAACACAACCTGCCCTCACCAGCACAACAAATTAAAATGGGTGGTGGACAGAGGGACCATCAGTTCACCAGCTGGTGGGAAGGACCCACAATAGAAAGACACAAAAATAACAATCCCTCAAAAAAACGCAGAGTCAATGTAAAGAACAGCCGAAGACAAGTGAGCTGGGTAGATCAAGGAGACTATACCACTGAATGTCACAAGTATTATACTACAGAAGTTCAGATCATAAGCCCAGGAAGGCAGAACAAATCAATTTAAGAAGCTTAAGCCAACAAGAAGACTCTCAGAAACAAACAATGGGAAGACAAAGAAACAATCACCAAAAGAAAGGATAGGAGGAAGCCTCAGAAAGAATGCTAGTGAAATAGAGGCAAGTCAACCATCAGATTTTGAATTCAAAGCACTGGTTATCAGGAAGTTCAAAGAGTTCACAAGAGCTATCAAAAACTACAGGAGAATTACAATGAACTCACTGCAAACTATATCAACATGAAATAGGAAATAGAAACTATCAGCAAGGGATAAGAGGAAATGAAGAATACAATTTCAGAACTGAAGAACACAGTAGAAGGAGTAAAATGCAGGATTGATGAGGCAGAAGATTGCATCAGCGAGGTGGAGGACAAAGTAAAAAGAAACTCCCAGAAAAAGCAAGAAAAGAAAAAGAGGCTCAGGAAGAATGAAGAGGGATTAAGAAACATGCAAGACAATATGAAATGTCATAATATCCGAATAATAGGGATACCAGAAGGAGAAGAAAAAGAACAAGAGATAGATAACCTATTTGAAAAAGTAATGAGGAAAAACTTCTCTAATTTGATGAGAGAAAAACTCACACAAATCCAGGAAACACAGAGAATCCCAATCAAGAGGAACCCAAGGAGGCCCACTTCAAGACATATCATCATTAAAAAGGCAAATTTCTAAGATAAGGAGAGAATCTTAAAGGCAATAAGGAAGAAAAAGGAAGTAACATACAAGGGAGCCCCAATAAGGCTAGCTGCTGACTTCTCAATAGAAAAGCTCCAAGCAGGAAGAGAATGGCAAGAAATATTCCAAGTAATGAGAATCAAAGGCCTTCCACCAAGGCTACTCTACCCAGCAATGCTCTCAATCAAAATAGAAGGCCAAATAAAGAGCTTCCAAGACAAAAGAAATCTAAAAGAATTTACCTCCACCACACCAGCTCTGCAAGAGACACTAAAAAGGACTGCATTAAGGAAAGGAAGGAAAAGAGAGAGACAAAGAGAAACACAGGTACAAAAATGGCAATGAGTATGTAACTATCAATAATAAATCTAAACATAAATGGATTAAATGTTCCAATCAAAAGACATAAAATATCTGAATGGATAATAAAGCATGACCCACACATATGCTGCCATCTCAGAACAAAAAGTCTACACATACTAAAAGTGAAGAGCTAGAAAAAAATTTTCCAAACGAATGGTCTGAAAAAAAAAAAGCCGGGGTAGCAATACTCATATCAGATGAAACAGATTTCAAAAAAGGAGCCATAACGAGACCCCAAAAGTCGCTTCATTATACTCAAGAGAAGAATCCACCAAGAAGGCATTAACATCGTAAATATGTATCCAACCAACATAGGAGCACCCAAATATATAAAGAAAATCATAGAGGACTTCAAGAAAGATATTGACAGCAACACAATTATAGTTGGGAATTTTAACACACCGCTGTCAAAAATGGATAGATCTTCCAAACAAAATATCAACAAAGATATTGTGGCATTGAACAATGCCCTGGATAAAATGGACTTAACTGATATATATATCTAAAGTCCTTCATCCCAAAGAAGCTAAGTACACATTCTTTTCAAGTGTGCATGGAATATTTTCAAAGATAGAACGCATGATACAACATAAAATGAGTCTCAAAAAATTCAGGAAAATTGAAATCATACCAAGCATTTTCTCTGACCACAAGGGACTGAATCTGGAAACCAACCCCAAGGGAAAAAAACCAAAACAATCAAAATTATGCAGATTGAATGGCATGCTATTAAACAACAAATGGGTCGAGAATGAAATTAGGGAAGAAATCCAAAAGTTTCTAGAAACAAATGAAAATGAACTCACAATAACCCAAAACTTATAGTACACGATGAAGGCAATCCTGAGAGGGAAGTTCATAGCAATACAGGCTTACCTAAAGAAAATAGGAACATTCCAAACAAGCAACCTAACCCGACGCCTGCAAGAACTTGAAGAACAAGAACGAAGACAGCCCAGAGCAAGTAGAAGGAAGGAATTACCCCAGGTCAGAGCAGAATTAAATAACATAGACTAAAAGCACAGTTCTAAGGATCAATGAACCCATGAGCTGGGTTTTTGAAAAGATAAACAAAACCAACAAGCCTTTAAGCAGGCTCATCAAGAAAAAAAGAGAGAGGACCTAAATAAACACAATCAGAAATGAAAGAGAAGAGATTACAACTGACACCACAGATATACAGGGGATTGTAAGAAATTACTATGAAGAACTATATGCCAAGAAATCTGAAAATTTAGGTGAAATGGATAAATTTTCAGAAAAATATAGTCTTCCATAACTCAATGAAGAAGAACCAGAAAATCTGAATAGACTGATAACAGCAAGTGAAATTGAAGAAGTAATCAAAAATCTCCTGACACACAAAAGCCCCGGACCAGATTTTCACAGGAGAATTTTACAAAGCATTTAAGGTAGAGCTAACCCCTATTCTTCACAGATTATTCTAAGTAACACAAAATGATGGAAAACTTCAAAATTCTTTTTATGAAGCCAGCACCATCCTAATCCCCAAACCAGATAAAGATACAATAAAGAAAGAAAATTTGAGGCCAATATTTCTGATGAATATAGATGCTAAAATCCTCAACAAAATATTTGCAAATCAAAAATACATTAAAAAGATCATACAACATGACCAAGTGGGATTCATCCCAGGGATGGAAGGATGGTTCAATCTTTGCAAATCAGTAAATGTAATGCATCACTTAAACAAAAGCAAACACAAAAACCACATGGTCATATCAATAGATCCAGAAAAATCTTCTCCTAAGGTACAACACCCATTTATGAAAAAGGTACTCAGCAAAGTGGGAATAGAGGGAGCATTCCTCAATGTAATAACACACATATATGAGAGACCTACAGCCAACGTCATACTCAATAGGCAAAAACTAAAAGCATTTCCACTAAGATCAGGAACAAGACAAGGTTGTCCACTTTCACCACTTATATTAAATGTAGTATTGGAAGTTTCAGCCACAGTGGTCAGACAGGAAGAGGAAATAAATGACATCCAAATCAAAAAGGAGAAAACAAAACTGTCACTGTTTGCATATGGCATGATAGTGTACATGGAAAATCCTATACACTCTACCCCAAAACTGCTCAACCTAATAAAGAAATTTGGCAAAACAGCAGGACACATAGTTAATGTCCAGAAATAAAAGGCATTTTTGTATACCAACAATAAAACAGCAGAAGCATAATTCAAGAAAAAATCCCATTCAATATAGCAACAAGAAAAATAAAAGACCTAGGAATAAACCTAAACAAAAAAAAGTAAAAGACCCATATGCAGAAAACTACACAACACTGAAGAAAGTTATCAAGCAACATGCAAACAAATGGAAACATACACTGTGTTCATGGATTGGAAGAATTGACATCATCAAAATGTCCATACTACCCAAGCCAATTTACAGATTCAATGCAATACCTATTAAAGTACTGATGGCATATTTCACAGGCATAGAACAAACACTTCAAAAATTTATATGGAACCATAAAAGACCCCGAATAGCAGCTGCAATGTTGAGAAAGAAGAACAAAGTAGGAGGGATTACAATACCTGATATCAAACTGTATTACAAGGCCACTGTAATCAAAACAGCCTGGTACTGGCATAGAAACAGGCACAGAGACAAATGGAACAGAACAGAGAACCCAGAAATAAACCCAACTCTCTATAGTCAATTAATATTCAACAAAGGGGAGAGTAACATAAAATGGAGTAAAGATAGCCTCTTCAACAAATGGTGTTGGGAGAACTGGACAGCTACCTGCAAAAAAATGAAACTCGAGCACCAACTTACACTATACACCAAAATAAATTCAAAGTGGATAAAAGACTTAAATATAAGCCGTGACACCATTAAAGTCCTAGAGGAGAACATTGGCAGGAAAATCTCAGATATTTCACACAGCAACATTTTTACTCATATGTCCCCTAAAGCAAGGAATATAANATCAGAGAGATGCAAGTTAAAACCACAATGAGATACCACTTTACACCGGTGAGAATGGCTATCATAAACAAAGCAATAAACAACAAATATTGGAGAGGGTGTGGGGAAAGGAGACTCTGGTCCACTGTTGGTGGGATTGCAGACTGGTACAACCATTATGGAAAACAGTATGGAATTTTCTCAGAAAAGTAAAATTGGACCTGCCTTTTGACCCAGCAATTCCACTGCCAGGATTGTATCCTAAGAACCCCATATAAACACCAATCCCAAAGAGCATAGGCACCCCAATGTTCATAGCAGCACAATTTACAACAGCCAAGAGTTGGAAGCAACCTAGGTGCCCGTCAGTAAATGAATGGATCAAAAAACTATGGTACATATATACAGTGGAATTTTATGCTTCAGAAAGAAAGAAGGAGCTCCTACCTTTTGCAACAACATGGATGAAACTGGAAAGCATTATAGTGAGTGAAATAAGCCAGGTGTTGAAGGAGAAATACCATATGATCTCCCCTTTAACAGGAAGCTAAACAACAAAACAAACAAGCAAGCAAAATAAAAATAAAGACACTTAAATAGAGAACAGGCTGACAGTGACCAGAGGAAAGACGGGAGGGAATTTCAGGGGAAATAGGGGAGGGATATAGAGGAACAAATATAAAGGATACATGGACAACAACTGAGAAGGGTGGAAATGGGAGGGAGAGAGAGAGCAAAGGGGGTGGGATGGGATGGGAGTAATAGACAGAACACTGTACTTGAAAAATAATTAAATAAATTTAAAAAGAACCCTGAAACACCAATCCAAAAGAACCTATGCACCCCAATGTTTATAGCAGCACAATTTATAATAGCCAGGAATTGGAAGCAATCTAGGTGCCCATCAGTAAATGATTGGATCAAAAAATTATGGTACATATACACAATGGAATTTTATGCAGTAGAAAGAAAGAAGCAGCTCCTACTCTTTGCAACAGCATGGATGGAACTGGAAAGCATTATGCTGAGTGAAATAAGCCAGGTGGTGAAAGACAAATACTGCATGACCTCCCGTTTAACAGGAAGCTAAACAACAAAACAAACAATCAAGCAAAATATAACCAACGACACTGAAATAGAGAACAGGGGGACAGCAACCAGAGGGGAGAGAGGAGGTAATTTCAGGGGAAAGGGGAACAGTTTAGAGGAACTAGTATAAAGGATACATGGACTACAACTAAGGGGGATGGAAATTGGAGGGAGGTGGGGAGAACTGGGTAGGTGGGCTGGGATGGGATTAAAGGACAGAAAAGTGAACTTGAACAACAATTAAATAAATTTAAAAAAATAAAATGGCAAAAAATACAAATCTATCAATAATTGAATGTAAAAACAAACCAGCCCTGGCTGTTGTAGCTCAGTGGATTGAGCGCAGGCCTGTGAACCACAGGATCGCAGTTTGATTCCTTGTCAGAGCACATGTCTGGTTTGCAGGCCCGTTCCCAGCAGGGAACTCATGAGAGGCAACCATACATTGATATTTCTCTCCTTCTCTCCTTCTCTTTACCTCAAAAGATAAATAAATAAAATCTTAAAAAAATAAAATAAAATAAAAAACAAATGGTACAAAGAAGAACAGAGGAAAATTGTGGATACAGAAAGCATTTTGTGGTTGCCAGATGGGTGGTGGCTATGGGGGAATGGGTGAAGAACTTAGGGGATTAAGAAGTACAAATAAGTAGTTACAGAGTAACCACCGGGATGTAAAGTACAGTATAGGAAATGGAGTAGCCAAAGAACTTACATGCATGACCCATGGACATGAACAATGCATGGGGCTGATTGCCAGAGGAAATGGGGGTGCTGAGTGGAGGGTGGCAAGGAGGAAAAAATCAGGACAACTGTAATAGCATAATCAATAAAATATAATTTTAAAAAAGGAAATAATAATAATAGATCCTAATTTTGACCCAGAGATCCTACTTCTGGCAATATATTAGAAGAACTCCAAAATACTATTTTGAAAGAACATAAGCACCCCTATGTTAATTGCAGCATTATTTACAATTTCCAGAATCTGGAAGGAGCCCAAATGTCCATCAGTAGATGAGTGGATAAAACAACTATAGGGCATTTACATGATGGAGTACTACTTAGCTATAAAAAAGAAGATTTTACCATTTGTTACAGCATGGATGGACCTGGAGAACATTATGCTAAGTGAAAAAGCCAGTTAGAGAAAGAAAATACCACGTGATTTCACTTATACATAGAATGTAATGGACAAACTGAACTAATAAGTGAAATAGAGACAGGCTCATAGATAGAGAGCAGGATGTCTACTATGGTTGGGGGAGCTTAGAGGGTGATATGATCGAGCAAAAAGGTAAAAATACTCATGGACATGGACAATAGTGTGGTTAATTTTGGGGAGGGCTATAAGGTAATTAAATAGTAATGGAAAACACAATAAGAAATAAAAAGAGATGAAAAACTTTCTTTATATCTGATTGCTCTGGCAGAGAGAGTATCTAGAGACAGTAGGTTCGTTCTCTTATGTATTCTCTTTTTATGTTGTTTGAAAACTAATAACCTTTCTGCTGTCAGGGTCTTTCTTCAAGAATTTCATGTAGAGATATATAATGCTGTACGTGTTATGAGGGGGTACACAGTTTCAGTGTTAATGGTTAGAAAATAGCAAGTGTAGGCTGATTGGTTTTGCTACTATGCAGCCAGACAGCAAAATCAGGGACTGGCACTGAGGGAATAAGGCAGCAGAATTCTGGGGTCTGTGAAATGAGGAGGCAGCAGTGATTTACATTAGTTGTCCCAGGAGTCCACAAAGCATAGGTAGCCTTCTGGCTTGTAGCAGAAAGTGGTTTCCACCTACGCTACCTTATCAGTCCCCCGGGAATTATTGTATTCTCATTGTTTCGCCTAATTTTTTTGGTTGGGGGAGGAATCACCTCTTGCAGCTAGAGACTGAGAAGATCTGAACCACTGGAAGATCAAGCACCCGCTTCTACTATAGATCCTCTCATCTCTGCCACCTTCCTGCACAGACTGAAAATCACAGAAATCCTAACACCTGTTTTCTTTTTTGATTCAGCATATGGTTGTTCTTTCAAGTTCACAGGCTTCATTGCTTACATGCACAGATTACATATTATAACTTCATGGGAGCACAGTTATAAACATTAGGGAAAGGTAGAGGACATTGATAGGCAGCTCACTAAAACGGAAATGAAAAACAGTAGCACTGTTACAAAGACTAGATACGTTAACTTATTCAATCTTTTTAATAATATTGTAAGGTAGGTTCTATTATACTCTGATTTTACAAATGCAGAGACTGAGGCATAGAAAAATGTAACAACCATCCAAGGTCAAAAGAGTCACTTAAGGAATGAGCAGGACTTTTTAGCTGACTCTACAAGCTGTGATTGTAACCACTACACTCTACAGAAAGTTATATTTGAATATGACTTATAAATTTCCCCATGTTTGTTTTATGTAGTATTTCATAAAGTGTATGAGGTGAGATCTTCCACAGTCTGCCACTTAGACACAAGATTAATGTGTTGAAGCATCATCAGGGTCAGCTATCATGCTGCTCTCTAAATTAATCTTGGCGTTCTCTAGTTAGACGGTATTGGAAAGTGAAAGTTTTTTTTCATTTTACATATTCCTCATTTACTCACAGGTAATAGCAGATAAGCCCAAAGTGGCTTACTTCTGGACTATAATCTACTAAAGACTTCTATAAACCTATATTAATTTTATTTTGAACATTAAAATGTGGTTATATAGATATGTGAGGTACAAAAATATTTTATTGTATTTGTTTATTTTTATTGTAAATAAAAATTTTTAGTCCTCAATTTTTATTGTAAATGTCACCTTTAGAGTAGTCCCAAAATTATTCCTTTAGGATGTCATTTTTCTATGCATCTCTCATAGGAAACTGATAATTTTTCTACTTGAATATGATGGAATCTCTCTCCATTAGTATTGTGTTACATAGTAATTGGAAACTGTTCAATAAAAAGCTGAGTTGGTGTAAATAAACTCAGACTTATAAAGAACTGAATCCACTCTGTAAAGCTACTTTTAAAATATATTTTTATTGTTTAGTTACAATTGTCCCCATTTTCCCCTAATTACTCTCCCCTGCCCTACCCGCTCCCACCTCCCAAATTCAATCTTCCCTCCACATTGTCTTTAGTCCAACTGGTTTTACCTCAACTTAAATACTAGTACATGAGTGAGTGTACTAGTGAGTGTACTCATGAGTGAGTGTACATGAGTGAGAAACTTACAGTATCCAAGTCAAAAAATGAGAAAGACACCAACAAATTTAAACTAAATAAAGCAGGTAGAAAGGATTATTGGAGTAAAGGTAGAAATTTGTTTTAGAAAAGAGTAAGTTTTTCAAGTAAATCTAAGCACTTATTTGAAAAACTGATAATATATACAAACCATAAGTATAGCTTCATCAAAAAAATAAAACACATGCACAGACAATGACGTAGTGAGTAATTTACCTCCCAACATCTTCTCCTGACATTAGTTTTGATTTTCATGTAATGAGCTACTACCAACATCTTAGTAATTGCACATTGTATGGCCACAAGGCTGATGTTGACCCCAGGAGAACAACTCAGGGTATTTGCTGGAGCAAAAGTTCCTGCTCTTTTAAGCTTTATTTGAAACTGGAAATATCTGTTCTTGGGAGACAGTAGCTTCAATCTCATGGAATAAAAAAGAAATGATTTGAGACAATACTTAGAACAGAGGCTATATTTTTTGTAAAATATTTTGAGTCACTATATTTAGTAATGCCTAGAGTGAGATCAAACTACTGTTTTTTTACAATGTAAATCAATGAAATGCCACTATTGCTTAAGCTGATTTAAGTTCAGTTTTCTGTCACTTTAAACAAAAAGTGTTCTATTCTACATATACATTAAATTAGATATACATACTAAATTAAAAATGGGGGAATAAAATCATAGACTTGGATTCTGTTTTATACAAAAAAGGTATATCTTTGCTGCAAAAAAAGGAATGACACACTTCTGTGCTACCTGGATATGTAGCTCAATGTGGAGCATAAATTGTTAAACTTTTAAAAGAGAAAATTAATAACAATAAGTCAAACCCAACAGAAACATAATTATTTGAGATTATTGGCCCCAAATATTCAGTTACCCATAAAGATTGCAGACTGATATGTGTCACAGGGTTAGTTACATTAATGATAAATTTATAGTAGAGTACTTCTCAAGCATAGGGGACTAGTTAAGTAATTCATTTTATATTCAAGAAATGCAACATACACACTTTAAATTGTTGACATAGAACAATATCTATTGGTAGGGGAAAGTATTTGTAAAACTTCTGTCATTAAAGTTTGTAACATCCTGGCTGGTGTAGCTCAGTGGGTAGAGGCAACCATACATATTTCTCTCCTTCTCTCCATCCCTTCCCCTCTAAGGATAAATAAATAAAATCTTTAAATAAAGTTTGTAACAAATACACCAAAATGCAAAATAAAGGGGGATTGAATTAATAAACATTTAATTTTTTATGTTTTCTTGTTTGTTATACTTTTTCTATTGAGTGTGCATTATTTTTTAATACATGTTAAAACTTAAGGTTTGGACTTTTTCTTTGCTTTTATATTTTCCAGAGCTTAAACATAACAAATATAACTGAAACATTCCTTTGTAAAGTAAACTGACAGATATATTAAAAATTTTTATTTTACAATGCAGTACTCCAAATTGTGTGTACCTAGACTCTCAGAATCCAGGAACAAATTCTGCAGCTAACACTGTTGTTCAGTACTAAGACCACCCAAATACATTTGCCCTTGGAAGTGTTTCAATGGATGTCACATGGTTGGACAGGTCTAAAATGTAAATTGACCCTATTTAGGTAGTAAGTGCTCCAGGGGAACTTCTACTTATCCCATTTTTGGTCTCATTTCTCTTTTTTCTCCTCCCACTTCTTTGAAATACACACAAACACAAATAATCTTCATGTACAGAATTTTTATTTCTGAGTAAACACAGCTTCTGACTTTTCATAGTAATCTTAATTAAGAGGAGAGAAACATGTATTTCTTGAGGCTTAGAAGACTTTCATTATTCTTTGACTCATCTTTTATCTAGCCTTTAACTGTTAAGCAGTCTTCTCATGTTTATTTTTTGTTGCTGTTGTTCTTATTGTTGATGAATATTAAGAGAATTCACACAGAAAATGTTTATTTTTTATACTGTATTTTTCTATACAGGTCTTGTCTGCTCTATAATTCCCCCTGCAACCAGTAACTGCAGCTATATATCCATTCACCGTTTTTCTTCTCTATTCCATCTTGATTCTAACTCCTAAGGCATTGGCTTTTTGGTTATGACAGTTTCATATCCCTTCTGCGGAGAAATATTTTGCTTTGATTTATATAATCTTTAGTAGAAAGTTGTAAGCTGATATAGTTTCCTATTCTGAGCCTGAAGTAAATTGAAAACTTCACTCTCATTACAGAAGGGAAAACAAAACAAGACAGAAAACTAAGCATTATAATCCTTCAAAAATGACACTTCTATTTTGACTTAAAGAGCTTAATTTAGTAATTATTAATTCCATGCTGCCAAAACTTCTGGTTCCCCAAGAGAAATTAAAATCTAAATAGTTAAAGTTGAACTATAATTTAAAATGTTTAGTTAAATTAAAAATAAATTAATATATACTTTACAGGCCAAAACACTGAGGCTGCAGACCCCATCTGGTATCAAGGACATGGATTTATCCTTCTAATTCCAGATCATTCTTCCAGGTAAAAGTTATTGACAAACTGTGTTGAGTGGAGAATATTTTTAAGACAATCCTTTTCAGGTATATTGTGAAGATTTGTTAAATTACAGAAATAATTGAAGTTCAGCATAATATTTATACTCACAAAGTCCTAGCATGTTTCCCCTGCAAAATTCCCAAAAATGTTCATGATATTTAAAAAGACTCCTCTTTTCTTAAATATTAGTGCAGAGGACCTTCAAGAGTGATAATGCTACCCAGAGTCACTATGAAACTTTAATATTATATATATTAGAAAAACTACCCAAGCCTATTGAACCAGAATCTACAGGGATATAGACCTAAAATTCATGTTTAGAAAAGATGTGCACACAACTGAGAAACACCATATTAGTCCGTGGGTGGTTTCTATTACGCTTGCTACTAAATTCAGTTATAAGTATACATATTTCTATTGATCTTATAAATAACACAGTGATATTGTCTCCATCCTAATTAATAAAAGTTTCACATATGTTAAAAATAATACAAGAATGATTATAAGACCAGAAAATTACATTTAGAAATAGAATGAAACAACTTATTGACAAATACTATATGTATTACCTAATCATTACATTTTATACATGAAAGTTATATATTATTTGTGATACCAAGTAGTCATTAGAGAAAGAATAAGTCATCTGAAATATTGATATTGACCTCCACTCAAAAGCTAATTAATAGTTGTAACTATGACTCATAAGTCACTAATAAACTCCTGCCCAGTTACACATATTTTTGTCAATATAAGTTTCTAGAAATTTATAAGTTTATAAGTTTATGCATATAAATTACTTGAAAGTAAATTTAAATATACCAGGCCCAATGAAAGGCTGGATAGAATTTTATTAATAAAGTACTAAATATTTGGCTTTTTAATTGTTAAAAAGGCTTTGAAAAAGTAATTCTTCTAGAAATCCTTTGGAACATTTTGGAGTTGGCAATAATCATATACCAATGAATGCACTAACAAATAGATTATTCACACAGGATATCAATTTATAGCAATGCTTTTTAAAGTATATTTTATTTATGCTATTACAGTTGTCACCTTTTTTCTCCCATTTCTCCCCCTTCTCCCCTGCAACACCCCTCCCACCAGCATTCCCTCCCCACTTAGTTCATGTCCATGGGTTGTACATATAAATTCTTTGGCTTTTCCATTTCCTACAATATTCTTAACTCCTCTCTATCTATTTTGTGCCTACCACTTATGCTTATTATTCTGTGGACCTTTTCCCCATTCTCCCCAATCCCCTTTCCCTCCGATAACCCTCCATGTAATCTCCATTTCTGTGATTCTGTTCCTGTTCTAGTAATTTGCTTAGTTTGTTTTTGTTTTTAGGTTTAGTTGTTGATAGTTGTGAGTTTGTTGTCACTTTACTATTCATAGTTTTGATCTTTTTCTTTGGTAAGTCCCTTTAACATTTCATGTAATAAGGACTTGCTCATGATGAACTCCTTGAATTTGATCTTATCTGAGAACCACTTTATCTGGCCTTCCATTCTAAATGAAAGCTTTGCTGGATAGAGCAATCTTGGCTGTAGGTCTTTGTATTTCACGACTTGGAATACTTCTTTCCTGTAAGATCTCTTTTCAAAAATCAGCTGACAGTCTGATGGACACTCCTTTGTAGGTGACTGTCCCCTTATCTCTTGCTGGTTCTAGGATTCTCTCCTTCATTTTCATCTTGGCTAATGTAATTATGATGTATCTTGGGGTGTTCTTCCTTAGGTCCACCTTCTTTGGGACTGTCTGAGCTTCCTGGACTTCCTGGAAGTCTATTCCCTTTGCCAGATTGGGAAAGTTCTCCTGTATTATTTGTTCAAATAAGTTTTCCACCTGTTGTTTTTCCCCTTCTCCTTCTGGTACCCCTGTAATTTGGATGTTGGAACATTTAAAGATGTCCTGAAGGTTCCTAAGCCTCTCCTCATTTTTTAAAATTCTTGTTTCTTTACTCTTTTTTGTTTGGTCATTTCTTTCTTTCTTTCTTCCTTCTGGTTCACTCCCTTGATTTGAGTCCCAGTTTTTTTTTTTTTTCCCATCACTATTGGTTTCCTGTTCATTTTCTTTCTTTTTACTTAGTGTAGCCTTCAGTTTTACATCTAATTTGTGACCAAAATCAACCAATTCTGTGAGCATCCTGATCATCAGCATTTTGAACTGTGCATCTTATAGGTTGGTTATCTCTTGGTCACTTAGAAGTATTGGCTCTGGGGCTTTGATCTGTTCTGTTTGAGCCATGTTTTGTTTTGGTTGTGCCTGTTAGAAATGAGGTGCAGAGCCTTAGGTTTTCACCAGGGCGGGTCAAGCCAGTCACTGGGTTGTGACACTGTATGTGGGTACGGGGGTCAGAGAGGGAGCTTGGTGCTTGTTCTGCTCTCTCATATTCCAGTGCCCTCTGCTGCTTCCCAGAAGCAAACCGGGCCATTCTGGTGCTGGTTGCCGGATGGGTGGGCTTGTGTGCATTCAAGGATGCCATGGGTCTCTCCAAGGAGCTCTCCTGTGAGGCTGGGAGCCTCTCCCAGCACCTCAACCCCCCAAAGTTTTTTCAATCAGTGTTTTTAGGCTTTAGTTCCCATTGTTGGGGCCCTGGGTTGTGCAGTCTGTCTCACTGTCCCTTTTTTTGCCTGGTTTATCTGCACACTAATGTGTGTCCTCGGTCAGCCAAACACCTGGCACGCCTCATTTCCTCCCCACACTGGGTTCTGCTAATCACTGTCTCTTCCTGCCAGGGCCCCTCTCTGCTTGTTGCGAACTCCGCCCCCTTACCAGTCTGGATGAATGGTTTGTTGATGTCGGACTTTGGTACAGTTCAATTTTCTGTCCTGATTGTGTTTCTGTTTCTAAATCTTTGCTGTCCTTAAATTTGGTTGTGAGGAGGTACAGTATTTCCACCTACACCTCCATTTTGCCCAGAAGTCTTATTTAACTTTTCATAGCCTTCACTTCTTCCTCTATTTTGCATCCCTACACAGTGATTTCTGTGAACATCCTGATTACCAGTGTTTTGAATTCTGAATCTGATAGGTTGGCTATCTTTTCATCATTTAGATCTTTTTCTGGAGTTTTGATCTGTTCTTTCATTTAGGCCGTATTCCTTTGCCTCAATATGCCTGTTATGTTGTAAGGGGCAGAGCCATAGTTATTTGCCAGGGCAGATCAACCCACCTCACTGTGTTTTGGCACTGTATGTGGGAGAGGGTTCACAGAGGGAACAATGTCACTTTCTTGGCTCTTGCTCCACTTTCAGTCACTTCCCCTGCTACCCACAAGCAAATTGGCCCTGCTTTTGTTGATTCCTGGTGGGCGGGCTTGTGGCCGGGTCTCTCCCAATGAATTCTTTTGTGAGGCTGGGAGTTTTCCTTCTGCAGGAACCCCCACAGATCTTTACAGCCAGAGGTTTTTGAAGCTTTGTTTCCCATGCTTGTGCCTAGGGTTGTGCTGTCTGTCTCACTCCCCAGTTGTTCATCCACATACAAATGTGGGACAACCTCATCTTCAGTCTGTTGCCTGGGTCAGCCTTGCCTGTTGCCTTGCTGCTTGCCATCTCTGCCCTGGCTGCTTGTCTCTGCCCCTCCTGCCAATATGGATGAATGTTCCTTAATTAACTCCTCAGTTGTTAAACTTTCATATAGTATAAATTTTTGGCAGTTCTGGTTGTTTTGGGTTTTAAATGGTTGTTTTCCTTCTTTTGTTTGTGTGAGGAAGCATAGCCTATCTACCTATGCCTTCACCGTGGCTGGAACTCCTCCCAACTTACAGCAACTTTTGAAGTACCTTCTTGTCTTAATTGTTTTTTTCAAGTTTGATTGCCATAACAATATAAGATAGGTCTTTTATTTGTAAACTTAAGAATTGCTGTATTTTTTAATTTTCTCTGAAGAAACTAAAACATGACAGGTGAAATTTTATATCGAATAATACTAACTTTGGAACAGTTAAAAGATACAGTCAAGGAAAAAATATCTCTAGAGTCCCATTAGTCATGTTGATTCTC
Source organism: Sturnira hondurensis (assembly GCF_014824575.4). Lineage (NCBI taxonomy): Eukaryota > Metazoa > Chordata > Mammalia > Chiroptera > Phyllostomidae > Sturnira > Sturnira hondurensis. The sequence goes on from NW_028098010.1 coordinate 29,189, forward strand.
CCTTTTCCTCTCTAGGTACTGGCAACATGTTTTGCCAATATAGTTTATATTTAGAAGTTGTAAAATTATTTTTCTTACTAGTAGCTATATTTTTAATAGCATAGTCTTTTTAATTGACCTTTTTGTTTTATTTTTGACACTATTACAAATTTTCCTCCCTTTTCCCACCTCCACCCATCCTCATCTCACCCCCTTCCCTCTGGCCACCACCACACTGTTGTCTGTGTCTATGTGTTATACACATATGTTCTCTGGCTCATGCTCTCACCATCTTTTATCCATCTGCCTCACCTACCTTTTTGAAAGCTGTCATTCTTAAATTAAAATACTTGTCATGTTAAAGTATACTTAGGAAAAATATGTAAAAAATATATCTTTTAAATAAAGCAAAGATTTATTTGCTTTATATCTCTTGGGTATCTCTTGGGTATATCTTGGGTATCTCTTTATACCCAAATATCTCTGTCATTCTAAGACTCTCTCTCCATAGCTGAATGACTTCAGATTATCTATGAGGCAGAGAAAATTATAGGTTAAATAGATAAAAACTTAAACACTAAAAGATCATTTAAAAATTAGGTTTAGTTTTGTGGACAGTTAGAACTGCTAGAAGTAAAAAAGAACAAATAAAGGACTATATAAATAAATATAAAGCTTGACCTAGACCCAAGTCCTTTCTTTGGAAGTCTTCTCTTACTGTCCCTGCTGAAAAGCAGGGTCCTAGATGTGACATTGGCTCTGTGCACTTGTGATTCAAGGAGCTAGGTTTGACAATTCCTGGAATCTATATTCAAATTCTCAGTAATATAATCAATTTCCTTGATGTCAATACTACAAAAAGAAGTTTTCGTGTGTGTGTGTGTGTGTGTGTGTGTGTATATATATATATATTTCAGGTTTAAATGTATCTATTTGATTTTCCCATGTAATACCTTTTTTTTTGCAGTTTAGTTTTTGTCATATTTTTCCATTACCATTTGTCACACTTATATCCTTCTCCCCACCACCGCAACAATCACTACACTGTCATCTATGCCCAAGAGTCATTTTTCCTTTTGGCTTGATCCTCTACCTGCTCTCTCCCTCAGAGCTGTCCAGCTGTTATCCATGAGTCTGTCAGATTCCACATGTGGGTAAAATTGTATGGCATTTATCTTTCTCTAACTGTCTTATTTCACTTAGTATAATATTTGCTAGGTACTTCATGCTGTCATTAGGGTAAAAGTTCCTTCTTTTTTATGGCTGAGTAGTATTCCACTGTGCAAATGTCCAATAGTTCTCTGTTGGCAGAAGGGTCAGGGTATGGGAGTAGGGTTGGTCCCAGCTATCTTATCCAAATATGGAAAATCTGTATGGACCATTTGGACATTTTTGGAGAGTCATGCTCTTTTCACAACACCAAGATATTCTCTTTCTCTTATTATTTTATTTTCTTCAGAGTATTTATCAAAATCAATCTTATCTTGTTTATTTTAAAAAAGAATTGAAAAATATTTATTCATGCATCATTATTCTAGATGCTTGTTAATTATCTTTGTACTTCACAGAAAGGTAAATTACATGGGCAGGGAGCTTTTCTGTTTTGTTTAAAGTTTTATCTTCAAAATAAGAACTACAGAAATATTTGTTAAATGAACTAATGAATGAATTAATAATTTTAATAAGTTTTTTTAGCTCTAAAAGAAACATTTAATTTTAACTTTTTATTAGGTAAAAGATAAATAATGAGTTTAAGTTCTAATCTTAATCATGTTCTTTTGAGTGACATAGCTTTGTTCCTTTAATTTTAGCATATTCATAACATTTATTATCCAAATTGACTACTTTTGAAAGTTAAAGGGAGGCTATTAAACACACAGGAAGTGAATTGATTTTTTTTAAAGAAGGCATTCAAATAGCCAACAGTTAAAGAAAAGATGCTCAGCATCAGCGTTCATCAAAAAAAAAATACAAATCAAAACCACAATGAGGTATCACCTCTTACTGTTAAAATGGCTTTCATCAAGAAGATAAAACAAATGTTGACAAGGATGAGGGGGAAGGGGAACACTTGTACACCGTCAACAGGAATGAATGTAAATCAGTTCAGCCCCTATGGAAAGCAACGTGGGCCATCTTCACAAAATTCAAAATGCTACTGTGTAATCATATTGGGAAAACTGAGGTTCTCTTGGTCAATCCAAACTGTATGATCAGCTCACTAAACTGTATTCTATAGTTACAAAGTCTGTTTTAACTTTCTAGAGTAATTCTCAAATCAATACATTTGTATGTCTAAGAATCATTTGTAACTTAGATCTTAACAAGAGGGATAACTTATACTTTGATACTTCTCACCATAATAAACATAAAAATTAACACATGATTACTCTATACCAGGCTCTATACTCTATACTCTATACTCTATATCAACTTATTTTCACTTATTTAATCTCACAACAATCTTACAATGTAGGAAATTGTTATTTCTCTCCTTTTAGAGATGAGTAAATTGATGTTATATTTTATTTTTAGTTCTTGTAGTTTTTAAAAAAGTATTGTTATTCTATTACAGTTGTCCCTATTTCCCCCCTTTGCTCTCCTCTGCCCAGCCCATTCCCTCTCTCTTTCCACCAGTAAATGGCAGTAAACTGTTATTACATTTTATGGTTCAATAGTTTTTCATTTTCTTGTTTCAAAATTACTTTAAAAATAATATAGTGATTTTCATTTCTGCCTGAAAGAAGGTTGGAAGTTATCACTCTCTTCCCCCAAAACTATAAAGCTGAACAGACTAAAATGCCAGCAACTCTTTCTGGGTCCATAAGAAAGGGGAGGACGCAGCTCAAATGGATGTCTCCAAGACTGAAGAGACAGATGAATGAATACAGGGTGACAATGAGCCTGAGTAGAAACTCAAGAGCAGACATGATCACAGGGAAAAAAGCCAAGGTAGGAAAGTGGACAAATTACTGGAGGTTCAGTGTGGAAAAGTCTAGAATTTAAAAATTCCAAGGGTACCCAGTCATAGAAGAGGCCTCCACAATATTTTGAGATTTATCTCCAGGAGCTCTTCTAGGTTCCCACAGTAAATACCAGAAAAATATGGAAGAGGAATGGAAGTGAGCAACTTTGAAACACTCCATAGCACTCTCTTCTTAATAAGGGCCACCCTTAGGTAAAACTAATCAACCAAAGCCTAACCTGCTCAGATACTTTTGGAGAATAACTGACCTAAAGGGAGGGAAATACCTAATTAAGCTTTAGCCTTCCAAATAGAAGAAGAGTGGGCATATCCTATACCAGCCAACACTACCCACCTGGCCCTATCTGAAAGGGTAGGAAAAACTGGATAACATTTGTGAATTCATGGTCTAGAGATATAGGCTCACTATTAGACTGAGTTGTAATCAAAAGACTATAGATGTTAAAATTATCAAACTGGAAATGTAAAGCAACCATAATTAACATGCCAAGGGCTCCAGTGGATAAAGCAGATGGTATACAAGAACCAATCAGTAATGTAAGCAGAGAAAAAGAGCTAAAAGGAAATTCTAGAGATCAAAAATAAAATAACAGAAATGAAGAATGCCTTTGATGGGTTCATGAGTAGATTGTACGGTGCCAAGTTGTTAAAATACAAAATTAAACAGAGTAAATTTGAAGATCTAATTGGTTTTATTAAAAAATTCATGAATTAAGAAGCTTTCAATCTAACAACTAGAAAAGTGCTCTGAGGGGTTGTACAAAATGGATGGTTTTTATAAGAAGAAGGATGTGATGAGGAAGCTATTAACAACAGAAAAGATTGTGTTTAGACCAAGACATCTTATTTTGGGTAGCGGAAAATGGCAAGGGTTTTTATCATGCACATTGCCTTTTTTTAATCTATGGGGAATTGAGAGGTCCATAAGACAGATTTACCTTACTTGTTCTTGACCAGTAAATTCCAGGTTGGTTGATTAAGTTTATATTATTAGTAAAAGCCGAAATAGCAATTAGGCCAGGTATTATATATAGGTTTATATCATGGGCTTTTGCATAAGATACACTGTTTTGTGTCTCTGGTTTTCTCTTTAACAGTGCAAACAATCTCTGAGTTTCAATATATATCAATAGAATCTTGAGCATTTAAAAAACAAAGAAAGCAAAGACTAGGAAGAAAACCCCAGCAGCATATGTTACCAGACTAAAAGGGTCTGTTGGCCTGCACTCATAAGAGTCCAGTAAAACACAAACAGAAGCTTGCAGCCAGGAAAATAAGGGTTTGCTTTTAGGAAGTGGCCCATGCCTGGAAATAAGTAAGCCAATGCTCAAAGATCTGGCTCCCTAATGGCTTCCAGGTAATGGATTATATAAGGGAAAAAATGATTGATCATGGTGACTAAGGAAGTTAGTGTCATGTTCATGGTTGTGTTTTTTACTGATTGGTCTGCACCAAGGTGGGGGTGGCTGATTAGTGCATCTGGTCCCAACATTAGCAATGGTCTCATTTCATTTCATCTGGTTTTGCCACTTCTGGGCCTGGAGCTGTAATATAACTGAAGCCTAAATGTCAGCTCTAGTTTGACTAAAACCTCTGTGTCTGTGGTCAACAGACAGCCTTTTGATATAGTAGGTAGTTAGATGGGCATGAGCAGAATAGGACCAATAGATAGGTACAGAAGGTCACCAAAGTGGAAAACCCCTGCTGCCCAGCAATTGACAATTGTGAGATGGAACCTTGTGCCCAGAGTGGCATTTCCTCCCCTACTATATCAGTGGTCATTTGATTTAGACCCCTTCAACTTTTCATATCATTGGTTATGGGATTCATCTCTCCCTTGGCATGTTGCTAGTGTGTGGTAGACTCACTTAGAGGAGGAACAAGGAGGCCATAAAAAAGTCTCACACAACTTCCATACAAACTTTTGCACTACCAATCCCTTAAGCATTAAGTCCTCAGGACAATGAAAGCTTGACCCACATCAAATAATCTCAGGAACAAAGCCTCAAGTTTGATGGCTATGGAGACAGGGATTTGGACAAACTAGAGATAACATTTATGCCTCAGTTTCCTTTCAGATCCAGGCTGAGAAAAGCAATAAAGCCAAATAGAGTGATGCCATGGCATAACAGAGAACATGACACTGAAGAGACACACTTGGTATTTGGTGAGTTTTATAATGAGCTCCTCCCCTGAGACTTCCAGATAAAAGTCCTTAAGACAAAGCACTCAGCATGGCACTTTCCCTCAGGTACACACCCACACATTACCCTCTCTCTTTTCCTTGGGCACATTTTCTTCACCTTATTCCTAAGATGAAAGGGCCCTTCCCTTGCCTTTGTAACTTGTTTCAAGCTTTTGCCTGAATTTTATTCTTGGCTCTGAATTTTTCTTAGCTAAAAATTAAGAACCAAGTTTTAATATTCTGGTGTTATTTGCTGTTAACACTTTGTTCCTAAGATTCTTTGATGTGGACCAGAAACTCATTGTCCTGAGGGCTTAAGGATTAAGGGAGTGGCTATATAAGATGCTGGATATTGCCAGTTTGAATCAAAAGGAAAGAAAAGAGAAAAGACCATACTGAAGAAATGATGTTTCTACACTGTTACAAATATTGAAAAAGAACCCACTATAAGACAACTGCAAAAGGTTTAAAATATGTGTAATAGAAAGAATGGGAGGAGTTCTGGCCAAGGTGGAGGCATAGGTAGAAATGCTTCACTTCTTTGCACAGCCAAAAGAAGAATAACAATCAAATTAAAACATTAAGCAACCAGAACTGCCAGAAAATCAAACTGTATAAAATTAGGACAACCAAAAAGTTAAAGAAACATTCAACCACAGGTTGCAGGGGTGGAGATGGGCAGCCAGGTGAGGAGGATCCCCAGCAAGACTGCAGACCACACAGGTGAGGAGGAGGATGGCTGACCAAGAAAATAAAGACGCAAGACCTCTAGCTGTAAAATGTTGTGGGGGTTGCGAAGACAGAGAGACTGAGAGACTCCCAGCCTCACAGGAGAGTTCGGTGGAAAGTGGGGCTACAGCGGAGCGAATGAGTGGCATCGTTCCCTCTCTGATCCCTCACCTGCAGACAGTGCCACAATGCAGCAGGAAGACAGTTGCCCCACCCTGGTGAATCCCTAAGGCTCCTCCCACTTACAACATAAAAGGTGTGCCAAGACAAACAAATATGGCCAAAATGAAAGAAGAGATAAAAATGCCAGAAGAAGGACTAAGCAGTGAGGAGACAGACAACCTATCTGATGCAGAGTTCAAAACACTGGTAATCAGAATGCTCACAGAATTAATTGAGCTCAGTTGCAAAATGAAGGAAGAAATGAAGGGTATGAAAAGTGAAATAAAGCAAAATGTACAGGGAACAAATAGTGAAGGGAAGAAAACTGGGTCTCAAATCAATGATTTGGAACAAAAGCAAGAAATAAATGAAGCGGGCAGAATGAAGAAACAAGAATTCAAAAAAGTAAGGAGAGACTTATGAACATTTAGGACAACTTTAAGCACTCCAATGATGCAGACACTGGTCAGCAGTGTCCACAACACTGGATGAGACAAATCCACATGAACTACCAAGTCCTGTAGAGAAATAGGGAGCAGCACAGCCACTCTCTCAAGGGGAGAGCACCCTAACCCTTGCCTTGACAAGCTTTTATTGCTTTTTGGGGGCACATTACATTGAGGATAGTTCTCATTTACTATGCACAAATTTGCTTTAGGTGGTTATGTTCTACAGAAAACAAAGGAGAGGATGCCACTAATCACATCACAGAAGGAGAATATTTGCAAATGCAAAGGGAAAAGTAGTTGAACTGGTTACACTCATCCTTGGAAGGCTTAGCATAGATTTTAGGAAATTATTTTAAAGATATGTAGTAAATGTTTTCTGCCTCAATTCAGGGTGAGGGAGTTTTAGCAAAGAGCAAGTCTCAAAGTGGCCTATGTATGATGCAGGTCTGATTTCCCATGGGAGAACCTGCTGGAAACTGCCCTGCCTGGTTTCAGAAGCTGTGACTCCACCATGGCTAAGGCTGAGTGAGTGACCTTTGGACCATAAGCCACTAAGGAGACAAAGCTTATCTCCCTGGCAGGAGCACCACTTCTTCTCCTTTTGCTTCATCCATAACTGGCCCCTAATGCCTGATTGGTTAGCCGATGATGGGTAAGATTCCCCAAGGGAAGAATGACCTAAGACAGACACAATCATGGGGAGGGCCCAGGGAAGGACTTGGGGTGGGGGGCTATAGCAAAAGGGGTTGATGGACCCTTGCCCCTCAGTTTTGACATAGCTTAAGTCCTCATTCTGTCTGTGAGAAGTCTCCTAACCTTTTGGCTGTCTTACTCCTGAAACAATGACAAAGGGCAGTGCAGCCCTGTGCTGGGAAGGGTGGGTTTTCCAGGTGATCAGGCCTAAGAAAGAATACATAAAATTCTGTGAAAACTGCTTTGCTAAGAATGCCCTCAGTCAAATGATAAAGATCTGAGCAGGAAATGAGTTTGTTTCCCAAAGTTTTGTGGCATTTTAGCTAACAGACCCTGACTCAGAATAGGCCCTCAGAGTTCTTTGTAAGTTATCTATTGTTTAATCCTTACTGCCTGATAATGATTAAAGAGCTTTACCTGTATTCCTGTGGAAAATGAACCCAACAAAAGCCCATTGAGGAAAAGGCTTTTGGCCCTCTAATTTGAGAGATCAGCCACCTTTCCTCCCCAAGCAGATCATGTCTTGGTAGACTTATTCTCATCTGTGGTGGCCGGGGGGCCCTGTGGGCAGGGCACCCCCCCCAACAAAAAACTATCCATGGGTATGAGTTCTGTGCACCTGACTTCATTTTCCTCTGGCCTTTCTGAATGGGAACTGGGCCCATGCTACACAGAACAATCTCTTATACTTCAAAATCTGAGTCATAGGGCTGCCAGAATAAGAAGAGGAAGCAAGAAATTAAAAACTTATTTGAACAAATAATGGAAAATTCTCCCAGTCTGGCAAAAGAAACTGACTTCCAGGAATTCCAAGAAGTGTAGAGAATCCCCCCAAAATTGGACCCATGGAGGAATACACCAAGGCACATCATAAGTTACCTAAGATTAAAGAAAAGGAGAGAATCTTAACAGGATCAAGAGAAAAGGAGACAGTCACCTACAAAGAAGTGCCCACAAGACTGTCAGCTGATTTTTCAAAAGAAGGCTTTCGGGCAAGAAGGGGCTGGAAAGACATATTCCAAGTCATGAAAGGCAAGGGCCTCCATCCGAGATAACTCTATCCAGCAAAGCTATCCTTTAGAATGGAAGGGCAGACAAAGTGTTTCCCAAAGTCAAGTTAAAAGAGTTCATCATCGATAAGCTCTTATTACATGAAATGTTAAATGGATTTATCTAAGAAAAAGAAAATTAAAATGTGAATAGTAAAATGACAACAAACTCACAACTATCAACTGAGCCTAAAAACAAAAACAAACTAAGCAAAAAACTAGAACAGGAACAAATTCACAGAAATGAAGATCACATGGAGGGTTATCAGCAGGAGAATGCAAGGGGGAGAGAGGGGGAAAAGGTACAGAGAATAAGTAGCATAAATGGTAGGTAGAAAATAGACAGGGGGCATTAAGAATAGTATAGGAAATGTAGAAGCCAAAGAGCTTATATGTATGATCCATGGACATGAACTAAAGGGGGGAGGCAGGAGGGAGGGCATATGCAGGGTGGAGTGGAATAAAGGGGGGAAATGGGACAACTATAATAACATAATCAATAAAATATATTTAATAAGAAAAAGAAAGTAAAAAAAATCGAAAGGCAGATAAATAGCTTCCCCGACAGAAAAAAGCTAAAGAAGTTCATCACCAAACCATTATTATATAAAATGTTAAAGAAACCCTTTTTAAGAAAAATAAGATAAAATCTATGAACAATAAAATGGCAATAAATACATATCTAACAACAATTGAATCCCCAAAAAAGAAAAACTAAGAAAACATGCAGATTAGAGACTGAATCTGAATACAAATAATGTTTTGATGGTTGTTAGATGGTAGGTGGTTTTGGGTGAATGGATGACTAAGTGAGGGGATTAATAAGTATAAACTGATAGTTACAGAATAGCCAGAGGCATGTCAAGTACAGTATAGGAAATGAAGAAGCTGAAGAACTTATATGTCTGATCCATAGACATCAACAAAGGTGTGGGGACTCCCTGAGGGAGTGGGAAATGCTGAGTGAAGGGGGGCAAAAGGGGAATATTGGGACGACTATAATAGCATAATCAATAAAGTATAATTTAAAAATGGTAAAAACATTATACTTCTTGCTTGTATTATTCACTGTGATGCAATAACAAAACAGTAGTTTCATGCAAAATGAAAAAATTATTTTGGAGTCCTTTGTTGTGTTGATGATTGCAGTGATCATTGTGAGTAAAGAGCAATATAAATTTGTGAACAGAAATAGTAATACACACAGGCACTACACTTATTTGGTTCTCATTTGAACTTCTCAATTTTTTTTTCTTGTTTTCTTTTTTTGTTTATTTCTTTTTTTTTAGTTTTAAAAATTTATTTAATTATTTTTCAAGTACAGATTTCTGTCTATTACTCCCATCCCATCACACCCTCTGTGCTCCCCCCTCCCTCCCATTTCCACCCTTCTCAGTTGTTGTCCATGTATCCTTAAACTTTTCAAATTATTTAATGCTATATTATTTCAACTTAATTTTTTTCATATTTCAAGTGTAATCAATGAGATATGGTTTTATTTTACTGCTTTGTCTCTGCTTTGTTGTTTTGCTTAAGCTAGCTCAATAAGATCATGATTCAAGGTATTTTGATCTCAGCCATAGCTTATTGAAATGTCAACTAGTACTACATTTTTCCTTTCCCCGAATTTTTGAAGTTCAGGGTACTCTGAGTACTCCTAGCTCTTACATGGTACTTGAAAAATGTTGCCCATGCCATGAAGTTCACATTAGCTATTTAGCTCCAGTTTCTAACCCTAGGAAGTCTCAAAGATCTGCAACTTCCAGTTCCGCTTCTTCATTCCCACAGTTATAAATATTAAGTTCTACTTGCCCTGAAGTAAAAGTGTACTAACCAAGATATTTGCTGAGAACAGAGGACTCTGAGCCTAATTTAAAAACAACGGTATTGATACCACAACACATATGAAATATGAAAAAAAGTAAGAGAAACAAGAATCCAAAATTAAAAAAAAAAGTTGAAATAGACCCATTAGTTGAAAGTTATTCTGAGCAATGCAACACAACATTACACATAAGGCTGATAAATTTTTTTCTTTTCAATTTTTTTTATTTAATTATTTTTCAAGTACAGTTTTCTGTCTATTACTCCCATCCCATTTCACCCCAGTGCTCCCCCTTCCCTCCCATTTCCACCCTTCTCAGTTGTTGTCCATGTATCCTTTCTATATGTTCCTCTAAATCCCTCCCCTATTACCCTGAAATTCCCTCCCCTCTCCCCTCTGGTCACTGTCAGCCTGTTCTCTATTTAAGTGTCTTTATTTTTATTTTGCTTGCTTGTTTGTTTTGTTGTTTAGCTTCCTGTTAAAGGTGAGATCATATGGTATTTCTCCTTCAACACCTGGCTTATTTCACTCAGCATAATGATTTCCAGTTCCATCCATGTTGCTGCAAAAGATAGGAGCTCCTTCTTTCTTTCTGAAGCATAAAATTCCACTGTATATATGTACCATAGTTTTTTGATCCATTCATTTACTGAGGGGCACCTAGGTTGCTTCCAACTCTTGGCTATTGTAAATTGTGCTACTATGAACATTGGGGTGCCTATGGTCTTTGGGATTGGTGTTTATATAGGGTTCTTAGGATACAATCCTGGCAGTGGAATTGCTGGGTCAAAAGGCAAGTCCAATTTTACTTTTCTGAGAAAATTCCATACTGTTTTCCATAATGGTTGTACCAGTCTGCAATCCCACTAACAGTGGACTAGAGTCCCCTTTTCCCCACACCCTCTCCAACATTTGTTGTTTATTGCTTTGTTTATGATAGCCATTCTCACTGGTGTGAAGTGGTATCTCAGTGTGGTTTTAATTTGCATCTCTCAGATAGCAAGTGATATTGAGCATCTCTTCATGTGTCTCTGGATCCTCTGTATGTCCTTCTTGGAGAAATGTCTGTTCAAGTCCTTTCCCCATTTTTAATTGGGTTAGTTGTCTTCTTAGAGTGAAGTTGTGTGAGTTCTTTGTATATTTTGGAGATTAAACCTTTGTCTGAGGTATCATTGGCAAATATGCTTTCCCATACAGTTGTTTGTCTTTTGATTTTAATGCTGTTTTCTTTAGCTGCCCAGAAGCTTTTTATTTTGAAGACAATCCATTTGTTGATTCTTTCCTTTATATCTCTTGCTCTCGGATACATATCAGTAAAATGTTCCTGTGTGAAATATCTGAGATTTTCCTGCCAATGTTCTCCTCTAGGAATTTAATGGTGTCACGGCTTATATTTAAGTCTTGTACCACCTTGAATTATTTTTGTGTATGGTGAAAGTTGGTGCTCAAGTTTCATTTTTTTGCATGTAGCTGTCCAGTTCTCCCAACACCATTTGTTGAAGAGGCTATCTTTACCCCATTTTATGTTACTGACCCCTTTGTCAAATATCAATTGACTGTAGAGAGTTGGTTTTATTTCTGGGTTCTCTGTTCTTTTCCAATTGTCTATGTGCCGGTTTTTATGCCAGTACCAGGCTGTTTCAATTAAAGTGGCCTTGTAATACAGTTTGAAATCAGGTATTGTGACCCCTCCTACTTTGTTCTTCTTTACCAAAATTGCAGATGCTATCAGGATCATTTACAGTTTGATATAAATTTTTGAAGTGTTTGTTCTATGTCTGTGAAATATGCCATTGATACTTCAATAGGTATTTCATTGAATCTGTAAATTGCTTTCGGTAGTATGGACATTTTGATGATGTCAATTCTTCCAATCCATGAACACGGTATATGTCTCCATTTCTTTGTGTCTTCCTTGATTTGTTTCTTCAGTGTTGTGTAGTTTTCTACATACAGGTCTTTTACCTCCTTGATTAGACTTATTCCCAGATATTTTATTTTTGTTTTTGCTGTATTGAATGGGATTTTTTTCTTGATTTCTGCTTCTGCTGATTCATTGTTAGTATACAAAAATGCCATTGATTCCTGGATATTGACTTTTTATCCCGCTGTTTTGCCAAATTCATTAATTAGTTTGAGCAGTTTTTTGGTAGAGTCTATAGGATTTTCCATGTACACTATCATGTCATCTGCAAACAATGACAGTTTTGTTTCCTCCTTTCCAATTTGGATGCCTTTTATTTCCTTTTCCTGTCTGATTGCTGTGGCTAGAACTTCCAATACTATATTGAGTAGAATTGGTGAAAGTGGACAACCTTGTCTTGTTCTTGATCTTAGTGGAAAAGCTTTTAGTTTTTGCCCATTGAGTATGATGTTGGCTGTAGGTCTTCCATATATGGCCTTTATTATATTGAAGAATGCTCTCTCTATTCCCACTTTGCTGAGTACCTTTTTCATAAATGGGTGTTGTACCTTATGAGAAGATTTTTCTGGATCTATTGATATGACCATGTGGTTTTTGTGATTGCTTTTGTTCATGTGGTGCATTACATTTACTGATTTGTGAATATTGAACCATCCTTGCATCCCTAGGATAAATACCACTTGATGGTGGTGTATGATCTTTTTGATGTATTGTTTGATGTGATTTGCCAATATTTTGTTGAGGATATTAGCGTCATTGTTCATCAGGGGTATTGGCCCGAAGTTTTCTTTCTTTGCTCTGTCTCTATCTGGTTTTGGAATTAGGATGATGCTGGCTTAATAAAAAGAGTTTGGGAGTTTCCCATCATTTTGAATTTTTTGGAATAGTCTGTGAAGAATAGGGGTTAGCTCTTCCTTCAAAGCTTTGTAGAATTCTCCTGTGAAACCATCTGGTCCAGGGCTTTTGTGTGATGGGAGTTTTTTGATTACTGCTTCAATTTCATCTGCTGTTATTTTTTTGTTCAGGCTTTCTACTTCTTCTTCATTGAGTTTTGGAAGATTATATTTTTCTAGAAATGTGTCCATTTCACCTAGGTTTTCAAATTTCTTGGCATACAGCTCTTCATAGTAATTTCTTACAATCCCTTCTATTTCTGTGGTATCAGTTGTAATCTCTCCTCTCTCATTTCTTATTGTGTTTATTTGTGTTCTCTATCTTCTTTTCTTAATGAGCCTACTTAAAGGCTCGTCTACTTTTTTTATCATTAAAAAAAACAACTCCTGTATTCGTTGATACTTAGAATTGTGCTTTTAGTCTCTATGTCACTTAATTCTGCTCTGATGTTGGTTATTTCCTTCCTTCTACTTGCTCTGGGCTGTCTTTGATCTTGTTCTTAGAGTTCTGGCAGGCATCGGGTTAGGTTGTTTGTTTGATATGTTTCTGTTTTCTTTAGGTAAGCCTGTATTGGTATGAATTTCCCCCTCAGGACTGCCTTGGCCGTGTCCCATACGTTTTGCATGGTTGTGAGTTCATTTTCATTTGTTTACAGAAATGTTCTGATTTCTTCCCTAATTTCAATGTTGACCCATTTGTTGTTTAGCAGCATACCATTCAGTCTCCATGATTTTGGGTGTTTTGGGTTTTTTCCTGTGGGGTTGGTTTCCAACTTCAGTCCCTTGTGGTCAGAGAAAATGGTTGGTATGATTTCAATTTTCTTGAATTTGTTGAGGCTCGTTTTGTGTCCTACCATGTGGTCTATCTTTGAAAATGTTCCATGTGCATTTGAAAAGTATGTGTATTTAGCTTCTTTGGGATGAAGGGCTCTATATATATCAGTCAAGTCCATTTCATCTAGGGTGTTGTTTAGTGCAGCTATTATCTTTGTTGATACTTTGTTTGGAGGATCTGTCCATTTTTGACAGTGGGATGTTAAAGTCCCCATCTGTAATTGTGTTGCTGTCAATATCTTTCTTCATGTCTTCTAGGATTTGTCTCATATATTTGGGTGCTCCTATGTTGGGTGCATATATATTTGTGATGTTAATGTCTTCTTGGTGGATTCTTCCCTTGAGTATTATGAAGTGACCTTCTGGGTATCTCTTTATGGCCCCTTTTTTGAAATCTATTTTGTCTGATACTGAATTGCTACCCCAGATTTTTTTCTTGTCCATTTGCTTGGAAAATTTGTTTCTAGCCTTTCACTTTTATTCTCTGATGGTCTTTTGTCCTGCAGTGGGTCTTCGGTAGGAAGCATATGTGTGGGTCATGCTTTCTTATCCATACAGCTATTCTATATCTTTTAATAGGAGCATTTAATCCATTTACATTTAAGGTTATTATTGACAGGTACTTATTCATTGCCATTTTTGTACCACAGTTCTACTCCGTCTCTCTCTTTCCATCCTTTCCTTAAAGCAGTCCTTCTAGTATTTCTGGTAGAGCTGGTTTGGTGGAAGCATATTCTTTTAGAGTTATTTTGTCTTGGAAACTCTTTATGTGGCCTTCTATCTTGATTGAGAGTCTTCCTGGGTAAAGTAGCCTTGGTTGTAGGCCTCTGCTTCTCATTAGTTGAAATATTTCTTGCCATTCTCTTTTTGCTTGGAACGTTTCCATTGAGAAGTCAGTAGCTAACCTTATTGGGGTTCCCTTGTATGTTATTTGCTTTTTCTCCCTTGCTGCCTCTAAGATTCTCTCTTTGTCTTGGAATTTTGCCATTTTAATGATGATGTGTCTTGAAGTGGGCCTCTTTGGATTCCTCTTGAATGCGACTCTCCGTGATTCCTGGATTCGTGTAACTTTTTCTCTCATCAGATTAGGAAAAATTTCCATCATTACTCTTTCAAATAGGTTTTCTATCCCTTGTTCTTCTTCTTCTCCTTCTGGTATTCCTATTATTCAGATAGTATTCCGTTTCATATTTTCTTGCATTTCTCTTAGTCCCTCTTCTTTCTTTTTGAGCCTCTTTTCCCTTTCTTACTGTTTCTGGGAGATTCTTTCTACTGTGTCCCCCAACTCGCTGATCTGATCTTCTGCCTCATTTATCCTGCTTTTCATTCCTTCTACAGTATTCTTTATTTCCAAAATTGTATTCTTAATTTCCTCTTGGGCTTTGCTGAGAGTTTCTATTTCCTTTTTCATGTTGATATAGTTTGTGGAGAGCTCATTGTAGCTCCCCTCTAGTTTCTGGTAGCTCACTGTAAGCTCATTGAATTTCCTGATAACTAGTGCTTTGAATTCAATATCTGATAGGTTACTTGCCTCTCTTTCATCTGACATTTTTTTTTGAGACTACCACCTTTTCTTTCATTTGTGCATTGTTTCTTTGTCTTCCCATTGCTTTTCAGAATCTTCTTGTTAGCCTCAGCTTTTTAAATTGATCCGTTCTGACTCCCTGGGTTTATGGTGTGAACTTCTGTGGTAGAATACTTGTGAAATTCAGTGGTGCAGTCTCCTGCAGGTATCTTGATGTTCTCTGCTTCCACCTACTCCTTTCTTTGTGTGTGTGTGATCAGCTGGAGAGGGAGGCAAAATGGTTTATGACAGCAGGATAGTACTTTATGATATTTACAATCACAGCTGGTAGAGAAGAAATAGAAGATCTTTAGGCTCTATATAGCAGTAACTGTAATCTTTGACCCAATTTGCCACTTTTAAGAAAGGATAGACCAAAAATAAGCGTCTTGTTGGGGAAGGAAGGCTTGTGAGTTGTATCTAGAAAGCAGTGAGCTTGCGGGTGGTCAGATTTTGAGGTAAGGTGAGAGTAAAGAATAGTAAATAGACATAGTGTGTGAGCAAGTAGAGTTAATTACTATAGTAATAGAATTCAGTAACCTGTAAAGTCGGCTAAGAGCCAAGATATGTGTTGTGAAGTGTTTATAGTGGTATAGAAAGCAATAAAAACAAACAAACAAACACACAAAAAAAGGGCAAGAGAAGTGAGGAAAAAGCCATAAGTTTGGGGTGAAATGAAAAAGGAAACAGGAAAAAAGAAAGGAGAGGAACAGAATACTGAAAGACACAGCAACGATAAAATTTAAAAAATATACGATTTTTGAAAAAAAGTTTAAAAAGTTAAAACAAACAAAAAACAAAGAACTCCTCCCTTGTTGGTTTCAAACTGTCCAATCCATTTTTTCTGGTTTCAGCAGGATCCCTCTGTGGGCTGGGTTGTCGGCCCAGGGGCACTCCCGCCCACCACCCAGGCTACCAGACTGGTGTGAGGGTGCCCACTCACCCGACAGGCTGCCTGGGTCCCACAGGATCTGATACTGGTCCTTCCCAGTCCTGTGCCTTTGTGAGAAGCAAGTTAAGCTGCCTTCACAGGAGAACACCTCAGTCCACTTTCCAGTAAAAACTTCTTCAGAAAGCTTGTCTCTCAGCCCAGCCCAATCCCCAACCTGACTGGTTAGGACAATGCTCCTCTCAAATTTCCTGGGCTGGCAGGCTGGTGGGCTGGTGACCACAGAGATCTCAACTGAACAAGGCCCCCTGTCCTTACCACCCTCCCTGCACACGTGGGCAGATAGGTCTCTGCCACCCAGCCCCACCTAGATGGTGAGGAAGGGAGCCAGCTCTTCCAAGGACCACACAGTCGGCCCAATGCTCCACTGGGTGCTGGGCTTCCTATGAGTCCTCCGTGGCACTGGCCGCAGACGGAAGCCTCTACACCCCTAACACAGCGGCAGCGGCAGCTCTGAGGTGTTTCGAGCTGGCCGAGGGCAGCCGGCCCTGCTGCTGCTGCTTTTGTCTTTACTCACAGGTGCCCGGCTCCTGATGCGCCCTCTGTGACAGAAGCCCCTGTCGCTGGGTGCAGGCAGAAGACTCTGAGTCCCTACCGCTGTGGCAGCCGCAGCTCTGAGATCTTTATGCGCTGGCCAATGCTGCCGTCCCACCGCCACTGCCGCCGCCCTTGACTTTACTCAAGGTTGCTGGGCTCAGGATGAGCTCTCCGTGGCAGACGCCCCTGTCGCTGGGCACAGACAGAAGGAAGTGCTGTGGCAGCCACGGATCCAGGGCCGTTATGCGCCAGCCGAGGGGTGCCGCCGGCCTGGCCGCCTCCATTCTTACTCTCGTCCCTGATACCCCAAGGACCTGTAGCTGTCAGGTTCGTCACTATCTCTGGTCTTAGTTTCATAGATGCTGGGGAATTGTTGGTTGGGGAATTGATTGAGCTGTTCTTCAGTAAATCTGCCAGGATTTTCTCCCAGGGGTAAGAGAACTGGAGTTGCTCCGTCCTACTCCACCGCCATTTTCTTCTGATAATTTTTTTTTAAGAAGAAAATATTTATGACAGTGAAAGTCCTTTAGATTTTGGCACTGTAATTACTACCCTTGGATTTCATTTATGTGGACTTCCCAGATATTAAACTTTTAGGAAATATTTTAGAAACTGATTATATATGCTAAGTTACAATTATGTTTCAGTTACATGATAATATTGTTTGCAAATTAAATGTAAACATAACCATAAAATTATTTATTCCTGTTGCAAGTGTAAATGAAAAAGAATCAGTTTTATACCAAATAGAGTTTCGTGATCATATTTGTTTTTGCTATCAGAAAAGCATATCAGGATAGATCATCCAGGATTCCGTAGGATTATGGCATCACTAATAGGGCAGCTTCAAATCTTACTTGCTTTCTTTGAGCTTTTATTTATTTTTACCTTATTCAACTTATAAAGGAAAATAATTCACTCTTTTTGTAATTTTTTACCTAGACTTTGAAAGAAAGCAAACTTAATTTCAATGATTTCCCAGACACAGCTACAGGGACTAAAAGACCTCTGAATTTAAATTCCAAAGTGTGCAACATCAAGCTCAGATGTTGCACATGCTTATCAGGTAGCGATCACAGTAGACCATGATCAGAACTGAGGCAAGTCTAGATTATCTACTCTCAGGAACTCTTGAATTTGTAAATCTTCCTAATACCAGAGCTAAAATCTTTTTTTAAAATATGTGTTGCCCTGGCTGTAGCTCAGTGGATTGAGCATGGACCTGTGAATCAGAGGATCATGATTGGACTCCCAGTCAGGGCACATGCCTGGGTTGCAGGCCAGTTCCCAGTAGAGGACGCATGAGAGGTGACCATACATTGATATTTCTCTCCTCTCTCCTTCCATTCCCCTCTAAAGATAAATAAATAAAATCTTTAAAAAATTTGTTGGCAGTATTATGGATGTCCCCCTTTCCTCTCCTTTACCCACCTCCACCCAGCCCCTAGCCCAGTCCCTGACCTTCACTGTATGTCCTCTGTGTCCATGGGCTACGAATACATTAAGGTCTATTCAACAAAACTGTCTCCCTAGGCTATCACATTCACTTTGTTTTTCTTACTCTCAATGGGGAGAAATTTCTAGCACTCCTCTCAAACTACTCTCAAGTGTTAGATCAAGTCTATAAAATGTTCAAAGAATCTATAGATTAGGAAAAATAAAAAAAAAAGGAATGCAAAAACAAGAGAAAAAAGATAACCCCAAACCCAGCCAACTATATTGATAATTTGGCTCCAGGTCAACAATAAGAACAACAAAGAGAAAACTCAAAACTTCTTTTCAGTATTACTGAAAAGAAGCAGTAGAGACTTTAAATAAATTAAAATGTTAAGTTCAATAATTACATTCCACAGTCTTAAAAGTTTAATAGTTATGCATTGTTTAGTGAATTGAATCCAATTCATGGTTGAATTAGTGTTTAAGGAACCCCCAAAACTGACAAGTGTGTAGTTTTCCAGTCTAATTACATGAAAATGCTTTTTAAAATGTTCCATCCAAATACATCTATTGCCAGCAAAAGTCATGTTATATCCCTGGGGTCTGATACACCTGGCGTACTTTGATCTTTAAAATTTGTGCATTTTGTCTTAATTGGAAAAATGTTATTAATATTGAATTAAACCCATATTCCCAGAAATGTACCATCTTAACTCTGTAGCTCAAGTTAATTTCTAGTGCACTGTCCTATTTAATTGAGGTTATTAACATTCTAGTGTAAGAAACTGGCAAGTGGAAAGAGCTAAAGCTCTTTGAGGTTCTAGTCCTAGCCTGAGATTCACTAGTTATGTGACACTGGTTGAACCTCTCAAATCTTCCTTGGCACCAGTTGCCCATCTGAGAAATGAAGTCATGTTACATTAGTGAATTTCATTATTTTCCTTTTTATCTTGTGAAATTGGCATGTGTAACAGGTGAATGTGGTCCTTTTCAAATATAAGACACCTGGTCAGGAAGGCAGTTCTAGGTTACAAGGTATAAAATCATAGGACTGGGTGGTATAAGTACCCCATACCTTCTCTTCTATTATACTTTTACAGTACTGTCATTGCTTTTTCTCATTCTGTTGGAAATATTTTCACCCTTCCTGCAACCAGTATGGATTTCCCTTATCGTCATATTTTCTGATTGTTACTGAGAAGACCAGGGCTGTGCACATTGCACCCTGGTGAAAGACCCAACTAATGCTGGAAGGAGCTGGTCTTTATTTACAACATTCCAACCATGGAAGAGCTTAGAGCACCTAAGCTCAGAGCCCTTCTTTTCTACCAGATCCAGCACTTCCCATGATCTCCACAAGGCTACTTGCCAAGAATATCCCCCAAAGCCTCCCATGTTCTTATCAGGTCTTAATTCAGATGTACATACAGGTCTCCAGTCCCTCTGGAAGAGGGACCAATGTTGTCATCCTCATGCAGCAGCTTTCTGCTTCAGGATCTGGGCTACTCATTAGCTTTCCTGTAAAAGTCCAGAAAAGCACAAGTTTCAAGGGTCCAGGCAAAATCCAGGTGTAGCAGGTCAAAATCTCACAAAGAAGTCCTTCACAGCTCTGAAGTCAGCTAGAGCAGGCATGATCACAGCAACAACATCTACTTTCTTATTAGTCCTGGCCATATGGCTTCCTTCTTCACTATAAACGACTAGCTGTTTGCTTACTTCTCACTTATCCCTGCTCTTTTTTAAAGTGCATGGCAAAACTCCCCTACTACAGACAGCACATCTCCCCACATAGCCAAGAGCAGAGGGAGGGAGGAAGGGAGAGAGAGAGCGAGCGAGCAAGAGCGCCTCATGGCTGCTGCATCATTCTTTTTGGCCCTTCTATGCCCTTAAAAGCTGCATGGCCTACAGCCTGAATGACTGCTGCACCTAGTTTAAATCCTTCTGCCTCCTTCATAACCCCATTTCTAACTCCTCCTGTTACCAAACAGAGGTCCAAGGGTGGGGATGCAATATTTGGCCACCGAGGGATGCCAAAAACTGCTACAGAACAAGAATGGCCCCACCCAAGGACGGTATGCTAATACTTTCTGGGCTCCTCTGTCCGCTGCCAAATGGAAAGACATCTCTCAATGCCAGAGATTTGTGAAAAGGAAACAAAATGTTTATTTTAATGCTGTTCAGACCTACTGTCTTCATTAAAACATCGAAGTCTTTTAGGGTATCTACCTACACAGACACACACACACACACATACACAGTGCTCCCTTCTCCCCCTGTCCTAACTCTGAGTACCATAAATCAGGAAAAGAACACACATCCATCTTTCCAGGCCGCTGGTATCATCAGCTATATTGATGTCCAGGCAGGATCTCCAATTAATCCAAAGTCATGTGGCCCCTTCCACTGGCAAGAGTTCTTTGTACCAAGTTTTCCACTCAAAGTCTCTCCCGCTTTCCAGGCCATGTGGCCAAAGGGAGCACCCCAAAGCTGCATGGGCCTCTTCTACCAAAGCTGCAGGGGTCCATGCTCACCAAAAGCGGGTATATTTCTTCTTCACCTGGCTACAGGGATCTCCATTCTGGAAAAACTGCGTGTTTTTTTTCTTTCACCTGGGAAAGAGGGGGTCTGCACTCTGCCAAAACCATGTGGCTCCCTTTTTCACCTCACCAAGAGGAGGTCCTCACTCTGCTCCAAACCACGTGGCTCTCTCCCCAATGGCTGCTGTGTCTGGGTTTAAATCCCCATGCCAATCTTCCTCTATACCCCTATTTCTGACTCCTCCCATGATCAGTTACACCTGCCAGTATTTCTCTATTATTACAAGTTTACTGGGCTGCCATAGTGAGTCTGGGCAAGTGTGGCCCCATGGTGTGGAGCCAATCAACTCCAAGCTCTCACACAGGCACTGTAACTCAGGGGACCAGCCCCCAGGTACACTCTGGGTACAAGCCACTCCCATCCCTCTGGCTCAAAGCATGACCACAGCTATTTAACATATCTATGAAACCAGTTAAAGGTTATAGATATGGTAAATGACCATTCCAGAGTTTAGCTGCAAAACTGTTGCTATGCAAAACAGCTCTCAATGGCCCTGCTCCATTTGTCTCTTCCCCCAACTGACACCTGGGGGTGGTGAGGACATCTTGATTCCTGGACACCCTGAGCTCTGGACCCCATACCAAATCCTTTTTATAGGGACCCCTCTCCTGACTGCACCCTGTTACTGTCCCTCCTTTCAGATTTACCACCCCTTTATAATCATATAAAGGACAATGGATAAAGGTCTCACCTTCTTGTAACTACTTCCGGCTGGACATGGATGTCATCCTACCTTCCCTTGGGTCAGGGGTACCCTGAAAGGAGGGGTGTCTGCAGCATGGAGGAAGTCCTTCCTGTGAGGGGAGGGACCTTACAGGATCCTGCTCAGTTGTCTCTCACCAGGAAGTCGCAGGCTTGGTGTCCAAAGGTTGGCGTTACTGGACCATTGGCATTCTGGTCATATTCTGGAGGTGAAAGATTAGGCAAGAAATTGGAAGCACAGTTAAATCATAACCACTAAATGACAAAGGCAGGGTCTAAAGTAGAGAATGGATTGCCTGGAGGAAGGTGTACAAGGCATGCTACACCTATCCAAGACTCTTGTGGCCCACTATACTTCACTCAAGCTGAGGGGAATGCATTAAGATTTCCCTCCTTTCAGATTCCTGAGTTCTTTCTTCCAAGCCATCAAGACAGAAAATGGAAAATCAGTTCTAAAGTGAAGCCCACAGACTGCCCCAACCCTTCACCAACCCAACTACTTAGTTCAGCCAAACTTTTGAGTCTCGGGGGGCAGGGACGATGACAAAGATGGGCTCCTTAAGCGAGGCCTATATTGCAACCAATCACTTATAGACATAGGCAGGTCATAGGCATATGCCCTATGAAAACAGAAGAACACACAGGTAAATTCACACAACAATCCCCCCAAAACAGTCTCTGTGCCTGTGAGACTGTCTTTTGGGAAGATATTCCATTGCAAGGTCCTTCCTGCAATGACATTTAACAGTGGCAGTTCGACAGGTCCTTTGCACCTGTAAATTGTACATCTTTGGTGACATAACAAACCTGGCTTCCACTCTTAAATGAAAACAAACTTTCAAGACAGTTAGCTGTACCATTCTGATGTCCAATACTGAGCATTGTGATTTTCCTTGAACTAAATTTTTTCTCCTTAAGATCATCCTTACTGTTATTACAGGGACTACTTTGGGTCCCACTTTTGATTTTGAATGTTCATTTGCATAAACACACCAAAAGCAGCCTGGATCACTTCTGATCCTTAAGTATGCTTTGCTGGAACTCACACAGGGAACCCTTAGATTGACTTCTCAGTCCACCCCTCGGGGCACAGAAGCAGAGCCACACATCCGCCATCTGGCTTCGCCTGTACCATCGTTTCACTCAAATCCTGAGTCTCCATTGTGCCTACAGGTTCCTTTTTAGCCATCTTTCAGGAAAGCAACCTTTGCGCCTTCCCTGGACAGACTGGCATGAACTGCACAATCAACCAAAGTACCAGGCTTTTCTCATGGG
The DNA here is from genome assembly GCF_014824575.4 of Sturnira hondurensis. NCBI lineage: Eukaryota > Metazoa > Chordata > Mammalia > Chiroptera > Phyllostomidae > Sturnira > Sturnira hondurensis. The sequence goes on from NW_028098010.1 coordinate 51,959, forward strand.
CTTTTGCCAGCTTTGCAAGTTAATCCCAGTTCCTCAGGGCTTTCTGGTAATGACCAGAACCCATACACACCTTCTTCAGGCATGACATTCCAGTCAAAGTCCTGGCTAACAAATCCACTATTAATGACTGGTCTTATTGGTTTTATGCAAAGAAACCTTAGATCATCACTCATTCCTTCAGAATGCCAAATTCTGGAGGGATCAAGTAGGGAGAAAAATACAAAGTATAATGGAAAATCCTTTTCCTTGTTCACTTTCTTACAGAGTATGAAGTTTCAACCTTTTCTGGAAGCCTCAATTTTCTTTCTCAGAGCAGATACAGAGCAAAATTAGAAACACAGAGTTCCAGAACAATACACAGGTAGAGGCATTCTCTTACACCTATGCATCCACTGGTGCCTTGCAGAGACATGGTCCTTCAGGCCCGGTCTCATGTCAGAGACATGCTGCTTTGCCTCAGGCTGAAACACTTATCAGCTCCAAATGACCCTTCCTGGGTCTCGGGTGGCAAAGGTATTCTTACCCACCAGCTACAGTGACCTTCGCTAGGTCTTACAATACAGGTTTCTGATCAGAAACAGAACCACATGTGAGAAATTTGCTCTTTTCCCATGAAACCAGAAAACAAGTAGTTGAGGTTTCCTTTACTCCAGGTTTAAAACTTTCACATCCTTTATACATATTTCTACTCATCTAGATTTACCCATCATTTTCTTTTTTTTATTTTAATTTTTATTGAAATCTTGGTTCCTTCCCCACACTGGGAAAGACTATACTTAAACTCAGTATGTGGCAGCTAGACGTTCCTAGCACTATAGGCACCTTCCACTAAAAGTCCCTAAATTCGCAGGGACATTTTGCACCTTTCTGAAGCTTAGACCTTGCAAACACCCTATAAATCAGATGGTCAGCCTTGGACCTCAGTTCATGACCTTCAAAACCAGAGCCATTACCATCAGAACCAATTACACAGAGAACCTGACTGCTGCAGTGTCTGCACGGAAGTCCAAGATGGCAACACTCATGCATGTGGGATTATCCAACATGGTGGCGCCCATGCAGGCAGGATCATCCAAGATGGCAACAGCCATGAATGCTCTGTCCTCCATGGTGGGGCACTCATGTGGCTCATCCATTTTACCCAAAGTGGCGGTACCCTGACTCTGGTTCTGCCCACCTGTGAAGGTCCCAGGACTCCAGCTCCAGTCTCCAGAGCTAAGGAGGCCTCGAAGGTCCCCAAGGCCCCTTCCACCTGCGGGCATGGGGGCACTGCAGAGCTGCCCTCCATTCACTGGTGCTGAGGCTATAGTCACCAATGCAGGTAGAGAGCAGGCTCCGCCTACCTTTGAAGGTGGGGGCCTTGCGGCTCCATTTTTGGGAGTCAAAGAAGCCCCTGACAACCCCTGGTGTGGCGGGTGAGCAGAGCCCACTCACAGAGACTGTGAATCTGTGGTGGAGACTTCTTCCACTTGCAGGACAGCAGAAGCCATAGTAGGCCTCGCCTCCCCAGAATGCAGGGTCACCATGGGAGTTACTGTTGTCCGGGGTCCCCTATTCCCTGGGTTCAGAGAATTAATGAGGTTTCTTTCCTCATCATCTTTCTCCTCCTGTGATCTACTATCAGGGAGGGGTTCCAAGACCCCTTTCTCCTTCTGGACCATTGTACGCTTCTCTGTCTCTGGCACAAGGTTGTTGTGCAATATTATAAATGCATTAATGTAGTGTAACTCTTCCGAGAGTTCACACTGCCTGCAATACTGTTTCAATCTAGTAATGATGCAGTAACTCAAAGAACCATTCACGGGCCATCTCAGCTCATCACTCAAGACATAAGTAGGTCACACCGTGTTACAATAGTATATCATTAACACTTTAGTCAGGGGATTCCTGTATGTCGACTTAGCACAGTAGCTCTCCCAATCTCTTAGGATTCTACCCAGTGGACTCCACTTAGGCACCGGCTCAGAACTACTCACACAGTTCCAACAAAGCAAAGAAAGATTCAGAGCAAAAATAATGCAGATGGCAAAAAGACCAGGTATTTCCCCTGCTATCGCCCACAATTCCAGCTCCATTATTGCAAAAGAGCAGTCAGAAACCAAGTCTTCAAACCAAAACACTTTCATGTCTCTGCTCCCTCCCTGCTTCATTTCCTTTTCACCTTTCTGGGTGTGATTAGGCGGCCAATGCCCTCAAGAGTGCAGAGAAATCCTCAGAGATTGGGAAAATTCCAAAGCCTCACTCTTTCGCACCTGAGGGGGTCAGTTTGCCAAGGACAATTACCCCACCAGAGTCACCAAAAACTGTTACTGAACAGGGGTCCAAGGGGGGGACAATATTTAGCTCACCCAGGGACACCAAAAACTGCTACAGAACAAGAAGGGCCTTCCCGAGGACAGTATAATAATACCTACTGGGCTCATCTGTCTGCCGCCAGAGGAAAGACATCTCTCAATGCTAGAGATTTATTTTTTTATTTTTTATTTTTATTTATTTATTTATTTTAACCTGAATTTTTATTTATTTTTTTTTCAATTTTTTTATTTAATTATTTTTCAAGTACAGTTTTCAGTCTATTACTCCCATCCCATCCCACCCCCCATCCTCCCCCCTCCCTCCCATTTCCACCCTTCTCAATGCCAGAGATTTATGAAGATGAAAGGAAAGGTTTATTTAAAGCCGTACAGACTTAAAGTAGTGACCCAATGTCCCCATTAAAATATCAAAGTCCTATAGGGTGTGTACCTACACACACACACACACAGCACTCCCTTCTCCCCCTGTTCTAACTCTGGGTATCGTAAAGCAGGAAAAGAGCACACATCCATCTTTCCAGGCCGCTGGTATCATCAGCTGTATTGATGTCCAGGCAGGATCTCCAATTAATCCGAAGTTATGTGGCCCCTTCCACTGGCAAGAGTTCTTTGTACCAAGTTTTCCACTCAAAGTCTCTCCTGCTTTCCAGGCCACGTGGCCAGAGGGAGTGCCCCAAAGCCACGTGGGCCTCTTCTACCAAAGCTGCAGGGGTCCATGCTCACCAAAAGCAGGTATATTTCTTCTTCGCCTGGCTGCAGGGATCTCCATTCTGGAAAAACTGTGTGTTTTTTTTCTTTCACCTGGGAAAGAGGGGGTCTGCACTCTGCCAAAACCATGTGGCTCCCTTTTTCACCTCACCAAGAGGAGGTCCTCACTCTGCTCCAAACCACGTGGCTCTCTCCCCAATGGCTGCTGTGTCTGGGTTTAAATCCCCATGCCAATCTTCCTCTATACCCCTATTTCTGACTCCTCCCATGATCAGTTACACCTGCCAGTATTTCTCTATTATTACAAGTTTACTGGGCTGCCATTGTTAGTCTGGGCAGGCGTGGCCCCCTGTCCTAGAGCCAATCTTCTCTAAGCTCCCACGCAGGCACTGTAACTCGGGAGATCTGCCCCCCAGTCACATCCTGGGGGAAAGTGACTTCATCCCCCTAGCTTCAAGCCTGGCCACAGCCATTTAACATATCCAAGTGACCCACCAAAGGCTATAGATATGTTAAATTACTATGCCATGGATTAGCTGCAAGGCTGTGACTGTACAAAACAGCCCTGCATGTTCCTGCTCCATGTGTCCCTTCCCCCAACTCACACCTGTGGGGGAAGGGGTGAGGGCATCTTATATGTCTCTCCAATGTTCCTATACACTTTGAGTTCTGGACACCATTCCAAATCTACCCCCCCCTTCCTTGGCTGCACCCTGTATCATATAGAAAAATTTGCCGGGGGTGGGTGTAGGTGTGAAATTCCTAAGGGGAGCTGTTAAACAAGTGTGCTGTTTCTCTTAGAAGGGACAGTAAGAGGGAAGTCTCACGGATTCTTCCCAAACTGGGTCCCTTTGTTCCAGTGCTATCTCTTTGTTTGCATTAGTTTCCTCTCTTCCTCCGGACAACTGTGGTTTATGGCCAGGGATGCTATGTATTCTCTGATTAGGGAGGAGATATATAAATGATTTGCTCTCAAGTGTCCTTGTTTAGGCAGGATCTAGTCTTGTAGTTCACCAGCTAGCTGTAACCTTTTTTATTTTATTTTATTTATTTTTTAAAAGTATTTTATTTATTTATCTTTAGAGACAGGGTATGGGAAGGAGAAAGAGTGGGAGAGAAACATTAATGTGTGGTTGCCTCTCATGTGTCCCCTACTGGGGACCTGGCCTGCAACCCAGGCATGTACCCTGACTGGGAATCAAACCGGCGACCCTTTGTTTCACAGGCCCGTACTCAATCCACTGAGCTACGCCAGCCAGGGCTAGCTGTGACCTTTTTTAATGTTCTTGTCTCAGTTTTCCCAATCCTCTTGCCCAGGGATTTCCCTAGCTTCTTACTATCTTGTCTCAAGTATAATTGTTTTATGCAGGTTAGATCTGAAATGAGTCATGCCCTGTACAGTAAACTAAGACTTACTTTGGTGAGATTTGCTTTATAGTCAGCTCTGGGCCAAGTGCCCGGGGTGCCTTTGAGCAAATGAAGAAGCAACACCCTTCTTTGTGAATGTAGCCCTGTTACAGGGTACATACCGGAAGAGTCAAGTGCAGACTGTAGAGTTCATTGTTCACCTGTCCTTTCAGCTGGGTGTTTGTAAAACTTGCACAAATTTGTGGGTTGATCCCAAATGCTTCTTTGGTAACTACTGAGAAATTTAACTAGTAGAGAGAGTGAACTTGAATGAGCACCTGCTCTCTTACTATATCACAATAGTATATTTTCTATTTCAAGAGAACCTTTTAGAGCTTGCAGACAAAGCTTGAATTCTTCAATTTGTAAACTCAATGATGGTAGTGTTGGGGTAGAAGGGTGATACTTCCTTCAGTTGAAGGGAAGGGAGAAAAGAGAAACACTGCATTGCTGGGTGGGGCAGGTTGAAAGAGGAGAATTGAGGCAAGTAGCTATGAGTAAGAGAGCAGTAAACAAGTGAGACAGTCTTTTCTAGAAGGCCTTAGTTTTTAGCCTGTAAGACCAAAAATAACTCTCATTTTCTACTGCTCTGGTAAATTTACTTTGTTCTGCTCTGAATAAACTTTGTATTCTACTAGACCAGTGTTTCAACCCAGAAACTTGGTGAAGTAGGGCTCACATGGGTAATATACTGTCCTATTACAAATAGGTTGAGCTACATATACCCTCACTCCTATGACTACTTGGCTCAGTAATCTGCAGAGTTATGTGCATAGATTTGGAGACCCAAAGGCTAAAAGCAGCAGTGATGACTCTATTGGACAAAAATGTGATGCTACTTTGACCGTCTTTTGTTGAAAATAAGAATAGATACTCTCACTGGTTCAGTAAGCTTTTATTCAATGAATTAATGAGACTATGTAAATTATCTATCTTACTCTTAGTGTTTATAAATTATAACATAATTGAACTCTGATTTCTTTTAGGATTGAGTGGACAAGTCCAAACTTGAAATGAGTCTTTTACCTTAGAAGGGTGATACTTCCTTCATTGCAAGTTTTTTCAGGATATGTTTCTGGTCTTGGTAAACAGTCCTATCTGCTCAGTCACTCTAGCTAGAAACCTTGCCATTGCTATCTATCTACACTTCTTTTCTCTTCAATTTTAATAATTGCTTTAAATTCTTGCATTTAAATTTGGTTGAAATTCTTTATAGTCTTCTCATCTCCAAGAAAAGAGTTATCTCAATTTGAGCTTTGTAAGTACCTATATCATAATTACTAGTTTATTATGAAAAAATAAGCTAACAAAAGCCTCATGGCCCTGTTATATAAGCGCCCTGAATTAACATCATTGGGATGGTGGATTGAAATCTCAAGGTCATTGCTTTCTCTTCCATCATCATTGACCTCATCTGCCTTTCCTTCCTATTCTCCATTACTTTATTTACATTCTCCATTACATTACATTATTCTATTTAGAATAACTCCACTTCTGTGTCATATTTTTGGTACACTTCTCCTCATCTTTCAAACTCAGTAAAAATGTTGTTAAGAAATATACATTAACTCATTTATCACATTTTCATAGAAAGAAATGAAACTTCCTCTCCACTTATCAGGAGGATATATTCACCATTTCATAAGAAAGATGGAGTGATACAGCACTTCCAAGCCTATTGTCCCTTTTGGAGCTACAGTTATGTCCTGCATAACAACATTTCTGTCAGTAACTGACCACATATATGATGGTGGTCTCCTAAAATTATAATGGAGCTGAAATTTTCCTATCATGTAGTGGTGTTGTAGCCATATTGGCATTTCAGTACAATGCATAACAAGCCTGTTTGTAGTGATGCTGGTTTAAACAAACCTTCTGCACTGATAAGTCATATAAAAATATAGCACAGACAATTATGTATAGTGTATAATATTTTATAATGATAACAAACAACTATGTTTATGTATCTACTACAATATACTTTTATCATTGTTTTAGAGTATGCACTTTCTAATTATTAAAAAAAGTTTTCTGTGAAATAGTAGGCCAACTTATTCCAGCCACAGCCTCATACATCTTGTGTTTACTGCAGCTCTTGATTACATCATTTCTCTTGGGCTTTATTTAATTTAATATTGTTTTGTACAGCAACATGTTGTACAAACTAGTAGACTAGGAGCAGTAGACTATAACATATAGCTTACACGTGTTTTAGGTTATACCATCTAGATTTATATAAATACACTGTTATGTTCACACAATAATGAAATTTATAACAACTAATTTCTCAGAACATATCCCCATCACTAAATGGCATGAAACCTATTATTTTGTTTTATTTGAAAAACATATTTATTTATTTATTTTTAGGGTGAGGAGAAGGGAGGGAGAAAGAGAGGGAAACATCAGTGTGCAGTTGCCTCTTACTGTTTTGTTTTGTTTTAGATATACCTGTCTAATAATGTGTGGCTTTCTCTTCTCTTTCTAAATCCATAAGGAAATCACACTTGGGTGAAGACATGAGGCTTATATTCAGGCAGCTAAGCCAAAAGTCCATCTTTCTATATCCCAGTTCATTGATCTCCATGAGGGCAAGGACCCTTTATGTTGCAGGGTGGTTTGGTGTCCACTTTACAGATCCTCATCTGTACTGGGTGGAAGCCAAAGTCGAACATATTGGGGAAGCAGGGTAGGAAGTCAGATTCTGTCTACAATCCTGAACTCTGATCTACAGTCCACTTTTAACAAAAAAGTCATCAAGTTTATCTCACTCTGACTTCTTACTCATGGGTGTACTACTTAGCAAGCATTTAATACAAATTTATTGGACTAATAAATCAATGGTGTTGACCCTTGCTTCAGAGCAGCTTATAAAAAATAATCTTAGAGGCAGATTTCTCATATCCCAACCTAAATTTTCTCAAAGTCATAGTGATCCATTAATCACACTAACCTAATAGAATTAAATAAATAAAATATCTTTTAACACCTTCTGCTTCCTTCCCTAACCATGGACCCAGTAAGTAATCCCTTCTGTAATCAAAGGATCTTAGCCACTTGATAAATTATCTTAAGCTTTCTTTTCTTTAGCAGAACTTATCTGCTTCTGGGTTTGCTAATTTCTTTAAATGCTATGGTTAAGTGTATATTAGTAACTTACCTATAACTCTAAATAAATCACCCACTTATACCATCAGACAATTATTTTCAGTAAGATATTCGGATTGCCAAATATATGTATATTCTATATATAATATAATATGTAAAACAAAAGCATAAGATATCTTAGCATTTAAAAATAAATGCACATTAAAAATAAAGCAAAAGACTTATTTGACTATATATGTCTCTCTATATAAATATATGTATATAATTTATTTATCCTGGACAATAGAATGTTACAAATAAAACTATTATGCATATTTGCTTTTCTATGCATATTCCTTTTCCTAAATAATAAACACGAAACATTTTATGGTCATTACTCCAGAACTATACTCATGGAGTTTCCTTCCTTTAGGTATTCCAAATTTGAAGTTGACCTGTAAATCATAACACAACTTCAATATTCTGACCCAATCAAGATAACATTCCAATTACATGAATCATTTTGGCAGTGTTTTGATTGTTATGTTTTTTCAATCATGTTCCCAATCTATAGCACTTTTATTTACCCAAACCAATCTTTCCAGCTTTCACTTTTTAACAATAGCTGATTGCTCTTCTAAAAAATCATGTCATAATAACAATGAAATAAATTCATAACCTAGCTGATAGATGCATATGAAGAGCTGTTGGAACTGAAACAACCTACTATGGAATATAAGTATTGAAAAATAGCTTAAAGTAAATGAAAACATATTCTTGTTAGTTCTTTCATATTCAGAAAGTGATGTTTCCTGTTAATTTTCTAGTGGAAGTATCATTTTGTGAGAGGATTAGCTAGAAGGTAATCTCCATTTTCACTGATACTTAACTATGATGAAGAACTTTAGACAACACCAATAAGCTTCTTTATAAAATTAATGAGCAAAATAAGTTTTTATACACTTTTCACAAAGCATGGATAGCAATTTCTATTTTTAGCAACAATAATAATTATTACAGGGATTTTATTTTAGTACTTGCACCATACTGGGTATGTTACCTAATCTAATTCTCATAATAACATTGTGAAAGAGAAATTATTCTTCTTGAACTACAAATAAGAAAATTATGTAGAGAAAAAATAATTTTCCATTTTGTACAGTCAATAAATGGAACGATTACAGATTAGGTGTTGTGTTTTAACTGCTGCTCTTTTCCTAAACAGTATCCATAACTCCTTTTGTTTTCATTTTTTTCTAAACCATTCTGGTATTAGCACTTAGTTGTTTCTTGATTTGAGATGCAATAAAACCCCAACATTAGGAGAAATGAGGGATTCTATCACCAAAAGAGTACTTCAGGTAAAACTGTTTTACTTCAATTTGGCTCTAGTGAGTTTGGCATCAAATGTCCTCTCTTACCACTAAATACTCTCAGGTGTATCCCAGTTCTTAGGTTGTTAACTACAGCTTCCAAAATAGTAGGCCTAACACACTCAGCAAATTTTTCAAATTGAACAGAAGTAAACCCATCTCTAGCAGAGATACTTCAGCAGATATTCTGGATGTATTTCATGAAGACTTTCTGTAGATCCATAGGTTATTCTTTGTAGGTGGCCATCAACTCTGGTGCTTGATAATCTTGGCCCTGAAGCTTTATTTTTCTAAAAAAATTAAAGGGTTTCTGGAGAGTAGAAAGTGCAATATTCTGGTTCCTGAGAAGTGAGAGAAACCATGCAAAAGAAGGAAAAATTGGGACAACCTTAATAGCATAATAAATAGAATAAAAAAGGAGAGAGAGAGAAATAAAAGAAAAGGAATTCTGCTCACAGGACTAGTGCATAAGTTAGGTAAATAGGTTCCAAATGTTGTTTTAGATTCCATACATGAGTGACATCTGAACTTGGAAGATAGTTGCATAATTTTTTAAAAATGCAACATACAAACTTTATTTAACAAAAGTTACAGGTAAAGTGAAACATGCAATTATATTAAGAGAACAAGTAACCAGAAGAAATTTTATCTTAAACACCTTATAGTAATGTTTAACTGCTTGAAGTTGCATTTAACTGAGCTTTGTTGCTGTGAAGAATACAGCTCTTGCACACATGTATAATATATAAAAGTATCAAATTAATAAGTTACATACCTTAAACTTATACAATGTTATACATCAATTATGTCACAATAACAGTAGAATTAATTAACTCATTAGTTTTTAAAAATGTTTCAAAGTGAGGATTTACATGTGCAGGGCCAAGAGAGGATTCCATTTTCTGGACACAGAGCCCAATGTCACATTGAAATATCAAAGGGATGAACTTTGAAGTTACAGGTTCAGGCTTCTTAAACACTTCTTGATTTGTGACAAGTTGGTTCCATGGTCTGTGGACAAAAATATAGGAATTTTTAAACACTAGTTTAAAACTCAAAGTGGAAAAGGGTGGGGCCAGAAAGCAGATAGCTGAGTTAAAAAGCATATAAGAAGCAGTCCAAGTGTGTATAAGTTCTTGATACTGCAGGAAATAGTTCATCTATAGGTATAGCCTCCCTCTCCACTTTGTCTTTCCTCTCTCCAATCTTCTTAATTTCACAGTTTTGTTGTTACTATTCAAGGAGTTAGGAAAATTTAGCTCCTTTGATAAATCTTTGATCTATAACTATTTCTCTTTGGATGATAAAGAAAAGAACAAACAAGAACGCTGTTTAAGGTTGTATTTCTGAGTGTGTGTCTGGGTGTGTATGTGCAGATATGTCAAGCAGAAATGAAATGGATGTTATATTATCTAAAGGTGGCTCCAGATGAAAGGACTTTTCATTATTATAAATTAAAATTATAAGGTAAATGTCTGAAATATCTCTTCTTCATCATAATTACTTTCATATCATCATATATAACAGTGGTTATCAATCTTACCTGCTCATTAGAACTACTTAGAAAGATTTTTAAAAATTCCAATACCCAGGCTGTGCCCTAGATTAGTTACAGAATCATGGGACCCAGGCAACAGTATTTTTAAAGCTCCCAGATGACTCTTATATAAAGTCAATGAGAACAATAATCATTAATATCATCACACTATTTTCTTTGATGTTTAATTATATAAGGCATCAATGTAAATGACACAAAAGAAAAAATTTTTAAATGATGCCTTCTTTGAAGCTCTTCCTAATCTAGAATTTTAGCATTTGTTTTTCCTTTTGTTCAATAATAAACATATTGAATAAATATGAACTATAGGCTAAGATACTGTGCAAGATAGTAAATATGAAGTTTTAAGGTAGAAATACCTTCTGGCTTCACAGAACTTTAAAATAATAGAATAAATACAGAAGACTATAAGATACTGTTAGTTAATTTTCAAGACTTGTGAATTAAGATGTATGTTTTAAATTTTCTAGCCCTGGCTGGTGTAGCTCAGTGGATTGAGCATGGGACTGCGAACCACAGGATCGCGGTTCAATTCCGTCAGGGCACATGCCTAGGTTGCAGGTCAGTTCCCAGCAGGGAACTCACAAGAGGCAACCATATATTGATATTTCTGTCCTTCTCTCCTTCCCTTGACCTCTAAAGATAAATAAATAAAATCTTTAAAAAAAACATAAATTTTCTATTTATATTCCAGATGCTGGGTAAAACCAACCACCACCACCAACAAAAACTCTTCTGCCCAATACATTAAATAAATTTGTACCTCCTGATAAAAATCTTGGGAAGAGAAAGCATGAAATACCTTTATTTTTTTATTTTTTTAAAAGATCTTATTTATTTACCTTAGAGAGGAAGGGAAGGAGAGAGGGAGAGAGGGAGAGGGAGAGAGAAATATCAATGTATGGTTGCCTCTCGTTCGTCCCCTGCTGGGAACCGGGAACCTGGAACTGGCCTGCAACCCAGGCATGTGCCCTAACTGGGAATTGAACCGCGATCGTGTGGTTCACAGGCCCGCGCTCAATCCACTGAGCTACACCAGCCAGGGCCATGAAATACCTTTATTCATCGCAGCAACAATCATTTGTCTTAAAAAAAAATCAGTTTAGAAAAAGACCAAAAAATCTTCAGTCCTTTACTTGCTAACTGAATATAGTTCAATATCCTTCAAAATATTATATATAAGTGGTAATTTAGAAATTCAGAATAGTTATTTCAGATAAATATATTAGACTGATCTATGAAAGAGATGCATAGAACACAAATTAGGAAAAATGTTAGAAATTAGAATAAACATAAAGTGTTTTGTAATCTTAATTAAATTGTTTTAATTGATTAAAACTTTTTTTTTATTATGTTTCCGGGTCAAACATCATTAACATATAATAAACGTATCATGTGGCATACATCTGGGTCAAAATTACTGTGAGCTTAGGGGTTTCCTTTCTGGGACTAATATATAGTTGAGCTAATTAGTTTTCTATTGTTCTTTTAACAGCAAGGCCAATGAGATATTCTTATTTAAAATGACAACATAATAATTCTTCTTTATCCAGTGGTTACATTTCATAGTAGGTAGTTTTTGACCATGCCATTTTAAAATCAGATACCTTTTAATATAGTTGATTTGTAGGTAATTGTAGGACTGTATATGCACATTGTATATTTATGAATGGTAGAGCATTAATGAACAAATTATAAAAAGTTTTTAATTTCTTTATTGAGGATAAAAATACAAAAAAATCTGTAACAATTTTGATTATTATGGCTGATGCCCTTTTGATTGTTGCAACTTTAAAGATAACTTTAACCAGCTCGAAAGCATACGTTAAAGGGGAATAGCTCAAGTGAAACAAATGTTTCTTGCTTTTGTCTCCAAGTAAACTGAACTGTGAAAGGACATGAAATATGTAAGATTTACCTGAGAGAATTTCAGTATGAGTTAAGGTGTATCTGTTGAATACATGAAAATCTCTTTCTATTACCAGAATTTTTTTCAAAAATTGGAAAACCCTCTGTTTTTTTTGTTTGTTTGTTTTAACAAGTGATACAAGCCATTTGATTTTTTTTTAAAATATGGTTCTATGTAGGCATATACATTTTTCAGAGTTGTCTTGGTAGATTCCCTAAAACATGAGGCTAGAAGGCAAATATTGTACATGAAGAAATGTATAATTAGGTATATGAAGTGAAGTGCAGCTGAAACATATTTTTAAAGAAACACTCAAGTTTAAGAAATGAAGTTATTTATCTTATTTATTTAAAGTCTTTATTATAGAATGAGAACTGCTTATTGCTTTACTTTTACATTGCTTTTCAAGGAAGCTATTCTAATAAGATTTGATGACCCTTCTTTCATCTTTTCCCTTAGATTGAAAAATTATATTATATATATAGTGGAAATAGGTCACTGCTTTGAATTTGTTAAGAAAAGTTTTCATACAATTGAGAGATCAAAATATCTGTACATAATACCAGCTTTCAGTAAAGATCACATTTTACAGTCCTATTCTGGAAAAATATGTACAAAAGAACTTTTTCATATATTTTGTTTTTATTTATGTAGAAAACACATCTTTGATAAAAATGCTTTCGTTTATAGTGAAAAATAATGTAGTCCTTGTATTTTAGAGATATTCATACATATAAGTAATATAGTAATTTGTAGAAGTACTATATTACTTATATATACATATATATTACTTAGCTTGATGAGTATTAAAATTTGGGAAAATGCATTTGACTATTTTAATTTTTAAAACTAAAAACACTACAAGAAAGTGCTTCTCTGTGTTTTGGATAGGTAATGATGCTATGATTCTGAAGCTTTTAATATTTAATACTCTTTTCTAGCACCTGACAGATAAATTTAGTGTACCTTTCTCAATTATCTTTTCTTTAATTATTTATCTCCTCTTCCCCTTGGCCATGATTTTTCCTTACTCTTCTTCTATCTTTTACACCCTATCCTTTATTCTCCTCCCAACTATAAAAACCAATGCAAGACCAAAATTGGATAGAGAAAAGTTTATTTTATTTCATATTTTTCTATATAAGACATAATTTTCCTAGGAAACTGAAATAGTTCAATTACCAGTTCTTAAATAGAGAAAAACCTGGGTTCATTTGTATACTTTGGAAAAGAATACATGAATCTAGGTTTCTTTTTCTCTACTGGAATATTGAACAAAGAAATCTGTGCATTTTAAAGATTATAAATACATGCTTCAAATGATTGTAGTATGATCATAGTATAAACTTAATTTTCAAAATTCACTGCCAGCTCAGAAGCATTGTCCTATCCTGTCTTCGTAGATCAGTATCACTGCCTTTTCTTGTGCAAGATGGCATAAAATTATGGGAGGAAATGATACAATTATTTTTCTTGACACATATTCCTCCAAATTGTAGTAACTTATTGCCATTATATATTAAAAAAAATTCTATGGAGGACTTATTTTAGTTTGTTCAACTAGTTCTTTGAATTCTATATTATAATTTGTATAATCATAAGGTTATACATTACCATAAAAATGTCTAAATCATTTTTTAAGAAATCTGCTAGAATCACATAATAATGTATAGTTTATCTTAATAACTTTTACTAGCTTTCTGACTTTTAATAAATCAGACAACTACTTTGAAAGCAAATATAAGCAGAATATATGACATGTCATGTACTAGACATTTAAGTGAAGAATAAATTCTTTTTAATTTTGAACAAGGAATTAAATAATGTCAGCTAATAGAGTTCACTTTTGTATTAAAAATAAATCAGCCAGAATAATTTTCACAAACTGACATACTGATAAATATAAAATATGTGTTAAAGTAGACAGAGATAAAAATTATTTTTCTTTGAAGTGTTCATGCAAGTCTCAAAAGTTACTCTCACATTTAGCCATTAGCTTTTGATATTAACTTCCCACTAAACTTCAACTAAAAACTCTCACTAAAAACTAAGCTTGGTTGCCAAAAAAGCAGTAAGTATTGAAAATAAAGCCTGATTTGTACCATAATACCAGAATTTAGGAGTTTGTTATTAATTATAAGACACGTGTATTATATAAAGCCTATTCACCATCCCAGTCTACTCTTACCCCTCTTCACTTTTTTGGTGCACATTGACTCTACTTGGGGCAGCTAACAAGTCACTGGCCACTGCTATGTAACAAGTTTACCAGACCTTTGGTTTTCCCTGCCATTCCTGGACGTGAATGAAATATAAACTTCAGGATCTGACATCTTGAACAGCTGCCAAGGATCCAGGTGGATCCTAAAGTGTGGGAGAGTTAACTTCCCCATAATTATTCCAAATGGGAAGCAAGAAACAGAAAAAAACATGCAAATAATTTCCACCTTCTCCCTCCATCACCTGAGGTGCCATGAAGATGTTTGTTCATATAGCTATCCTGAGATCTTCAACATGCCCAGCAGAGGTATCTGCTGAAGGGTCATCACTGTGAAGCAGTAGTCAGTGTGGTGATGTTCGACTTTGCATCCTTCATTACCTCATCTTTTTTATGGCTTTCTCTTATTGTACTGGGTTCATACAGCCTAAATAATCCTTGTCTTGGGCTCTGATTTCTACAGAATCTGCAATGAAGGACATATAAAAAGAAATATGCAATCACACATTTCTAATCTGAGATTTTATCTTCATACTATGAAGTAATTTTCTTTTTTCTTGAGTGAAAGACATATCTACATAAAGATTTAAATATTCAGGAAATATATTAACTTGGTGATTGTGCAAGTGTTCTGTTTACATGTGGGTCAGTTAGCATTAGTTTATGATTATATATTTTATTGAAGAAGAAAGAAAGAGAGAGAGAACAAATCAATGAAAACACCTGGACTGTAGTGGAGCGAGGAAGAGGGTGAGAAGTACTGACAGTAGTTCTCTGGATTAAAAGTGGAATAATCACCACAAGTAAAACTTAAAAGGTGGAAGAGCAAACATAAATAACTCTGATAAAAAAATTCTGGCTTTGGCCCTGGCTGGTTTAGCTCAGCAGATTGAGCGGGGGCCTGAGAATCAAAGCATCTTGGTTCAATTCTCAGTCAGGGCACATGCCTGGTTTGCAGGCCAGTTCCCCGCAGGGAACGCACGAGAGGCAAACACACATTGATATTTCTCTTCCATTCTCCTTTCCTTTCTCTCTAAAAATAAATAAATAAAATATTTAAAAATTTTAAAAAATTCTAGCTTTAAATTCTAAGGGTTTTCTTAGTTGCTGTTCAGTTATAGTCGTCCCCATTCCCCCTGCCCCAAGACAACAGGGGGGCAAGAAGGACAGAATATGGAAAGAATGGAGGAAATTCTAATTTTCACATACACTTTATGTTCAGAATGACAGGTACCAGGATGAAGAAATACTAAAATATTTTATCTTAGAAGACAAACTCCCACATGACCCACACTGTTCCATAGACGTAACATAACCCAGAGGTCTAGATCTCATCTTTGGTGAAACCCTTTTCCAAACAAATGGAGCACTGGCAGCAGTTAGTAATGCCATCTCCTCAGAGGTCTGGGTCCTAGCTCTGCATGTTCAGATAGTTCAAGGTGTCTTCCTGTTCTTTCAGCTTAGTGTTATGTGCTCTTTCCTGTCATTACTAACTCACATTCCCTCAGTTTCCTTGTCCTCCAGTGTCATTAATTATTTTTTTTCTGTATTACATTCTTTCATTTAAGACAACTAGTATGACTTCTATGTTTTTGACTGGACTCTGACTAATATAGTGTTTGGTATAATTTTAGAATGGGATTAATTTGTTGTATCATTGATCTTGTATTCAGTGATGAGCTCCTTGCCAATTCAATATGGATATACAGTAGCATCAAAATTAATTAAATTATCTCCTATTACCAATGGTAATAGAAGCTTGCTGAGGAACTATCTTTAGGAACTAAGTGACTGCTTTTATGGAAATATAATAGTCTATAAGATGAAGGAGTTGGGGATCTTTAGGCTATACTGGAGAACTTACAGAAAAACAAAACCCTGGAGCTTTACATTTTCAGTTCCAGCCAAGGTCAGACAGCCAGAGAACTTCTATGTGGCCCTAAAAGAAGCTTTATTCATTAGAGTTACATGATTCTCATAACTGAAAATCAGACTAAGCTTTAATTGGTCATATTGCATAATTATAATATAAAATGAATCCAGATTTGTTAAGGTTTTATACAATAGTTTGGGCAGTGATTAGCAATGAAGAAAACCCTGATCTTTGAAATGGGGATGTCTGGAGGACTCAGAGGAAGTTGAGAAACCTGAGTATTCCAAGGCTCTGGGTCTCCCTTACCAATAGAAGATATCTGTTGTCCCATATTGTATCTTGGGATACTAGCCATTTGTTGTTTGAAAACCCAATAGTGAGTTTCTTTGGAGCATTGGGAAATTACAAGGGAAATCTTAATTTTCTCAAGATTTATTCCAGCCCTCTCTGTCGTTTCTAAATATATAACAGCAGTCAGATCTTGGTTTACTCCAGGAGGATAAATATAAAGTCTAATTTGGGAGAAAATAGTTTACACTTCAATATAATTGAAAAATGTATGTGTGTGTGTTTATGCGTGTATCAGCAGTTACCTTGGAGTATGTATAGGAATGAATTCTAAGAGTCTTGAACCAAATGAAGGAAGGAATATGATGTTGAGTTGAACAAAATTTATTGATATGGAGTTCATTTACTGGCAATTCTGAATTAATGGGTTAGCTTATGAAGCTGAATATGGCTTGAACAGTTTACTTGTTTAGATGAGTGAAACTTGGATTCAGTACTGGCCTACATTTACTGATATTGTGATTACTTCTTTAGCATAACATAGAGGAAAGAATGCAAATGCCTAGAGACACAGGAATGTTAGATAAACATATCATATGTGGCCTAATCACCCTTTCTGTCACATGTTCTAGGAGGGCACAGATGACACTCCCTTCACTTGGGAAATGAGAAAGATATTAGTAGGAGGGAGATGTATTAGTGCTCTTGGAATTCTCTGTGATTTTAGGGAATGATGGAATCTCAGAGTAGTAGAGACTAAGTGACAGTATTTAACTACTAAAAAAAGGAAGGAGCATGTACTATAGTGGTCAGTAGGCAGGAAAGAGTAATGAGATTTCTTTAGTCTGCAGGGATCTTTGGTGGCAAATAATTGATCAGTATCCATAGCATGAAATGGATGGACAATTTATTAAAATATTAGTTGATCTCTGTCTGTAGAAGAAAAAAATCCAAACCTGCTGGCCAAAATTCTGATTTAAGCCACCGCAAGAGAAGACATATAGTCTTTTACTCAAATTCCCAAGATAACTATGCTCATAACAAAAGAACCACTAGAGTGAAAAATAGGCAAGGTCTCCTATTAACATTACCGCAAATATATCATGACTTTTCTTTCAACCTCATACCATATTGCACCAGGAGAGGGAAACTGTTTCATTGCCAAGGAATTTTGAACAAAAACTCCTAGCATTTTATGGACACAAAGAGCTTGGGAGCAGCAATAGGAAGGCAAATGGCTAGAAGTAGCCAAATACTGAATCAAAGTGAGGAATAGTGCTTCAGTCAATCCATCCCTATCCTCCACCACAGTCCTCCAAATGTGTAACCTCTTAGTGATGACCCCAGGATTAGGAATACAGATACATATATGACTATGGCTAAGTCTGAGGGGCCTAAGTAGTGTAGCAACTCCCTCCAGAAAATTATAATGCACTGACTGTATATCGAGTCTGATATGGGAATGACACTTTTTTTCCATGTGATCTGTCAGACAGAACCTTTGACATTGCCTAAAATATCACACTTAAGATTTGGGCCTGAGGATGAACTCAGAAAGTGATATTATTTTTTGCAATAGAGGTGAGCTAGACATTTGATTGCAGGTTGATTATGTTGTATTCCTTCCATCTGTACTGGAGCAGAGATCTACCGTCACTGGAATACATACCTATGTTGGATATGGGTATTTTTCCCTTGCCCACAAAGCTTCTACGGGCACTGTTTATCCATGAATTTATGAATGCTTTATTCATTACCATGGAACAGCAACATTGCTCCCTGCCAAGGAACTCATTTCATAGCAAAATAAATGCAGCACTGACTCATGCATATAGAATCCACTGGGACTACCATTAGCCCAATAACCCTAAAGCAGTATAATGGAAAGGTCTCTCAAATATCAAATTATGACACTATTGGGGTGATAACAATCTGAAGTTATGGGAGATAAATCTTACAGGATGCAGTATATACTCAGAAACAAGACCAATAGCACTGTTTGTCTCAATGTCACAATATGAAAAGATAAGGAAATCAGGGATTGAAGTGGAAGTGGAGACTCTCATTATTAAAACTAATAACAAACTTGCAGAATCTTTGCTTGCTTCCCTCAAATTTTGAGCTCTGATGACTAGAGATCTTAGGTACGAAAAGATAATTTTTTTTTTAACCACGGAACACAGCAATGGCATTGACTGGAGTTAGAAGATAGTCATGAGTACTTTAGCACTTAAAGGTTGGAATGCCAATATTATAAATCTGGGGTTAAAACTAAATGTAATTTATTATAATTTAAGTGCTATACTTAATTATACTTTAATGGAAATCTATATTATTTTAAAATATGTAATTTCTAAAATCAGTACCAGAAATACCAATAATATCATCAAAGCCTGAATAGTGTGCATGTGTGTGAAATTACAAGAAGGGAGCAAAATTTTTCTAATTAAAGAAAATGAACATTTTTTATGATGCCAGTTAAATAATTTTTAGAATGCTTTTGAGAACTTATATTGTAGAAGGACTAAAATCAAGACATTTTCTAAGGCATTGAAGAGGTTTTAATAAAAATTAAAATTCTCATATAAAATGAATCAGTAGCTTTATAAATTGAGAATGTAAAAGTTTAATATGAGTCAAAGTATAGGTCTTCTACATTACAAAATAAATTGAACTTGACTTACCAAAACAATTCTAAGATTCAATTTTAAAAATTAAATTCAACTACATGTTGTTCTTAACTGAGACATTCTAAAACACACACAAAATTTCAAACTGTCATAATAGCAAAATTATATTAGGCAAGCATAATAAAAAACATAACGTGTTGACATTACATTGAAAGTACATTATATAAAACAAGTAGTCACTTTATTTTGTAAAGAGTGTAATTCAAAATTTAGATAGGACTTATGAACATTGAATGTCAAAGAACATCAATATGATATTAATACATATTTATAAAGTGATGTATAT
This sequence comes from Sturnira hondurensis, assembly GCF_014824575.4. NCBI lineage: Eukaryota > Metazoa > Chordata > Mammalia > Chiroptera > Phyllostomidae > Sturnira > Sturnira hondurensis. The sequence continues at coordinate 71,671 of NW_028098010.1, forward strand.
TGTATATTCATACATATAATGAATCCTATAATAATATTAATATAGTGTATTATACTATAATATATATCACATATAGTTCAGTCATTTTAGCTTCCCCAACTTTGGATCTCTGCCTCCTCATCTCAGGAGGACCACCATCCTTGCCCTCCTTGCTTCCTATGCTATAAAACTGGGGAATTATTTCCCAGAAGGAGAGCTAGAATAAACATGTGATTCACCTTGAGAGTTTTTCTTCTTTCAGATACTGCGCTCTTATGTTGTCTACTCCAATGCTTAAAAGAGCTGCCTTATGTATTTTTCCCAGTTTCATAGTTGTTTTATTTTGGTTTGATTTTTAGTATGTGTGTTTGTGTGTGGCAAAACAAGTTCAGTATTGGTTCCAGATATTTACCACAAGTAAAAAGAATATTTCTTTTCTTTTTATTTTCTTTATTTATTTTGCTTTATAGAATTTTCATACCAATATAATATTTGTAACTATAGCATTTGTTTAGAACAAAGATTTGTTTTAAATTACTTTGAAAGAATGTTTTTCACATCTGAAAAGAGAAATGGAAAATTCTATATTTCACAAAAGTAGAGAACACTTGTTCTGACATAACATCATAGACTTATTAGGATGTGTTTATATTATTTTTATTAGTTTTTTATTTATTGCTCTTTAGTTACAGTTGTCCTGCCTTCCTCCCCATTTCTCACCCATACACCATGCCCCCACTCCCACAGTCAATCTGCTACTCCCCATTGTCCATGCCCATGAGTCCTCTATTCATGTTCCTTTGCTTGCCTGTTCCCCCTTTTTCCTCTGTTAACTCCCTTTCCGATGAATTCCTTGAGCTTGACCTTATCTGAGAAGTGCTTTATCTGCTCTTCCATTCTAAATGAAAGCTTTGCTGGATAGAGCAATCTTGGCTGTAGGTCTTTGGATTTCATGACTTGGAATATTTCTTTCCAGCCTCTTCTTGCCTGTATGGTCTCTTTTGAGAAATCAGCTAACAGTCTGATGGGAGCTCCTTTGTAGGTGACTGTCCCCTTATCTCTTGCTGCTTCTAGGATTATCTCCTTCATTTTCATCTTGGGTAATGTCATTATGCTGTGCCTTGGTACATTCCTTCTTGGCTCCACCTTCTTTGGGACTCTTCAAGTTTCATGGACTTCCTGGAAGTCTATTTCCTTTGCCAGAGTGGGGAAGTTCTCCTTTATTATTTGTTCAAATAAGTTTTCCACTCGTGGCTGTTTCTTTCCCCCTTCTGGTACCCCTATAATTAGGATGTCGGAACATTTAAAGATGCCCTGGAGGTTCCTAAGCCTCTCCTCATTTTTTTTTTTTGAATTCTTATCTCTTCCTTCTTTTCTGCTTGGTCATTTCTGTCTTCCTGCTGTTCCAGTCTTCTGAGTTGAGTCCCAGTTTTCTTCCCATCACCATTGTTTCCCTTCACATTTCCCTTCATTTCACTTAGCGTAACCTTCATTTGTTCATCTAATTCAACCAATTCTGTGAGCATTCTGATCACCAGTGCTTTGAACTGTGCATCTGATAGGTTGGCTGACTCTTTGTTGCTTAGTTGCATTTGCTCTGGAACTTTGATCAGTTCTTTCATTTGGGCCATTTTTTTTTCATCTTGTTGTGCCTGTTACATATGAAAGGCAGAGCCTTAGGTGTTTACTAGGGTGGGGCAACCCAGTCACTGGGTTGTGATACTGTATGTGCGGGGTGGGGTCCAACAGGGAACAATGGCATGTGCTCTGCTTTCTATCAGATTTCAGTCCCTTTTGCCACTTCCCCCAAGCCAACTTGCCACTTCTGGTGCTGATTTCTGTGTGGGTAGGCTTATGTATGGTCTAGTACCCTGAGGGTCGCTCCAACAAACTCTTCTGTGAGGCTGGGAGTCTCTCCTAGTACCTCAACAGCCACAGGTGTTTTCAACCAGTGTTCAAAGGCTTTATTTCCCAGTGCTGGAACCCTGGCTTGTGAGGGTTGTCTTGCTCCCCAGTTTTGCCTGGTTTATCTTCATGTGAATGTGAGACTACCTGATCAGCCAGCAGCCTTGCATGCTGTGCCTCACTTTCTAATCACTGCCTCGCTGGGTCTGCTCATTTCCAGCCCGTGACTGGGGTCTGCCAGATGCCACCTGTGCACCCATGGTCTGCCCACTGTCATCTTGCACAACCGGTGTCACCGCTCTTTTTTTTTTGCCATAACCCCTCTTCACCCATCTCCGCCCCTCCTACCAGTCTGGATGAATGTATCTATTTTAAGTTCTTGGTTGTTGGACTTTCATACAGTTCAATTTTCTGTCAGTTCTGGTTGTTATTTTGTTTCTAAATTGCTTTTTTCCTTTATTTAAATTTAATTATTGTTCAAGTACAGTTTTCTGTCTTTTACTCCCATCCCAGCCCACCCCCTAGTGTTCCCCACCTCCTTCCCATTTTCAGCCCCCCTAGTTGTTGTCCATGTGTCCTTTATACTAGTTCTTGTAAATTCTTTGTATTTTGGTTGTGCGAGAAGGCACAGTGTGTCAACTTATGCCTCCATCTTGGCCGGAAGTCTCAAAATGCCTTCAATTTCTGAATATTAACTTTGTATCTTGACATTTTTCTAAATTCATTTATTAGGCCCAGTAGATTTTTTAAAAAAAATATTTTATTTATTTATCTTTAGAGAGGAAGGGAAGGAGAGAGGAAGAGAAATATCAATGTATGATTGCCTCTTGTGAGTCCCGTGTTGGGAACTGGCCTGCAACCCAGGCATGTGCCCTGACTGGGAATCGAACCATGATCGTGTGGTTCACAGTCCTATGCTCAATCCACTGAGCTACACCAGCCAGGGCAGGTCCAGTAGATTTTTGATGGAGTCTATATGGTTTTCCATGTACCTTATCATGTCATCTGCAAAGAGTGACAGCTTTACTTCCTTTTTTGCAATTAAGATACCTTTTATTTCTTTTTCTTGACTGTTGGCTGTGGCTAGAACTTCCAATAGTATGTTGAATAGAAGAGGTGAAAGTGGACATTCTTACCCACATAAGGGGAAAACCTTTAGTTTTTGATCATTGAATATGATGTTGGCTCTAGAGTTCTCATATATGATCTTTATTATGTACATGTATGCTCCTTCTACTCTTACTTTGTTGAGTGGTTTTATTATAAATAGGTACTATACCTTATCAAATGCTTCTTCTGAAGCCATTGATCTGATCATGTGGTTTTTGTCTTTCCTTTTGTTTACATCATATATTTATTTATCTGCATATATTGTATCATCCTTGCATCCCTGGGATGAATCCCACTTGATCATGGGGTATGAACTTTTTAATGTATTCCTGGATGTGTTCAGTTAATATTTTGTTGAGGATTTTAGAATCTATGTTCATTAGCAATACTGTCCTGTAGTTTTATTTTTTTGCTGTGTCTTTATTTGGTCTTGAATGGGGAAAGAAGGGAAAGAGTCATCAAAGACCGTGTACAATGGACCCATGGACAAAGCCAAAGGAGGGTAGGATTGAGGGTGGGAGGTAGGAGTGGGTGGGGTGGGGAAAAGTGGTGGTGGGAAAATGGAGATAACTGTATTTGAACATTAATAGAATGATTTAAAAATTAGAATAATACTGGCCTCACAAAAAGATTTTGGGAGTCTTCTCTCTTCTTGTTTTTTTGTTTGTTTGTTTGTTTTTTTTAAATAGGTTGAGAAGAATCAGGGTTTGCTCTTCTCTAAATGTTTGGTAAAATTCTCTTGTGAAACCATCCATCCCAGAGCTTTTGTGTGCTGGCAGTTTTTGATTCTTGCTTCAATTTCACTAGCTGATATTTGTCTAGTATGGCTTTCTACTTTAGCTTGACTCAGTTTTGGGTGATTATATGTTTCTAGAAATTTGTTCATTTCTCACAGGTTTTCAAATTCCTTGGCATATAGTTTTTCATAGTAATTTATTATGATACTTTGTATTTCTGTAGTGTCTGTTGTAATTTCACCACTTTCATTTCTGATTTTATTTATTTGGGTCATCTCTCTTTTTCTTGATGATTCTGGTTAAAGGCTTGTCGATTTTCTTTATCTTTTTAAAGAACCAGCTCCTGAATTTATTGATCATTTAGATTGTTCTTTTAGTCTCTGGGTAATTTAATTCTGCTCTGATCTTGATTATTTCTTTCCTTCCACTCACTCTGGCTTTGCTTGTTGTTGTTCCTCTAGTTTTTGTAGATGTAGGGTTGGATTGTTTTTTTTTTTTTGAAAATTTTCTTTTTAGGTAGGCCTCTATTGCTATGAATTTCCCTCTCAGAACTGGCTTTGCTGTGTCCTATAGGTTTTGTGTTGTTGTGTGCTCATTTTTATTTATTTTTATATTTTGGCTTTGAATTTTTATCAACTACACTAGAAATTTAAAATGAAATCCTCCCCCATATGCTTGTTTATTGATTTAGGAGAGAGAAAGAATGAGAGAGAAACATTGATGAGAGAGAAACAAAGATCAGCTGCTTCTCATAAGTGCCCCAACTGGGGATCGAACTTGCAACCTAGTTATACGCCCAGAGAAGGAATCAAACCTATAATTTTTTGGTCTATGTGATGATGATCCAACCAACTAAGCTACCTGGCCAAGGCTATACTAAATTTTGAGAGTTGATTAAAAAGAAAAAAATTGAAAAGGAGTGATGAACAATAAACCCTTATGTTTAGCTCTTAGCTAATCTATATAACTTAATTTTTTTCTAACTCCTTGATTTCTAGGATTATAAATTTCAAGAATTCATACATAATGTTAAATGTACTATGAAATACTAATAGGGATAATGATTTCTGGGTCAATATACATTTTTATAAATGTATTATACATACATTTGTATATATGTATACATGTGTATATATGTATGTATACATGCATTATTTTATTCAATTCTCACTACAGCTACCAAATGTGAGCAAAACTATACCCATTTTATTCCTATGAAGAAACAAACAGAGCAGTTAAGGAAGCTATTAGAAGCCCTTTCTTTTGTCCAAGAATAAGAAAAATCATGGACAAATATTAAAATTGATATCTTGATGTACACTGGCACATAAGAGAAGAGGGGAAAATTTACTTAGAATAAGACCTCCAACTCAGTTTCAAAGTTAGTTTTTTTATTCAGTGGATTTCAAAATACCAAGTAATACTAATGTAAGCTTCCTTATATTTACACTAGCAAAAGTACAAAAGAGATAAAATTGATTCTAAGGCTTAGGCATTAAAGCAGTGATTATACTTATTTTTCTATCACTTTATCTTTAATTTACTTCACAGATAGCCTTTATTATTTTGTTATAAAATATGCAGAATGTGACTATGCCTCAAAAGATATGGTTTGTATTCTAAACCAAATTAGAAACAGAAGTGCCAGGATTTTAAAGCAAATTATTTGTTGTCCAGACTGTTTAGAATAAATCTCTCCACATATGCAAAAAACCCTCATATGCAAAGAAGTCAGCAATTATTTGGACCCAGTTAAGTTACAAAAAGAGTTCCAAAAGTGACTGTATAGAAAAACTTGAATGAATAAAACCATCCCACTGGCAAACTAAATATCCATTCCCAGATGAGGAATTATTCATTGTTTTCCAGACTTTTGCTGGAAGAGTATAAAAATGATTAGAGAAAATAACTAAGTATTTTTAGATCCTACATTAGTTGGGCACATTCTCATAACTCTACAACATACTGTTGTGGCCAATCACATTTTACTGTTGATGAAAAAGAATTAAAGTTTATAAATATTGTACTTGCAGTTACACACATTGTAGGGGATGGGGCTAAGAGGTAGATCCAGGTAGACTGATTTTCAAGTTTGAAATTTTAACCACTATACTGTACTGCCTTGGAACTGATTAAATACAGGAATTAATATATAGGAAAATGTATTTCTTTTCTGTCTTTTGTCATATATTAAACTGAGATACTGGTAAATTCTAACAATTTGGGGGCTTTCCTTCATTATAAGGTTTTCAACTTTTGGTAAATGTTTTCTTAGGCAATTATTGGCTAAGCAGTTTTTCCTGTTGTCACTTTGTTTTTATTTCTAGCCTCATTTCTTATTACACTGTCCTACTTTGAGCTCTTTGAAAGCTTCATGGAACCCGTTATACAAAAAAGCATACAACACATTCCTAGTTAGTCTTGATTTTTTCTTATTTTAAAGGTGATTTAAGTTTGAAAACTTTCAATTATGACATGAATAAGGAATAGTCTCTTAGGACTAAAAGAAAAAAACAGTAATTTTAATTTTTCTACCCTTAAAACAAGAAAGAAAGAATAAAATTATTTTTCAATTAAAGGCTCTATGTTAGCCTAAGGATTTAAGATGTTCAGTCTCTGAAGAATTTGACTTCCCGGGAGTGGGGATGTCAAATTTAAGCTATAGAATTCACTCGAATTAAAACAAATTAGTAAAATGCATAATTTTATTGGGTTTATATCATTCCATTTTGGTGGAAATATAGTTACACTCATTTTTATGTCTTCTTTGCACCACAGTCACACTATCATTCCCATTAAATAGCTGGATATCAATAATTTTTCATCATAACAGCATTGTTCAAGTATACTTATCCAATCCAAATTCCACTGATTCATTTGGGAAAAACAGAATCACTTGCAAATGAAAAAAACAAAAAGTAGAGGAAGCATTATATAATAAACTAAGGCATTATTAGTATTGGTGTTATTGTTGTTGTTGTTATTTTTAAAGCTATATTTGGATATCAGAGTACTTTTATTTCTGTGCCTAGGTAGGCAGTCTTTAAATATGGTTTCCTATTTGCCTCATTCAGTTATAACCTGTGTGTGTCTGCTGTTTTCCCCTTCCTAAGGCTTTTCACATATTTTACCTCTAGGCCCCCAGTTAAACATTGCAGAGGAAGATGAAAAATAGCCTCTTTTTAAAATGACTTTCTCATTGTCTGAAATTATGAAACTAGTAAGGTGACAATACATCATCTAAATTTGTACATTTTGTCTAGGACAAATGCTAAATTGAATGGGACTCTGGGGATAATAGGTAAATCCAGGACTGTTCTGGGAAAACACTACAGTTTTTAGTCACAATTTGTCATTGTTCTTGCATCTCCCACACTGATCCCTCCAAGGTCTGGCTCCTTCAGTCTTAGCAATTATATATGAATATTCTCTCCAAGTCCCACCATGTTGGCTTAGCCCACTAACATAGATTTTTGCCTTGAACTTTACTCTCAAGTTTGGTCCAATTTTCTTTTATGTTCGGTGCCAGAATCTTGCCAGGAACCTCAGCCCAAGACCTTGATATTTTGCTCTAAGCTCAATAGCTTTCTGCTTTTGCACTAAAACTTTACATTTAAAAACTAACACAGAGGTTGAGGCCTATCTTATCTGATCGGTCAGCTGCCTGAGGCTCAGAGCACTGAACATTCTGACTTCTGTTGTTTTTACACTCTATAAACCTGGAGATAGGATCCATGACCCTGACCACTTTCTTAATACTGGCACATGCTACTTTGTTTCTGGTTTTTGAGACTTTTACATCTGTATTTGCAAGGTACCACTGTTTAGGTAGTTACTTCCTTAACTTTTACCCATCTTTTTGAGTAACGTTATATCAAATATTATTCTCTCATACTCCAATAATGGCCTGTGTTGTCTTGAGAGGAACATCATTCTGCACACCAGAGGAACAAATTTTACTAAGGGACTTCTATGTCTGTAAGACTGTGGTAGTCCTAACCTGGAATATAGAGACTGTGTATAAATTTGCACATGGTGTACCTGAACTGAAGGAGTTTGTTTGCCTGTACACATCCAAGCCCAATAAGATACAAACTAGAGTGTCTGAAGAAAAATAATTATATACATACATATAAACAGGCATACATACTTATTTAAGAATGGAGCCAAGCTCAGAGACCCAGGTGAGTTAATGACTTTGAACTTGTCTCCCTCATAGGTTCTAAAGGGGAAAAAAAAAAAACCCTAATCATGATGACTAAGGGAGTTAAAGTCATACAGATTGGTCATGATAAGGGTAAGGGGTAGGGTAGTTTATCTTTGTTACAGGTCCTGATATACCTTGGGATCATTCTGTCTGGTTTCACAAGGATATAGTGAGTAGGGTCATTCTGCCTTCATGGATCTGGGGCTGAAATATAACTGAAGTCAAGATATTACCTTTAGTTTGAACAAAATTCTCTTCTCTTGATCCACAAACCTGAGCCTTTGTTCTTTTAAGACAGTTTGCTGCTGACCAGAATCTAATTTTCCTTCCTGAGGGTTTATTAAGAAATGCGTGTGCAGTATATGGGAAGGTGGCAAGATCTGTTATAAAGGAAGCAAGCGAGTCATGGTATCATTAAACAGGGCAAATCTGGCTTTAGTTAAGACAAAGTCATATTAAAGAAATTAAGTTCCTGTATGGTTACAATGACAGGATGAATTATAAGAGATTGGAAGCAGGATTCATGAGAATTATGTCACTCTGGACAGGAGATAAAGAGAATCACAATGAAGATAGTTTTAAAAAATTGGGAACTGATTTCACAGAAGCATTGCATCAACAAAATTTCACTGATGGTAAGCAACATAAATTAACTTAAAATATAATTGAAAAATGTACTTGTTTAAAGGTCACTGGGTTACTATTTAGAATATAAGGGAGAATTATATATACACTGGTAATATTGTTGGCTTCTGGTCTTTCAGCACTAAGGCCCTTATTCCCCAGGTGATAAGTCATGTTGGAAGCTGACAGCTCTCAACTGACCCCTCTGTGAATTGAACTTGGCTGAAGAAAACCACTCACCCAGTAGCATGACTTTGGTTAAAGGTACTCTCTTTAGCTAATTCTAATTGCCATCCAATGACAGCTCACCTTAGTTTGGGATTCCTCTAGTTCCAGAGCCATTCCAGATTCAGGGTTCTTTGCAGGATTGATTGAGGACTCTGTCGCAGTGACATTGCCACCTAACTCTATTTCTTCTCAATCTGCTACATTTCAGTTCTTTACAGGTAGGTATTGATTCCAAGGACAATTCTGTGGAATTTAGCATTTATTTACAGCTTTATGGAAAAACTATTTTTGTCTCGAGTGATATTGGGTGTCTGACTGTGACTCTCAGCCAAGATAAGGGAAGGGAGATTTACTATGTGCTGTTAAAAGTCTGATACTTCCCGGACAATACTTAGCATCAATTTTTATGCAGATGGTTTCCAAATGGCTTAAAGAGTTAAATAGCCTGGTTTGATGGCATGACCAGAAGGGCATAAAACCATATTAGGAACTTATGCTTTGAGCTCTCACAAAAACAAGATTTCTCACACAGATCTTTGCTCAGTTCAGATATGAAGTGCAGTGTTGGCATGTATAGGGACCTGTGGGAGCTGGCATCTGAATGTCTTCTTTACCCCATGCATTCTCTCTTATAGCACTTCAGCTTTTGCTTTTAAATTAAATGTTTACATAAGTATGCTCTGTGGAGTCTGCGAGTCCTTTAAATACCTATACATAGGAAATCACTGCAATCTCTCAATTAACTTCCAAAATACAGACCTAAATTTCAGGGTCTGTTTCCTGGAAAACACTGACCTATAAAAACAACAAAGTTTGAAAAATATAGTAATGAGATCAGCTCTTGAGTTTTCAACTGCAGGAAAATGGTAATTACCTATAAGTCTTCTTTAGCCTATTCCATCTTCCATGTCTTTGTTATGGATTGAACTCTGTCTATCCCAAAACTCATATGTTAAAGTCCTAACCCCCAGAATTTCACCATGTGATTTTATCTGGAAATGGGGTCAAAACAGGTGTAATTAGCTAAATGACGTCATACTTGAATAGTTTGACCCTTAATCAAATATGGCTGGTGTTTATGGTTATTTTAAATATTCTAGTTTATAAATTAAAGTGTGGGTTCATGGATGTTTATGGTACTATTGTCTTCCATAACTGGTGAGTATGTTAGAAATGGTTCTGTATATATCATGTATTATGCATTTAATAAATTTTAAAGTAACTAAAATGAAAAACATAGAAATTGGACAAGCACAGAAATAATACTATATAATGATGAAAGTAGATAGAGTGGTACAACAAAAGGCAAGGAAGATTGACAGCAAAACACCACAAGCTGGGAGAGAGTCAGGGAACAAATTTCTTCATCACAGCTCTCACAAGGACCTAACCCTTCTTAAAGCCTTGATTTTAGACTTCTAGTTTTCAGAACTCCAAGATAATAAACTCCTAACTCCTGTAGTTTGAGCCCCCCCCCCCCCNTGCACCCCCCCCCCCCCCCCCCCCCCAGTATTTGGTACTTTGTTACAACATCCCTAGCAAACCAGTACAGTCTTTTGCATAAGATTCATATCCTTAGGAAAATAATTACAGTTTTTCAATGATCAAAGAAACAAAAAATTTGCTACACCAGATGATAGGACAACAAAGGTGTCAGAAAAGACTTTGAGATTTCAGTCTTATTTATTGAGAAGATGATGAATTCCTTAATTAGAATTTAGAACACTGGAGTTGAAACAAGGTTTTCAGATAAGGCAAAGTTTTGTATATTTGAGCTTGTGAGAGGGGGAACCCCAAAACAGGCATTATGTTCTGGAGAGTGGGCCCCTTGTACTACAGTCTTCCTCTGCTAGGTGAGTGTTCTAAGAACCCATGTGTATCAGTGTACCAACTGGCATTGTTGTGAGAGGCTGTGTTCCACTTCAGTTTATTTTTGAGGACTCGGTGCTTTTGTTCATTTCATGATAATGTACCTGCCCACACCTCGCTGTGTGTTCAGCAATTTTTGAACAAAAACAGCATTACCCTTGTGCCCTACTCTCCCTATTCACTCAGTCTTAACAAGAGCAACTTGTGTTTGTTTGTTTCCTTGGGTGGAAAAAGTCCTCAAAGGGAAATATTTTGCCTATGTGGTAGAAAAACAAAAAAAGGCAGAAACACTAAAAGAATCAAAATCAATGAGTTAAAATATGGTTTTGAGAGGTGGAAAAAAACATCTCGACAGGTGTATTATCAAATGGAAGGTACTTTGAAGGTGACTGGCTTAAATATGTAAGAATAAATACACATTTTATAAATAAATTTAATTTGGGGGGCACCCCTTAGTATTCACGTGGAGGTGTACAATAAGGTATTAAAAGGTTAGGCTTAGAGCTTAAGAAAAAAATGAAGGTATAAATGTACATATGAAGATAATTTTATAGAGGTGACTTTTGAAGAAATTGGATTGTCAATCTTAACTGTGGCCTCAACCAAGAGAGGGCAACTATAACTTAGATGTGGTGCTCTACTCTGACAATTTCTTTGGGCAGTTCTGAAAGGGTTGAAGCAACGCAACCACCGACAGCACGTAAAGTTTTCAAGTGGCAAGTCTCATAGTGAGGAATGATATGGGCTCCAAAAACTTGAAGCTAAGGCTAAAAGTATAATAAGGAAAGAAAAATTCAGTTGAAAAGTTATATTAAACTTAGTTGGTGCTAAGACCTCCCTGGGGGTCAAATGGTCTTTTCAAAAAATGATGCCAGGATGTCTGGACATCTGGAAATCTGCATACAAAGGAATAAAGTTACACTGGTCTATCATATCATATATAAAACTAACTCAAAATGAATCAAAGTCCTAGATGTAAAAGCTAAAACTATTAAATGATTAGGAAAAACATAAGCATAAACCTTTATGGCCTTAGATTAGGCAATTGTCTCTTAAATATTATAGTAATAGCATAAAATGGGTGAACAGGCAAAAATTAAAAATCTATTGTCATTTAAAGAACATCATAAAAAATAAAAAATAAGTCACAAAATATGAAATAAAACTTTCTAAGTTACATATCTAATAAGAAATTTGCATGTAGAATGCATAGAAAATTATTACAATTTAATAATTAAAATAAATAATTCAATTAAAATATGGGCAAATGATCTGAATAGACATTTTTCCAGCAGAGAGATACAAATAGGCAATAGGAACAGGACACAATTTCTCACTACTTAGCCATCAGCTAAATGGAAATAAAAATATTCAGAGGAACAACTCACATGAACTAGAATGATTATAATAAAAAGAAAAGTATTATTAAGTATTAGTAAAGAGGTAGAGAAAGTAAAACTCATATACTGATAGAAGGAAAGTGATATGGTGCAGTCACTTTGGAAACAGCATTTTCTCAAAAGGTTAAGCATGATCCAATAATTCTAACTACATGTATAAACTTGAGAGAAATAAAAATATATTTATATTAAAAAGTTGTACACAGATGCTCATAGCAAAATTATTTATAATGGCCAAAATTAAAAGCAATTCAAATTTCCATAAATTCATAAATGGGTAAACAAAATTTGATATATGTTTAAAATGCAATATCATTTGGCAATAAAAAGGAATGAAGTATTGGTTCTTGCTACAACCTGGATGAATCTTTAAACATTACATTAAATAAAAAAATCATGCAGATGGATCACATATTTTATTATTCAATGTATATAAAATGTCCAGAATAGGGATAGAGTTTATTAGTTGTTGCTTAAGGCTTAGGGTTGAGTGCAATGGGAATGGAAAACTATAACTAGGGAGTATGGAATTTCTTTGAAGGGTGATAAAAATGTTATAAAACTGATTGTGCTAATAGTTTAACATCTCTGTTATACTAAGAAACATTAAATAATACACATTGGGTCACTTGTATAGCATGTCAATTTTATCTTGATAAAGCTGTTAAAAATTCTACTTAAAGATAGAGTTGTGGTAAATGATGACATAGACAGCAGATGTCAGGAATTGGGTCCTGTTTTGTCTGTGTGGAGCAGAATCAAACTGGCACCAAAAGCATCTTGTCATATTGCCAATTGAAGGAACAGGTTAAAAATAAAACAAAAACAAAAACAAAATACTCTCTTCACTAGCAAACACATATTTCCTCTTTTAATCTGTTCAGCTCCTCTAACAAAATTACCATAGATTAGATGGTTAATAAACAATAGAAGTTTGTGTTTATTCCTTACAGTTCTAGAGGCTGGGAAGTCAAAGATCAAGGTGTGGGCAGATTTGGAGTCTGATGAGGACCTACCTCCTGTTTCATAGATAATTGCCATCTTCTTATGTCTTCATATGACAGCAGAAGGACAGGAGCTCACTAAAATCTCTTTTATATAGGCACTAATCTTATTAATAAGGATTCTATCTTTACAACTTAATCACCTCCCAAAGTCTCCAGTTTCTAAAAGCATCACCTTGGTGGGGTGGGGTAGGATTTCAACATATGAATTTTAGGAGGACACAACCATTCACTCCATAGTATTTGTTCAGTGTTATGTCTTAATAAACATAAAAAATTGGTCTTTTAAAACAGACACTAGCTATTTTACATTGATTTTCCTTCAGCTTGTCTTTCTGTAATAATATTTAAGCCACTGCTCATATCTTTTCTACTATGTTTGGCTATTGGAAGAGTCTAAGTCTGGTGTTCAAGAACTAATTCTTTATGCCCTGGCTGGTATAGCTCAGTGGATTGATTGCTAGCCTGTGAACCAAAGGATTGCTGGTTCGATTCCCAGTCAGGGTACATGCTTGGTTTGCAGACCAGGTCCTCACTAGGGGGAACCACACATTGATGTTTTTCTTCCTCTCTTCCTGTCTCTCTAAAAAATAAATAAATAGATCTTTTAAAGAAAAAAAAATAGTTCTTCAAGGTTAAAACCTAAATCTCACATTCAGTGTCAAGCCATTCTTTTCCTCTCAGCACACACTGGAGCTGTGCAGGAGGGTGGTGTTGTCTGACTCCCACACATTTTCTCTGTCTCTTCCCTTTTGATTCAAGTGGAAACACTTCTCCCCTACTTTTTCCTTTCACCTTTTAGTAGTAGCTATATTGGGGTTGTGATGAAGGGAATTAAGAAGCAGCAACTATATCATCATTCAGAAAAGATTTCTAGGTACACAAAGAACCCCATAAGCTTAACTTAAGCACTGGTCGATGAGGCCTCCATATGCAGAGAGGCTATGTCATCTTCTGCCCATGTGAGCTGGGCTTTATTTACCCTTCTTCTTGTATCTTTCTAAATGCCAATATTTAGAATCATGTCCCCCTCTCCAAAGAATCATGTCCCCCTCTCCAAACCTTACTGCCATTGAATCTTAAGCATTATCCCTTGTTTTACTCAAGACCTTCCCTGGAAAACATATTTAAACAATACACTCCACTCCCTATTGTATGAGTTACACACGAGCTATTAGTTGTTATAGATTGTTGATTCTAGAAACTTATTGTAGGGGTTATTATACATAGAGTATTATACCTGCAGGGTTGAATTTTTTTCCTTTGGTTTGACTTAATACGAGGGGTATAAAAATTAAACTGTAAAGGACATCAGTAAATACTGTCACCCCATGTCCCATCCTATTTTGATCCTCCTTTTTTATTATCTGCTAATTTTTCTTGTTCTTCATTGCTTTCTTCAGTGTATCAGATTCCAGCTGATACTCTATGCAAATATAATGAAATTATTGGCAGTTAAAACTGTGTGCCTGCGTATTTGTAGGTGTTTTTAATTAATTGCTTCTTTCTATAGATTTAAACTACTTTACGTGTATGGTAGCATGTTAAATAAAAAGGTGCCATAAATACTAAATAATTTATTGGCAGCTCTTCTAAACACTACCACATTCTCTGGTGACTTGGGTAGTGGTGGTAATTATATTTGTAGACTTGTCTTCTTTGTCAAAACTGGCAGTAGCTTTTTTGACACCACTAAAAATGACGCTGACAGTACAGAGTCATTGGGGTGGTCTACATGTATTTTTTAAACAAAATAAATGTCATAGTACTGTACAAACAATATTTTTTCTGGCTTTTAAAATCATACCTTTACAGTGACAAAGTAAAAATACTTGGGATGATAGATCCAATTTAGATTAAGAATGTTGTGAGAAATATAGTAATATTGAAATCATACATGTTCAAGTTCTACCTTGTTCTCTTGTGCTAACTCCATAGGGTACAGATACCCAATATACAAGGTTTGTCCAGAAAGTATTCAGCCATGTGCTATGAGAAATAGAGATATTTATTGAACAAGATACAAGAAACATTGTGCATAGGACAATGGCACCTCAGACCCCTTCAGATTAGGCACCTTAGGGCCTCAAACAGTTATCCCAATAGCCATCAGCTGCCCCATTGTATTTTCTTGAATCTTACCAATGGTATGAAAGCTCTTCCCTTTCAAAGGTAATTTTTAGTTTTTGGAAAATCCAGAAGTCACAGGGCACCAAATCTGGGCTGTAGGGAAGCTGGATCACCTGGGTGATTTGATGTTTCACCAAGAAATTCTGTACAAGATATGATGCATGAGTGGGCACATTATTATGATGAAGCTGCCAATCAATAGTTGCCCATGAGCTGTGGCCATTTTTGTCATATTGCATCTCTTAACTGATGAAGAACATTGAGGTAGAACTCCCTATTAATTGTTTGGACATGAGGGTATACTCATGAAGGAAAATACCTTCCCACTCAAAAAACACAGTTAACATGGTTTTGATCTTGCTGCAACTTTGGTGCTCTTGCTTTGGGTGTGAAGGCAACTTCCATTGGGACGACTAGGCCTTTGCTTCTGAATCATAGCCATAGACCTACAATTCATCACTGGTTATGACCTTCTTGAGGAAACCAGGTTCATTGGTAGCAGTTCAAATTGTCATTAGCTGTGGCGGACTCTGGTCAGCAGAGCCTGCCTGTTGTGGCTGACAATGAGAATAAATGCACAGGCAACAAAAATCCTGTGGAGAAAAAGGGAACAGCATGGCTACTGTCTCAAGAGAAAAGCACCTCAGCCCTTGCCTAGACAAACTTTTATTGTTTTTCTCAGGTATTACATCAGAGAAAGATTTATTATATATTACATAGAATATTATTGTCTACATTTTAGGTACAATCAAAGAGATAAAAATAACATGCAGAAGGGAATGGCTATGAGCTGATTAGCTCTGTCCTTGGGAAAATTCACACAGGCTCTGGATATTACCTTGAAGATAGACAATACACATTTGTTGTTTTAGACCAGGGTAGTGGAGTTTTAGCAAGAGCAAGCCATAACAGTCTGTAGGCATTTTTTAGGCCTGATTCCCACAGGAAAATTTGGTTTGAAGGTCTGCCTCCTGCCCACCACTTTTCTTCTGTAGGTTTTCCATACAAAGCTGAGTCACATTTGCAGGACTTAAACAAACCGGTCCCCTACAATTAACTGCAGCATGATGTTCCTTTTGCTTTGGTAGCAGAAGCCACAGAATAAATTTTACCATGACACATTTCATGACAAGATCCTATGTCAAAATTTTGGACACAATAGTTTTGGGAATCCCCAGATCGGCTTCTAGTTCTTGTACTGTCGGTCACCAATCTTTGTTGATTGCAGCCCATATTTCAACACTCAGGTGTTCTTCCTGTTGCAGGCCTCTCAGATGTTCTGCTTGTCATAGGCCTTCCAGAACATGGATCACTTTCAATAGATTCTTGACCACTTTTGAAGCACCAGTGTCACCCTTACTTGCATTGCACTCATTGCATTGTCCCCAAAAGCCTTCTGAATCATTCAAATAGTTTACTCAGAGGAATGTTCAAACTTAACACAAAAATTGATGTAGATTTGTACTCTACTTGCTTAATCATTTTGAATGTGACAGGCATCTACTGCCCCCACTGATGAGTGCAGTGAAGTTGTCATTGTTCATGCATGTGTATTCCAGTCCACTCTCCTTGGCTACCAGGTTCTCAATTTATTAACAATGGTTGACCTTTTTCTGGACAGATCTCAAATGAGCTGGTCAGGAATGAAAAACTCTCACTTCTCTTCATGCTCTCTCTGATTAGATCATTTTGGGCCCACAATTGGTAACGTCTCCATATGTCAGGCAGTACTGATTTTTAGACAACTTTCAGAGTTCCAAAGGAAAAATGGGAATACACAAGTAGAAAAGGATAATTCAATACTATTTGACTTGAGATTTTGAAGTATGACTATCAATTAACCACCAGCCAAGGAAGGCCTTATGCTAGAAGAGGCATACACATGAAAAATAAAAAGACATTTACTTATTTTCATTCCATGTGCTTGTGGGCAAAGCTACTTTTTTAAAGCAGTTTTGAGTTTGATCATCATGCACACAACTGAAAAGAGAAACTGAACCTTGTTTCCATACTTTATTAGTATTTTTTCTAAAGTAAAACAAAGAGAATGCCTATCCAGAAGGAGAAATTATATCCAAGCATAAAATACATGGTGGAACAAAAGTAGGTTTACAGTTGTTTGTATGAAAAATAATGCAATAATTAATAAGTAATACCCATAATGGTAAGTTTACTTTTATACCATGCCCTTGAATCTGGGTCCCACCCTTAAATGTTGACCATGTTTTCCAGCTAACTGCCCTTCTAACTGTGTGTGAAAAGCATGCCTCCATACACACTGGGGAAGGAAGGTTGAGAGTATGGGTATGGTTACAATAAATATTTTTTTATTTCTTTAGGGGAAAGCATGGCCACAATTCCCCACTACTACAAATTATACATTTTGAGAGATTACAGCAGTCAGTACATCTGAAGTGCAATGGGTAAGTCTCACCATAGGGAAACCACACTTGTGATTGTGGTAGCTCCCCAGCCAGGAAAGTATCAATAAGTCTGTATTGTTTTCCAGACTTGAACTCATACCTTTTTTTTCTTTGGGACAGAAGAAAATCTACTAACCTAATGTTATCTTAAACCCTGGATCATCATGGCTAAGCTTTTAAATATATCTCTAACTCATTTATCTTTTTTAATTTTTTCCTCTTTCAATCTTTAGTTTTCAATCTGTATACTAATATCAGATAGACTAGCTTTCCTAAACTGCATTTATCTTAACACTCCCATGCTTAATAATCAAAGATGGCTTTTGTTTTCCATCCAATCAAGACCAGTCGCTTTAGCTTGGCATTTCCTCTTTCAAGGATGTCCCTATTCACCAGGACCCCTTTCATCTCCAATCTACTTTTTATCCCAAACATTTGCAGGTCTTTCTCACTTCCTCCTCCATAATACCTCTGCCTGAAGCACCCCACCCCCCATCTGCTTTGTTCCCTCCCACAGTGTTTGTCAACTGGGATAAACCCAAATTTATGTTGACCCTAGAGATTCTGATATGCCCCTTATTCTCTCACTCCATTAAGAATCATAGTTTTTATTTATCCTACTAGTAAGGGGTGGGAAATTCTAGACGAATATAAGAATGCTAGCTTTGTTTACCAAATGAAGTTTGATAATGTATTCAGAAATGTCCTCCTATCCTTGATTTTAAAGCACACAAGGAAAAACAAATATCTTTGCAATTGTATTTACTCAAATGGGTTTTGAAATATATTAGTCAATAGTAGCTTTTTTAAAGAGAAAAGCAAATAAACTATTTTATTTCTTCGTAATTCAAGTACCCTTACTGTACATTCACTTGTTTGTTCATAAGGCACCAGGTTGACCTCATACATGTATAATAAGTAATCTTCCAAGATAAAGGTGTTTTTAAGCATTTTCTTGATGTAGGTTATTGGCTCGCCAACTATTCCCAGAGAAAATGAGGTCAAATACTTCCAAATATGCCCCTTTTCACTTTCTTCTTCACACCTCCCTTTCCTGCCAAAAATCTTGTTTTCACAGTCATATTTTGTTATTGAAGTTCACTTTATGTGGGTACCCTCGGAAACTGAAAAATATCCTGATTGATTTATACTTACTGTGTGATCCTAGACTTAGAGATTTGAAGGGCCAGTGATTTGCTCTGTCTCCCTCTTCCTTTCTTTCCTCCCTGAATCTGAGATTATTGGATGAAAATATAATAGAACATTGGTGCCTTGTGATTGGGAAATAGAACAGATGCTTATCCCAGTGCTTTCCTCTAGGTACATTTATACTTGTAATCCAACTTTTGTGCCTAAATTGACAGATTAGTCAGTGAAACATTTTTTTTTCTTTTCAGTGAATTAGTTAGACACGGCTAAAATAGTAAACCACAGTCCTGAACTGAGAGGAGTAAATGATGATTTGAATAAGGATACCCTAACTTATTTATAGGAAAATACACGGTATTGTCATGCTCAGTATGCATCCAGAAAATATAAACCTAATATCATCTACCTCAGCCATTGCACAAATAGGGTGTTAAGTGGATGGTATTCTTGCTTTTAATTTATTACTCAAGTGTACTGTATGAGTGAAGGTTTAACTACAACATCTTCTGAAGTGTTATTGTGTTGAACTAATCTAAATTAGGTAAAATCAATTATTTTACTAATGCTGGTACACTGGAAGTTTAAAACAAACAAATAAAAATCCTCTAGAGATTATGAGTTTAGCTTAAAACTGTGTCATTACCCCTTCTCTTTGGAATACAACAGAGAACAATACACCCTCATGTTGCTACACTGCTCTTTGTTCTGCAATCCTAGAACACTAAATGGATACAGTTAAAACTAGCAAAAAAGCAATAGATTTTCTGTAGGAATTAATGTAGACAAATGGAAACAAAATAAATCAGCTAAGTTTAGATTGAAGGAATCAAACATGAAAGCTTTCTCTATTCTGTTTCATAACTTCCAAACCAGAAGCCACTTAACTACACATGTAACTGAGTCAGGATTTTGCTGGTAATAACAACAACCACCACAACAACTGATCTTCACATAACTTGTTAAGTTATAGGCACTGTGAACTTAGCATATATTTTCTTCAGTCCTCACAGTGATCCTATGAGGTAGTATATTAGTTTCTTTGTGTTGCTGTAAAAAATGTCTACTGTCTTGGGGGTTTAAAACAACACAAAGTTATTCCCTTATAGTTCTAGGGGTTAGAATCCCAGACTCCAGCAAAGACGCACTACCTCTGGGGGTTCTTCGGGAGAATCTATTCTTTGTCTCTTCCCGCTTCTTCTTGTGGCTGTAGGTATTATATGACTTGTGATTCATATTGCTTCAATCCCTATCTACATGGTCACATTGCCTTCTTTTCTCCAGTCTTTGTCTCCTCTCTTTGTCTCTTATAAGGATGCATGTCACTGAATTTAGGGCTTACCTGCATATTTCTGGATGATTTCCTCATCTCAAGACCTTTTGCTTAATTACATTTGCAAAGAATCTTTTCCAAATTAAAGTAACATTCACAAGTTCCAAGGATTAGTACATGGAAGTATTTTTTTGGAGGACACCATTCAACCCTCTAGAGGTAGGTATTGTTACTGTATCCATTTTAAAAATGAAGAAAATGAAACACACTGGATAAATGTATTGGACTGTGTTGCATGTTATAGTAAGTGTTTTTATGCTGTGCTATCTATGTAAATTTAATAAACATTCCATGAGTAGGTACAGTTATTATTATTGATATTTTACAAATGATGGAATAAAGACAGAAAGAGTTGTTCAATATTACACAGTTTCTAAATGTCAAAGCCAGAATTCAAATGTAGAACTGTTTGATTTCTTAGCCTACACACTGAAACACTAACACTATTCCTCTAACTTTCACCGCTTAGGGTGATCAAAGGTGGTAGGGATCTCACAGTGTAGAGATAAAATATTAGACTTCCAATTACTACTCATACTCAATTGCAAGCACCATGATCTTTTGAAATTAGTTTTCTTATGCATAAAACCTGAATAGTAATTATAATTTATGTATCTTACAGGTTGCCCCTTTTAGCCCTATTGGTGCTAAAACATTTTAGACATGTTATTGAGGAATTATTTAAGTACATAGACTGACCCACTTAAATTGAATATATTGTTCAATTCAATACGTTTTGAAAATTTTATGAACTTGTGAAAGTACTACCACAATGAAAACACAAAAGATGTTTATCACTCCCAAAAATGGTTTGTGTCCCTCTGAAATTTATCCGTTTTTCCATTATTGGCCTCTAGCAATTACTGATGAGCTTTTGCATTTTATAAAAATGCAGTCATGTGCTACTTACTCTTCTGTGTCTAGGGATTTTTTTCTCTCAGCATAAAGTTTTAAAACCGTATCCATGCTATTAGATGCATCAAAATTTCATTCTTTTTTATTGCTAAGTATTATTCTATTGTATGGATACAACACATTTTGTTGATACATTCATTTGTTGATGAACCTTCAGGGGTAATTACAGTTGTTAGCTACTGTGGATAAAGCTAGCTATAAATGCTATTTACTAGTTTTACAAAAACATGTATTTTTATTTCCCTTGGATAAATACCTAGGAGTAGAATGCTGGGGACATATGAAAGACATAGGTTTAAATGTTCAAGTAACTGCCAAACAGTTTTTCAAATCGATTCAACTAACTTATATTCTGAATTACATTGTTGAACTGGGTGCTTCTGGGGAGGAAGAATAGAAAAAATGATATTAAAATAGTTCAGGTATAACACATTAACAGCCAAAAATGTGGTAGTTTCAAAGATGGAGGATTTGTCTTTAAGAACTACATTTCTTGAAGGAAAAGAAATATGGGACCTAATGATTTATTGTTTTTTTAAGATTTTATTTATTTATCTTTAGAGGGGAAGCAAAGGGGAGAAGGAGAGAAGGATCAATGTATGGTTGCCTCTCTTGAGTCCCCTGCTGGGAACTGGCCCGCAACCCAGGCATTTGCCCTGACTGGGAATCAAACCGTGATCCTGTGGTTCACAGGCTCGTGCTCAATCCACTGAGCTACACCAGCCAGGGCTGATTTATTGTTTATTGAATGTATGTAGTGAGGAATGAGTCAAGATTGACTCTTACTTTGCTAGTGAAGCCAGTGATCTCAATCTAAACCTAAATTACATCTTTACTTACTTGGTTTTAAGAGAAGCCTATGATTGTCTGGTGGGCAAATAAAATTCTAAGATTCTTTGTGAGAGATACAGGCACCTCTTGGGAGTCAGAAAGTCATAAGGAAAGCATATAGCAGTCAGACTCACAGACTTGATTCACTAATATAGCCTTAGTTATGAGAGGGAGCAATAAAGCTATGGCCATTTTTTCCTTCAGTCTGTTCTATAGATTTCAGGGAAATAGATCATTTAAGTAAAAACACCACATCAAGAGCCATTGTCATTTGGTGCCTCTTATTTTATCTCATCTTATTTTTGTTCCTGCTTCTCCTTCCCTACCTTCTTTTGAGTTGATATTTTTATTTTCAATTTTAATTCCCATTCTGTCTTTCAGCTATATATGTATACATTTTTAATGGTTACTCTATGGATTAAATTATGTATCATTAAGTTATCACAATCTATGTGGAATTAATATTCCACCACTTTGCATAAATTGTAAGAAACTTGTAATAGCAAAGTCTTATTTACATTTTGCCTTTTGTATTACTGTTATCCTATATATCTACAGATGCATAACCTCACAATATAAGGTATAATTGCTTTAAATAGTTATATAATATTTATAATGAGAGAAAACATATATACAGTGGTGGGCAAAATAGTTTTACAGTTATTCATTCATATGAAAAACAATACAATAATTAACATAATTATACAAAAATAAACCTTATATTTCATGTACTCACAACTGTAAACCTATTCTGCTCATTCCTATAGGTGTAATACATACAAACACACATATTTTTGCCAGAGCTATGAACTATACATTTCTTGAAGAGACTTCAGAAGACATAATGGAAAGCAGCAGATTGAACTGAAAGAACTAAAAAATATTTCAGCTACTACCTATTTAAACAAAGACAGTGTCCAAAATTTGACTCAAGCCAAATTAACTATAAGCTAGAACAAAATAAACACACTTCAATGGGTTATAAGACAATCAAGTATTTTTATAATATAATAGATTATATATAATATACACAACACAATAAGAAACTGGTAGACATATAAAGAGATAAGAAAAAATGATTTGTACTAAAGAAAAAAAAGAGCAGTAAATAGAAATCGGACCCAAGATGAAACAGATTTGGAATTATCAGGCAATTAGCTAGTATAATATATTCAGAAGTTAAACAAAACTCAAGCTATGAGTTTTGAAAAATAAAATTATAAAAAGAAATACAAAATGGAATAAAAATTTTAAAGCTAAAAAGTATAATAATTAAGGTAATAATATGCTGAATTAGCCATGGCTGGTATGGCTCAGTGGATTGAGTGTGGGCCTGTGAAGCAAAGGGTTGATAGTTCGATTCCCAGTCAGGGCACATGCCTGGGTTGCAGGCCAGGTTCCCAGTAGGAGACACATGAGAGGAAACCACACATTGATATTTCTCTCCCACTCTTCCTCCTTCCCTTCCCTTCTCTCTAAAAATAAATAAATAAAATATTAAAGAAGATAATAATATGCTGAACTGATTTAAAGCAGCTTAGTGATGGCAGAAGAAAGAATCAGTAAACTTGTAGGTATATCAATAGAAACAATACAATCTGAAAAACAGAAAATATTTGAGGAAAAATTAATAAAGTATCAGTAACTACTTGAATAAAATAAAGCTAATATACATGTTATTGGAGTCCCAGAAGAATAAGAGAGTTGCAATGGAGTAAAATAAAAATGTTTAAAAAAATAAAATTTCTTGAATTTGATGAAAAACATCAATTTACATATTCAAGAAGCTCAGCAGACTCACGCATAGTAAGTACCAAGAAAATTACATTGAAACCATATAGTGTAACTGCTGAAACCAGAGACAAACAAAATTTTGAAAGCACCAAGAAAAAATAGATTATACACATGAAAACAATGATACAGATGATACTGATTTTCTAATAAGACAAAGTGGATGAAAAAGACAATTAAATAAACTATTAAAGTAATGAGAGGTTCTGATTCAGATGGCAGAAAAAGCGGATTATGTACTCAGCTCTTCCCTTAAACACACCAAAATTACAGCTAAATTATAGATCATTCAACTTGGATAACTATTTGAAGACTTGCTAAACAGAAGTCATAACTAATGATATAAAGAAGAAGCCATGGTAGGAAGGCTGGAGATGTGAAACAGCCTGACCTCACATTCATATGTGGCAGTTGGGAGAATGGAGGGACATTTCAGCTGCAGAGGTTCTCCCTGAAGAGTGAGGGGTCTCAGCCTTATGAGCTCCCCAGCTCAGAACACCAGGGCTACTAAGAGAAGCACACATAACATCTAGCTATAAAAATCAAAGGGGATCCCTCCAACTGTCCCTATGAGATGGAAGTCTGCTGGAACCCCAGACATCCTCTTCAAGGGTGAGAACACAAACTGTTCTTCACAGGCACTCACCTTGGTTTTTAACAGAAAGATAGTGGCTCAGGAAACATCAAAAACATACAGGGAGAAAGACATGCCTGACTCCGGTGCAAGGCTAACACTCTCCCTGTATTGCGACCTCCTCCTGCATTGTTGATGGGTACCATCTTTCCTGTGTGGAGCTCTATCCCCACCGACCAAATATGAACCTACTTTAACCTGGTGAATGCTGTTAGTTCAACTCTGAAGACTCCCTGAGACTTTGTCCCAGCCAACTTGCTCACAACCTGTGGGTTTTTTTGTTTGTTTGTTTTTTTGTTTCCAACAGAAACCACTGTGCTGTAGTCTTTCTTACAAAACTGTTGAGGAAATCTGGTCAAGCTCAGGGGATTCCAGGGCCATATAGAGAGTAACTGAGTTGTGTGGCTTCAAAGTGAGGACTGGAGAGATAGCTGCCAATGTTTCTGTGTTGAGATGCCTTCTTCATGGTTGACAGATACCATCTTCTCTCTTACAAGCTCTCCCCACCAGCCAAATCTCAATTTGCATTAACTTGGTGAACTCCACTAGCTTCACCCTAATGACTCCCTGAGATTCTACTCCACCAAACTTTGCTATAACAGCAATCAGTGTGGGCCCACATTACAGTCTTAATTTAAAAAAAAAAATTAAGGAATTTTGCTCAAGTGTGGGAGTACCAGAGACATGCACAGAGAAGCTGATGTGTGTAATTCCTGGGCACAGGCTAGGTGGACAGGTGTCATTATCCCTGTGTTGAGCCTTCCTCTATGGCCAAAAGGCACCATCTTTTCTGTACCAACAAACTGAATCCACACTAGCCTGATAAATTCTACTAGTTCCACTTTGATGATTCCTTTAGAGACAGCCAACCCAAGCTGCCCATGGCTAGGAGCTCTTTTGGTGGTGCAACCAGGGCCTGGGTCACAGTCTTTCTTAAAAAAAAACTTTGGTCAAGTTCAGGTAGTGACAGATACATACAGAGAAAAACTGAATTGTTTGTCTTCAAAACAAAAAATAGAAAGATAGCTGCTATTGTTCCTATGTTTAGCCTTCCCCCAACATGGCCAAACCTGATTCTGAATTAGTGTTGTGAGCTTTATTAACTCCACTCTGATGACTTCCTGAGACCCTGCCTCATCCATCTTGCATTCTGCCAAAAGCTGTTTGAGTGACTGAGCCTTATGGATAGCCAGCAGGTGGTGGCATATCTCAGAGTGTCTTGGATTTTTTGCTGACCTGTCCCAGACCCAACACTGTTAACAGTTGGTCTCAGTTTATAACATGGCATCTTTCATAAGCATTCAGGTTGAGCAAACACTGCTATTAATGGTGGTGCACTTTAGGGCTCCTGACAAGTATACAAAGAATGGTCAAAGGCAGTGTATAATATTGAATACATGAGTCTCTCCTAAATGGCCCAGAACCAAAACACTAAAAGGCCAGGTTCAGAACACAAGAGAATACCACCAAATTGCTCCACAAGTGGCACCCTCAAAGGAAGGTCTGGCAAGGCACCAGACCCTGCAGAGCAGCATATTGGATATATACTTTGGTCCTAGTCAATCCTCAGAGCCAATTAGACTGAGTTTCTACACACACCTACTGAAGTGCCAAACAATCAAGGCTCAGCTATAAGAAACAAATTTACACACCCACATAAGGGGCACCTGGCTCAGGTGATTGGGGAGACTGTCATGATGAGTCTTCAACAGACTATTTAATATATAAGGCTAACCTACCAAGATGGGAAATACAGCAGATCTACCTAATACCTAGAAACAAAGAGCAAGCCATAATGGAGAGACAAACTAAAATTTCCCAAATGAAACAGAAACAGGAGAAATCTCTTTTAAAAAAGAATGAAATGAAATGAGATGTAGGCAAGAAGTCTCCCAGATACAGAGTTGAAAACACTGATTATAAGGATGCTCAAGGAACTTAGTGAGAACTTCAACAAAGAGATAGTAAGCATAAAAAAGAACATAGAAGCCATAAAAACCAGCAATGAAGAATACAATAACTAAAATGAAGAATACACTAGAAGAAATTGGATCAGCAATTTAGAAGACAGGGTAGAAGAAAACAACATTTAGAACAGCAAAAATAAAAAAAATAAAAATAAGGATAGTTTAAGGGATCTTTTAGACAAAATAAATTGTAACAACATTTTCATCTTAGGGCTAGCAGAAGGAAAAATAGGAAGCAAGGGATCGAGAATATATTTGAAGAAATAATGGCTGAAAATTCCCTACACTGCAGAAAGAAATGGACATACCAGTCCAAAAGGACCTAGAGTCCCAAATACGATGACCAAACAGGCCCACAACAATACACATTATAACTAGAATAGAAAATATTAGACTTCCAGCCAAGATGGAGGCATAGATAGATATACTTTACTTCTTCACACAACCAAAAGAAGAATGATAACAAATTTAACAAAAAACAACCAGAAGTGCCAGAAAATTGAACTGTATGAAAGTCCAATAGCCAAGGAGTTAAAGAAGAAATATTAATCTATACAGGTATGAGGAGCAGAGAAGGGTCTCCGGGACAGAAAGGAGGTGGAGAGGGCAGGCAAGGCAGCTGGTGGAGGACCAAGTGGTCATATATTCACATGTGGATAAGCTAGGAAGAACACTGGGGAGCTAGACAGACCACACAATCCAGGGTTCCAACGAGGGAAACAAAAGTCTCAAAACCTCTGGCTATACAAATCTGTGGGGGTTGTGGCAGCAAGACAAAATCCCAGTCTCAAAGGAGAATTTATTAGAGAGACCCACAGGGTCCTAAAAAGATATACAAGCCCACCCACTTGGAAATCAGCACCCAAAAGTGCAAAACCCACTTGTGGGAAGCAAGGGAAGTGACTAAAATGGAGCAAGAACCAGGCAAGCAGTATTGTTCCTTCTCTGGACCCTCCCCCATGTATAGTACCACAATGCAGCAGAGTGGGTGTGCCTGCCTTAGTGAATACCTAAGGCTCTGCCCCTTACAATAGAACAGCTTCACTGAGAAAAAGAAATACGGCTCACATGAAAGAACAGATCAAAACTCCAGAAAAAGAACTAAGCTACAAGGATATAGCTAACTTACTAAATGCAGAGTTCAAAACACTGGTAATCAGGATGTTCAGAAAAATGACTGAGTATGGATGCAAAATAGAGGAAGAAGTGAATACTATGGAAAATGAAATAAGAAAAATATACAGGGAACCAACAGTGAGGAGAAGGAAACTGGGACACAGTCAACAGTGTAGAACAGAAGGAAGAAACAAGAATTAAAAAAAAAAAATGAAGACACTTAGAAACCTGTGGGACAATTTTCAATGTTCCAACATCCAAATCATAGTGGTGCCAGAAGAAGAGGAGGAAGAAAAAGAAATTGAAAACTTATTTGAAAAAATAATGAAGGAAAACTTCCCCAATCTGGTAAAGAATATAGACTTCCATGAAGTCCAGGAAATTCAGAGTCCCAAAGAAATTAGACCCAAGGAGGAATGCACAAAGACACATAATAATTAAATTACCCAAGATTAAAGATAAGAAGAGACTCTTAAAAGCAACAAGAGAAAAGGAGACAGATACCTACAAAAGAGTTCCCATAAGACTATCAGCTGATTTCTCTATAGAAACTTTACAAGCAAGAAGACCCTGGAAAAAATTCAAAGTCATGAAAGACAAGGACTTCCATCCATCCAAGATTACTCTATCCACCAAAGTTATTATTTAGGATGGAAGGGCAGATAAAGTGCTTTCTAAATAAAGTCAGTTAAAAAAGTTCATTATCACCAAGCCCTTGTTATATGAAATGTTAAAGGGAATTATCTAAGAAATAGAAGATCAAAACTATGAACAGTACAATGACAACAAACTCACTTCTATCAACAACTAAGCCTAAAAAGCAACAAAAACAAACTAAGCAAACAATTAGAACAGGGACAGAATCACAGAAATGAAGATTACATGAAGGGTTATTAGTGAGGGATGGGGAGAATGGGGAAAACTGTAGACGGAATAAGAAGCAAAATTGGTAGGCATAAAATGACAGGGGTAGGTTAAGAATAGTATAAAAAATGGAGAAGCCAAATAACACATGTATAACTTAAGGAAATAAACTAAGTGTGGGGAATGCTAGTGGGAGGAGGAGTACAGGGCGAAGAA
Organism: Sturnira hondurensis; assembly: GCF_014824575.4. Classification (NCBI taxonomy): domain Eukaryota; kingdom Metazoa; phylum Chordata; class Mammalia; order Chiroptera; family Phyllostomidae; genus Sturnira; species Sturnira hondurensis. The sequence continues at coordinate 100,100 of NW_028098010.1, forward strand.
GAATAAAGGGGAGAAAAAAATTAGACAACTGTAACAGCATAATCAATAAAATATACTAAACAAATAAAATGGAAAGATTAAAGACAAAGAGAACCTTGAAAGCAACAGCAACAAAAAAGACAGTTAGTTAGCTGCCAAGGAGCTCCCAAAGCATTGTCTGCTGATGTCTCCATAGAAACTTTTCATTCCAGAAAGGATTGGACAAATTTTTCAAAGTGATGCATAGCAAGGATGTACAACCAGTACAACTCTATTCAGAAATAACTACCCAGCAGTGCACTGATAGCATTCCAATTCTTATAGATGTTGTAGAAATTGTAGCTTTAGGATGTGTTTTGTTTAAGCTACATAAAAGCAATACTAATTTTTTCATTTCTTGTATCCTTTATTTATTTATTTATCTTTAGAGGGGAAGTGAAGGAGAGAAGTATCAATGTATGGTTGCCTCTCGTGAGTCCTCTGCTGGGAACTGGCCTGCAACCCAGGCATGTGCCCTGACTGGAAACCAAACCGCGATCGTGTGGTTTGCAGACCCGCACTCAATCCACTGAGCTACACCAGCCAGGGCTCTTGTATCATTTTATAGGAATAAAACATTATTTTGATCACACATTAAAAAAACAAAAGGGAAAATAAACATTTTTCAAAACACGGAAAAGCAAAAAGAGTTCATTACCACAAACACAGTATTAAAAGAAATGTTAAAGGGGATCCTTTAAGAAAAAGAAAGGAAAAGGGGGACCATAAATATGAATGGTAAAATGGCAACAACTGTCTGGGCAAAAACTAAAAGCTTTTCCCACTAAGATCAGGAACAAGGCAAGGATGTCCACTTTCACCACTTCTCTTCAAATCAACATAGTATTGGAAGTCCTAGCCAGAGCAATCTGACAAGAAAAATAAATAAAAGGCATCCAAATAGGAAAGGTGGAAGAACTGTCATTATTTGCAGATTACATAATAATGTGTATAAAAAATCCTATAGACCACCAAAAACCTATTCCTCCTAATAAGTGAATTTGGCAAAAACAGTGGGATACAAAGTCAATATTCAGAAATCAAAGACATTTTTATATACCAATAGTGAAATGTCAGAAAACAGAATTCAGAAAAAAATCCCATTTGCTATAGCAACAAGAAAAATAAAATACCTAGGAATAAACCTAACCAAGGAGGTAAAAGACCTGTACTTAGAATACTATACAACCTTGAAGAAAGAAAATAAGGAAGACACAAACAAATGGAAGCATGTATCATGATCATGAATAGAAAGAATTAACATCATCAAAATGCCCATATTACCCAAAGCAATTTATAGATTCAATGTAACCCCTATTAAAATAACAATGACATGTTTTACAGATACAGAACAAACATTTCAAAAATTTATATGGAACCATAAATGACCCCAAATAGCCACAGCAATTTTGAGAAAGATGAATTATGTAAGAGGGATCACAATACCTGATATCAAACTGTATTACAAAGCAACTCTAATCAAATTAGCCTGGTACTGGCATAAAAACAGACATGTAGACCAATGAAACACAATAGAGAGCCCAGAAATAAACCCGTGTCTATGGTTAATAAATATTCAACAAAGGGGTAAGAAACATAAAATGGAGTAAAAAAAGGCCTATTCAACAAGTGCTATTGAAACATCTGGACAGCTACAGGCAAAAAAAAAAAAAAAAAAAGAAACTCAATCACCAACTTACACTGCACTCAAAGATAAATTCAAGATGGATAAAAGACTTACATATAAGTTGTGACACCATTAAAGTCCTAGAGGAGAACATAGGCAGGAACATCTCAGGAATTCCACACAGCAATATTTTCACCTATATGTTCCCTATTGCAATGGACATAAAAGAAAGAATAAACAAATGGGATCTCATGAAAATAAAACACTTCCGCACAGCTAAATAAAAAAGCATTAAAATGAAATGAAAACCAAATGTATGGGAAAACATATTTGCCAATAATAACTCAGATAAGGGTTTGGTCTCCAGAACATATAAAGAACTGACATGACTCCACTCCAGCACGACAAAAAACTCAATTAAAAATCTGCAGAGGACTTGAACAGACACTTCTCTAATGAGGTCATACAGAGGGCCCAAAGACCTATGAAAAGATGGTCAGCATCACTAGCCATCAGAAAGATGCAAATTAAAACCACAACAAGAGACCACTTCACAATGGTGGGAATGGTCATCATAAACAAATCAACAAGTGTTAAAGAGGATGTAAAGAAAAGGGAACCATAGTGCATTGTTGGTGGGAATGAAAACTGGTGAAACCACTGTGGAAAACAGCATGGAATTTCCTCAGAAAACTAACAATGGAACTGCCTTTTGCCCTGGAAATTCCATTGCTGGGACTATACCCTCATTATCCTGAAACACCAATTCAAAAGAACCTACACACTTCAATGTTCATAGCAGCACAATATATAATAGCCAAGTGCTAGAAGCAAACTGTCACCAATAAATCAATGGATCAAAAAATTATAGCGCATTTACATGATGGAATACTACACAGTTTTCTATCTTTCTTTCCAGAAAGAAAGAAGGAACTCCTACCCTTTGCAATAGCATGGATAGATCTGGAGAGCATTATATTAAGGGAAATAAGGCAGGTGGTGAAAGACAAATAGCATACGATCTCACCTATAAGTCGAACCTAATCAACAAAACAAAAAAGCAAGCCAAATATAACCAGAGACATTGGAATTAGGAACAGACTGATAGTAACCAGGCAGGAGTTAGGAGGGAGAAGGGGGAAGGGTTTTTAGGAACACGGATAAAGGACACATGGACAAAGCCAAAGTGGGGTAGGATCAAAGGTGGGAAGTGGGGATGGCTAGGGTGGGGGAATGGTTAGGGGAAAATGGAGACAACTGTACTTGAACAACAATAAAAATATGGAAAAATGGCAATAACTATGTACCTATCAATAATCATTTTAAATAGAAAGGGATTAAATACTCCAATAAAAGATACAGGGTAGCTGAGTAGATAGAACCATACATAGTATGCTGTCTTCAAGAGACTCATGCCAGATCAAAAGACACACAGACTGAAAGTAAATGGATGGAAAAAGATATTTCATGCGATGGAATAAGTGAAAAATCTGGGGTAGCAATGCATATATCAGACAAAATAGACTTTAAAACAATGGCTATAATAAAAGACAAAAAGAACATTACTTAATAATAAAAGGATCAACCAAAGAAAAGGATGTAAGCCTATATCCTTGTAAACATTTATGCACTAAACATAAGAGCACCTAAATATAGAAAGCAAATGTTTATGTAATGTAAAGGAAAGACTGACAGTAATACAGCCATCACAGTCATCATAGACTTAAGGGACTTTAGTGTATCATAGACGTGAAATCCAAAAGGCAACAATGGCCTTAACAGGCACTTTACGCTATGTGGATTTAATTGATATTTTCAGAATATTTCATTCTGAAGTAGAAGAATATGCATTATTTTCAAGAGCACATAGAACACTCTCCAGGAAAACCCATGTTAGTCTGTAAAACAAGTCTCGATAAATTTAAGAATATTGTAATCATATCAAGAATCTTCTCCAAAGAAAATGATGTGAAACTAGAAATCGACTAAGGAAGAAAAATAAAACACAAACACATGGAAGCTAAATTTTATGTTACTGAACAATAAATGAGTTAACAATGCCATCAAGAAAGAAATCAGAAGATACCTGAGACAAAGAAAATAAAAACACAACTCAAAATTAATGGTACACAGAAAAAGAAGTCCAAGAGGGAAATTCATAGCAATACAGAGTTACTTCAACAAACAAGAAATACCTCAAATAAACAATCTGAACTTACACCAGAAGCAAATAGCAGAAGAACAAAACACAAAGCCCAAAGTGAGTACAAGCAAAGAAATTCTAGAGAACAGAGAGGAAATGAACAAAATAGAGTCTAACAAAGCAGTATAAAAGATAAATACAATCAAGAGCTGGTTCTTTGTAAGATAAACAAGAGTGATAAACCCTTAATCATACTAAAAAATGAAGAGAGAAGACTCATATGAATAAAATCAGAAATGAAAGAGGAGAAATAAACACTAACACCATAGAAGCTTAAAGAATTATAAGAAATTATTATAACAAAACATTGGATAATTTTGAAGAAATGGATAAATGTCTTAAAACATATTATCTTCCAAGACTGAATTAAGAAGAAACAGAAAATCTGAGCATAGTTTACTACCATTGAAGTCAAATTAGTAATTAAAAAAAAAAAAACGACTGACAAAAAGAATTTCTGGGTCGGATGCCTTCAAAGGTGAGTATTATCAAATATTCAAAGAAGAATTAAGAACTATCTTTGTCAAACTTAAAAAAAAAACAAGAGATGGCAAGGCTTCCAAGCTCATTTAATGAGGCTAATATTTTCATTGGCTGATATTCTTAATAAACATAGGTGTAACAATTTTCAGTAAGTATTAGCAAGGCAAATAAAGCAATACATTAAACAGACAATACTCAATGATCAAGTGGATTTATTTCTGAGATTCACAGTTGGTACAATGTTTGCAAATTAATTCATGGCATATATCACATAAACAAAATGAAGGATAAAAATTATATCAAGAGATGCAAAAAATTTGACAAAATCTAGCATCCATTTATGATAAAAATTCTCAGCAAAGTAGAAATAAAGTGAACATCAACATAAAAAGAGCCACAATGACAAACCCACGATTAAGATTATACTCAATGAGGGAAAGCTAACAAAGTTTTCTTTAACATTAGGAACAAGACAAAGTTGTCCACTTCCTCTACTTTTATTCAACATGGTATTCAAAGTCCAAACCTCAACAACAAATAAGAAAAAATAAATAAATCATCCTAATTGAAAAGGAAGAAGAAAAACTGTCATTCATATTTGAAGATGACATGATACTACATGCAAGGGGGTACTCCCCAAAACATAATTTATTTATTAAAAATTGTGTATCTAGGGGGCTTCCAAGATGGAGACAGAGCAGGACAGAGCAGATTCCATTTCCCCATACACATGGGAGAAAATCCTGGCCCATCTATGGAGGAACAGCACAAACAGCCAACAGTTCCCCAGCATATATAAAAATAAGGCACCAGAAATCGTAAAGGTCACAGAAAAGCCAGATGGTAGGGAGACAGCTTCAGTACAGTAGAGTCTCAGGGACTGGAGCAAAGACCGGAGCAGCAGTGGCCATAGCTGGTGCACAGCCTGGAACCCAGTGCCTGGCACACAGCACCCAGCATTCCTCAGCCAGCGCCCAGCGCACTTTGGCCGGCACCCAGCCCTCAGACCTGGCTCCTGGTGCATCTCCCGCAAACTCTTTGGGAGCCCCGGACCTGCTGAAGGGTCCTTGGGAGAGAGCTGGGTTATCAGCTCCCTCCCTCCCTGGCCAAGCAAGGTTGGGTGCTGGGAGGGACTTGTTTGCTAGAGTTTGCAGAGAGGGTACTAAGGACAAAGGGCCGAGATCACCCTCTGTGGTCACCAGCCTGGGAGAATTGAGAGGCGAAGTGTGGGGCTTTGACTCTGATAGTCACCTGTCTGGGTGGGGGATTAGGTTGTGCTGACAGGCAGGCTTTCTTAAGGAGAAATTTTTTGGAAAGTAAACTGAAAAATTCTTCTGTGACACCCAGTTGGCCTGCTCCCCACCCAGCCTGACAGTGAACCCCAGGTTGAGTGGAGGGCCTGGAGTTTCCCCACAGAACTGGGACGGGTCTGTGCCCGAACCCATGGGACAGGCAGCCTGGCCGGTGTGAGCACACACATTCTCACCATGCAACTCAGCCCTCAGTGATAACCCCTGAGAAAAGAGTGCTATGAGGAAGACCTGCCCTCCTTGGTGAGGCGCTGGGGAGAGGCACCGGGTTGGCTCTTGGGAGAGCGCTAGCAGAAAGACCACACCAATTGCCCCTCAGCCAGCTGCAGCCAGCAAAACCAGTTTGGCCAGTTTGAAACCAACAAGAGATGTGTTGGTTTTTTTTAAAGTAATATTTGATCTTTTAAATTTAATTATTGTTTTATATTTCAATAATTTTTCCTCTCTTTTCTTCTTTCCTGTTTTATTCCTTCTTCCTTTCTTTCCAAACTTATTGTTTCTTCTTCCCTTCTCCTGCCTTTTTTTCTTATTCTTTTTCTTTCTTTTTTTTTTTACCCACAAGTGACACAAACAGCTTGGAACTGCGAGAAAACCAGAGTAGTACCCAAAGAAGGGGCATCCCAACAGTCTAGACAAAGAGACACATTTAACTTTGCTATAGCAGAGAAGCCACAAGTTGCTGCATATGGTATTATTATTATTATTATTTCATTATTCTCACTTCTTTTATATTTTAATAGTATCTTTGTATTCCTCTTTCTGTATAGGCTTCTTGACCTTGGCAGGTTATATTGTATCATTTGACAGGTTGCCCCTGTTCTCTCCTCCACAATGTATTGCAAATCTTCTACACTTCACGCCATATGTTTTCATTTAGCACACTACCGGAAGTTCTACACCCCCTATTCATGTTATCCAGATCACAGAAAGTCTGTCATATGATTGTTGCTCTAATATTATTGTAAATAATAGCTGTTCCATACAACTGTAAATACTCCACGCAAATCTCCTGGATCTTAGCTCACTTCACAGTTTCCTGAATTCTATTACTGGAGTGATTAACTCTATTTGCTCACACACTACACCTATTTACCATCATTTATTCTCACCTTACCCCAGTATCTGACCACCCGCAACCTTACGGCTTTCTAGATCCAACTCACAAGCATTTCCTCCCCAACAAGAGACTAATCTTTTGTTCATCCTCTCTTCAAAGTATCAAGTTAGGTTGAAGATTACAATGAACACATTATATAGCCTAAAGATCTTCTATTTCTTCTCTACTAGCTTTGACTGTAAATATTATAAAATACTCTCCTACTGTCATAAAGCATTTTGCCTCCCCCTCCAACAAAAAACACAAAAAATAAGTACGTGGAAACAGAGAACACCAGGATAGCTGAAGGAGACTGCACCACTGAATTTCACAGGCATTCCACCACAGCAATTCACACCATAAACTCAGAGAACCAGAGCAGATCAATTTAAGAAGCTGAGGCTAACAAGAAGAGTCTCACAAACAATGGGAAGGCAAAGAAACAATCCCCAAATGAAAGAAAAGGAGGAAGCCTCAGAAAGAATGTTAGATGAAATCAAGGCAAATAAACTATCAGATACTGAATTCAAAGCACTGGTTATCAGAAAGTTCAAAGAGCTCACAATGAGCTAACAGAAACTACAGGGGAGCTACAACAAACTCACTGAAAACTATATCAACATGAAAAAGGAAACAGAAATTATCAGCAAGGGCCAAGAGGAAATGAAGAATATAATTTCTGAACTGAAGAATAGTAGAAGGAATCAAAAGCACAAACGATGAAGCAGAAGATCGGATCAGTGAGTTGCAGGAAAAAGTAAAAAAAAAAAACAACCTCCCAGAAAGAGCAAGAAAATGAAAAGAGGCTCAGGTGGAATGAAGAGGGATTAAGAGAATGGGAAGACAATATGAAATGTAATAATATGCAAATAATAGGGATACCAGAAGGAGGAGAAGAAGAACAAAGAATAGAAAACCTATTTGAACAAGTAATGAAGAAAAACTTCCCCAATTTTATGAGATAAAAAGTCACACAAATCCAGGAATCACAGAGAGTCCCAACCAAGAGGAATCCAAAGAGGCCCACTTCAAGACATATCATCATTAAAATGGCAAAATTCCAACATAAAGTGAGAATCTTAAAGACAGCAAGGAAGAAAAAGGAAGTAACATACAAGGGAGCCCCAATAAGATTACCTACTGACTTCTCATTGAAAATGCTCCAATCCAGAAGAGAATGGCAAGAAATATTCCAAATAATGAGAACCAGAGGCCTACAACCAAGGCTACGTTACCCAGCAAGTCTCTCAATCAAGATAGAAGGGCAAATAAAGAGCTTCCAAGACAAAAGAAATCTAAAAAATATGTCTCCATCAAACCAGCTCTACAAGAAATACTAAAAGGACTGCTTTAAGGAAAGGAAGGAAAAGAGAGAGACAGAGAGGAACACAGGTACAAAAATGGCAATAAATAAGTTCCTACCAATAATAACATTAAATGTAATGGATTAAAATCTCCAATCAATGATGTAGAATAGCTCAATGGATAAGAAAGCATGACCCACACATATGCTGCCTACAGGAGACCCACCTCAGTACAAAAGACCTACACAGGCTAAATGTGAAAGGATGGAAACAAATTTTCCAAAGAAATGGACACAAAAAAAAAAGCTGGGGTAGCAATACTCATATCAGACAAAATAGACTTCAAAGAAAGGGCCATAATGAGACCCAGAAGGTCACTTCATAATACTCAAGGGAAGAATCCACCAAGAAGACATTAACATCGTAAATATATATCCACCCAACATAGGAGCACCCAAATATATAAAGAAAATCTTACAGGACTTCAAGAGAGATATTGACAGCAACACAATTATAGTAGGGGATTTTTACACCCCACAATAAAAAATGGACAGATCTTCCAAGCAAAATATCAACAAAGATATTGTGGCATTGAACAATGCCTAGATGAACTTAATTGATATATATAGAGCCCTTCATCCCAAAGAAGCTAAATACACTTTCTTTTCCAATGCACATGGAATATTTCAAAGATAGACCACATGATAGGACACAAAATGAGCCTCAAGAAATTCAAGAAAATTGAAATCATACCAAGCATTTTCTCTGGCCACAAGGGACTAAAACTAAAAACCAACCCTTCAAGAAAAAACCCAAAACACACAAAAGCATGGAGACTGAATGGTATGATATTCAACAATGAATGGGTCAAGATTGAAATTAGGGAAGAAATAAAAAAAGTTTCTGGAAACCAATGAAAATGAACTCACAACAACCCCAAACTTATGGGACACAGTGAAGGCAGTCCTGAGAGGGAAGTTCATAGCAATAGAGGCTTACCTAAAGAAGTCAGAAACATTTCAAGCAAACAACCTAACCGAAAGCCTGCAAGAACTCAAGGACTGACAGCAAACACAGCCCAGAGCTGGTAGAAGACAGGACATAACCAAGATTTGGGCAAAATTAAATGACATGGAGACTATAAGCACAATTCTAAGGAACAATGAATGCAGGAGCTGGTAAACAAAATAGACAAGCCTTACAGCAGGCTCAACAATAACAGCAACAACAAAAAACAGTGAGCAGACCCAAATAAACACAATAAAAAATGAAAGAGGAGAGGTTACAACTGATACCACAGAAATAGAAGGGATTGTAAGAAATTACTATGAAGAACTGTATGGCAAGAAATTTGAAAATCTACGTGAAATGGACACATTTCTAGAAAAATATAATCTTCCAAAACTCAATGAAAAAGAAGCAGAAAGTCTGAACAGACTAATAACAGCAGATAAAATTAAAGCAGTAATCAAAACCTCCTGTCACACAAAAGCTCTGGGCCAGGTAGTTTCACAGGAGAATTCTACAAAGCATTTAAGGAAGAGCTAACCCCTATTCTTCACAGACTATTCCAAAAAATCCAAAATGATGGAAGACTCCCAAACCCTTTTTATGAAGCCAGCATCATCCTATTTTCAAAACCAGATAAAGATTCACCAAAGAAAGAACACTTCAGGCCAATGTTGCTGATGAACATAGATGATAAAATCCTCAACAAAATACTGACAAAATGCATCCAAAAATGCATTAAAAAGATCCTACACCATGACCAAGTGGGATTCATCCCAGAGATGCAAGGATGGTTCAATATTAATGAATCAGTAAGTTTAATAGATCACATAGACAAAAAGCAAAGACAAAAATCACATGATCATATCAATAGATGTGGAAAAAGCTTTTGATAAGGCACAACACCCATTTATCGTAAAGACACTCAGCAAAGTGGGAATAGAGGAAGCATTCCTGAATATAATAAAGGCCACATGTGAGAGACCTACAGCCAACATCATACTCAATGGGCAAAAACTAAAAGCTTTTCCACTAAGATCAGGAACAATAAAAGGTTGTCCACTTTCACCACTTCTGTTCAATACAGTTTTGAATGTTTTAATCACAGCAATAAGGCAAGAAAAGAAAAGAAAAGGCATCCAAATCGAAAAGGAGGAGAAAAAACTGTCACTGTTCGCAGATGACATGGTAGTATACGTAGAAAATCCTATAGACTCTACCCCAAAAATGCTTGACCTAATACATGAATTTGGCAAAACAGCGGGTTACAAAGTCAATGTCCAGAAATCAAAGGCCTTTCTTATATATTAACAATGAATCAGCAGAAATAGAAATCAAGAAAAAATCCCATTCAATATAGCAAGAACAAAAATAAAATATCTAGGAATACACCTAACCAAGGAGGTAAAACACCTGTGTGCAGAAAACTACACAACACTGAAGAAAGAAATCAAGGAAGACACAAACAAATGGAAACATATACCACGTTCATGGATTGGAAGAATTAACATCATCAAAATGTCCATACTACCCAAAGCAATTTACAGATTCAATGCAATACCTATTAAAGTACCAATGACACATTTCATAGACATAAAACAAACACTTCAAAAATTTATATGGAACCATAAGCAACCCCGAATAGCAGCTACAATTTTGACAAAGAAGAACAAAGTAGGAGGGATCACAATACCTGATATAAAACTGTATTACAAAGCCACTGTAATCAAAACAGCCTGGTACTGGCATAAAAACAGGCACATAGACCAACGGAACAGAACAAAGAGTCCAGAAATAAATCCAAGTCTCTAAGGTCTATTAATATTTGACAAAGGGGGCAGCGACATAAAATGGAGTAAAAATAGCCTCTTCAAGAAATGGTTTTTGGAGAACTGGACAACTATGGGGAAAAAATGAAACTCAAGCACCAACTTACACTGTACACCAAAATAAATTCATGGTGGATAAAAGAGTTAAATATAAGCTGTGACACCATTAAAGTCCTAGAGGAGAATATTGGAAGGAGAATCTCAGATATTTCACACAGCAACATTTTTACTGATATGTTTCCCAGGGCAAGAAATATAAAGGAAAGAATAAACAAATGGGATCTCAGCAAAATTAAAAGCTTCTGCGTGGTTAAAGAAAACAGCATTAAAATTAAAAGACGACCAACTGTATGGGAAAACATATTTGCCAATGATACCTCAGACAAAGGTTTAATCTCCAAAATATACAAAGAATTCACACAACTCCACTCTAGGAAGACAAGCAACCCAATTAAAAATCGGCAAAGGACTTGAACAGACACTTCTGTCAGGAGGACATACAGAGGATCCAAAGACACATGAAGAAATGCTCAATATCGCTTGCTATCAGAGAGATGCAAATTAAAACCGCAATAAGATACCACTTTATACCAGTCAGAATGGCTATCATAAACTAAGCAACGAACAACAAATGTTGGAGACGTTGTGGGGAAAAGGAGAACCTAGTTCACTCTTAGTGGGATTGCACACTGGTACAACCATTATGGAAAACAGTATAGAATTTTTCAAGAAAAGTGAAAATGAATGCCTTTTGATCCAGCAATTCCAGCGATTATAACCTAAGAACCGTGAAACACCAATCCAAAAGAACCTATGCACCGCAATGTTTATAGCAGCCCAATTTATAATAGCCAAGAGTTAGAAGCAACCTAGGTGCCCGTCAGTAAAGGAATGGATCCTTAAACTATGGTATATTTACAGAATGGAATTCTATGCAGCAGAAAAAAAGAAGGAGCTCCTACATTTTTCAATGGCATGTATGGAACTGTAAAGCATTATGCTGAGTGAAATATGCCAGACAGTGAAAGGCAAATACCATATGATCTCACCTTTAACAGGAAGCTAAGCAACAAAACAAGCAAGCAAGCAAAATATAACCAAAGACACTGAAATATAGAACATGCAGACAGGGACCAGAGGTTAGAGGGGAGGGAAATATTAGAAATATTGGACAGATACATGGAAAATAAATGGATATATAACACCTTTTTATTCTAGGCATTAGAATAAACTAAAAAAGTATTAAAATTTAAATATAAACCATGTAACTGAAACCATATAACTCCTAGAAGAAAACAGTTAAATCTTTGTCATTATTCTTAGTCATATTTTGTTTTTGTTGTTGTTGTTTTGTTTGTTCATTTTTCTGACACATCTCTCAGGCAAGAGAAATGAAAAAAATACATTTGGAACTGCTCTCAACTAAGAGGATTTTGCATAGCAAAGGAACTTATCAACAACCGAAAAAGACAACCTACTGAATGGAGGAAAATAATTTGCCAATAATATGATATATGATAAGGGCTTAATACCCAAAATTTATAAAGAACTCATACAACTCAGCACCAAAAATACAAAGTCTAGCAAAAAGTGGTCAGAAGACCTTAATAAATATATCTCCAAAGAGAACATACACATGGCCAAATAGTGATAAGAAGAAGCTAGCATCACTTATGATCAGAGAAATGCAAATTAAAAACCCAATGATATATCACCACCCACCTGTGATAATGTCTAATATCAATAAACCAACCAACAGCAGGTGTTGGTGAAGATATGAAGAAAAGGATCCCTGGTGCACACTTTCTGGGAATGCAAATTGATGCAGGTACTATGGAAAACAGTGTAGAAGTTCCTCAAAAAATTAAAAATAAAACTTTCTATGACCCAGCAATTCTAATTCTGGGAATATATCCAAAGAAATTCTAACACTTCTCAAAAAATTGTATGCACTTTTATATTCATTGCAGTATATTTATAGTAATAGCCAAGATATGGAAGCAATCCAAGTGTCCTTCAATAGTGGATTGGATACAGAAGATGTTGCACATATATACAATAAAATATTACTCAACTGCTAAAATGAATGAAATCTTACCATTTGCAACAACATGGATGGACCCAGAGATCCATCACTTATACTAAGTGAAATAAGTCAGACAGAAAAAGACAAATACTATATGATTTCACTTGTATATGGAATCTAAACAAATTAAACAATAAAAGGACAGAAACAATCTCATCTTCTGTCGTTAACCTGATATTTAAGTGGTTAATATGATGAATATTGAAGAGATAAATGTTAGGATTATCATACACGGAAGAATTTTTTCTAAGTAAACAGATCAAAACCTTTTTAAAAAGTATTACGTGTCCCTACCTATTTAAAGAATTGACAATTAAAGTCAAAATTAGTATTTTATAACCCGAGTTTTACCTAGCTCACAGATTTTCTACTGTAATCCTAAAATTCACCTGGGGATTAAGAAATTGAACTGATTTGGGTGGGACCTAGGCATTTACACAGAATTTAAATATTTAACACAGATAAATTTAAAAAATTAGAGTATTAGGGAAAGATTGAAAATAATTTAATGGTCATGCTTAAAATAGAGATGTTATTTTTAAAGTTTCCATAGCATGTTCTCTCTATTTTTTTGCTTGAATGTAAAGTTAGCTGAATTGGATTTTCCTTATGAGTATGTGTGAAACATAACATGCCAAAGAGAAAAAATGAGAGATAGAGATGAAAGAGAGAGGCAGAGAGGTAGAGAAGGTTTAAGCACCAGTGTCATTGTCTAGGATTTCTCCTAAAATAAATTTGGATGCTGAATTTAGAGGTGGCTCACCTTGCCTGTTGAGCCTCCCTGAGCTACAGACCCATCAGAACTCAAACCAACTGATTGGAGAATAAGTGAAAAATGGGCATATGTCACAATTATCTTCAACTCTGGGGCACAAAAATCTTTGGTTCTAAAACTGAAAATGCTGCTAAAAATGGAGCAGATGATAACCCAGCACTTTTGGAAGCCTGATCAAAAGAAGGACTAGGTGTGGTTAAACTCATCAAAAACAAAACAATGGTGGATTTTTTTCATATTTAAAATGGTGTGGCAGAGAAATACCTTTCTAAACTTTTGTCATCCTTTCCTGGGACTGGGCCTGAATCTATAGGACAAGGTAAGTCCTGCAGTTACCCATTAAGGCCTGTCATCTGTTGTGCTTTTCAATTGAATTCAGAGAAGAACAAAACATCACACCTGAAAATTTAGTAATGATCCACTCTCCCCACATTTTAAAGTGAAGTAATTTAGGCCCTGGAAAACCCTGAGACCAAATACAGCTCAATATGTTTCCAACTGAGCCCACCATCCACCATGCACTGCATCCTCACATCGACACCCCTTGGAGTGATTATCTCCTAACAAAACCCACTCCAGTAGAACCAAGTCAAAACACTAAAAAGGAAGGAAACCTATGAACACAGGGCAAATTTTGTCATCTGAGTTTAAAGATACCTGTAGCGAAAAGCTCCTGTGAGCCAGGCTTTGCTACCTGGCTCACAGTAGGTAGGTATGGCTACTCTAGGTAGCCAAGAATGAGCAAAACACAGACTCTAGGTATGGCTCAGTCTAGCTTTCTAGTTCTAAAATTTATAGGAATCCATAAAAAATCCCCCCAAAACTAACCTAAAACACACAGAGTTGATAAAGTTGAATTTTAATGGTTTGTTAGAATCTGGCTGTACCTCAGGATTTTTAGTGTCATAGTCCTCTCAAAAATGGATGTAGCCCTGGCTGGTGTACCTCAGTGGATTGAACACGGGCCTGTGAAGCAAAGGGTCACTGGTTCGATTCCCAGTCAGGGCACATGCCTGGGTTGCAGGCCAGGTCCCCAGTAGGGGACACATGAGAAGCAACCACACATTGATGTTTCTCTCCCACACATTCTCCTTCCCTTCCCTTCTATCTAAAAATAAATAAGTAAAATAAAATTTTAAAAAATGGATGTAAAACAAGTTGTGCAGAGACTGAATAAGAATACAAAAAATTAAGTCTTTCATTAAAAATAAAAGATGATCAAATGTACTATTGAGCAGTTGAGTGGCTGGGGAAGTTTAGACCTTAGAAGGAATAGGAATATGCATGAAATACCCAACAGAAGAAGTCTTCTCACACCTGCATTTTGTGGAGGACTTTTATTTAGTAACAAGCCAAATATTTCATTTTCTATTCTATTCTATTCTATTCTATTCTATTCTATTCTATTCTATTCTATTCTATTCCATTCCATTCTATTCTTTCTAAATTTTGACAGTTAAAAAAGTTGAAGCTTCAGTTACAAATTTATTTTTCTAAGACTTATCTTAGAAACTGTGATATCTTCACAATACCACTGTTCTTTAAGAATAAAAGGCATGTTAATTTGTTAAGAAAAGATAAGTATAGTGAAGGAAAAGAAGGAAAAAGTGGCTGAAAAAACTTAATGCCATATAAAAAAGAAAGCAAAAAAAAGAGACTTTTTTGAGTTTTAAATGATAATAAAAATACTTGCAATGAGAGAAAAGATATATAGTAGATGGTTGTTTCCTTTGAAGTAATCTTATACTAAGGTTGTACATAGCTTGGAGAAGTTTACTGATTCTTTGGCACTCAATTGGTCATGGGCAAACAGGTTAGTATACACAGATTGAATAAAAATATGTCGTCTATTTTCCCCATGAAATTGAAGAGAGTTGTAAAAGTAGACTTTTTATTTAATGTCTGTGACATAACAGTGGTGTATTTCACCTACTATTAAGCTGGATTGCTGTGACAAAATTTGCTAGTCAACATCATACTGCATTATGTATTAGAGAGATTACACCTCTTCTTCATTTGGCTGGAAGATGTTAATTAGCAGACAAGTGCTCTCCTGATACTTATGGAGGGAGCAAAATAGAAGATCAAGTGTTTCCTACTCTATAAATAACTGTCTGCAAATGTGTGGGTCTGTCAGGATTCCAGAAGAAAGTGAACATTTCACAGCTGTTGAAGCACTGCTTCTTTGCCTGTGAAGTCTGCATCTTATTCTGCTGTTCAAATTATTTAGCAAGTGCCACGTTACTTATAGGTATGAATTGCACAAGTTAATCGCATACATAATTTATTTGGAGGACTGTGAATTAACAGTAGATCACAACAAAATAAAAATCATTTTTTCAAAGCTGATATTGAATATCATTTTGAGTTCAATTTTATGAATTTTTCTTTTTAATTTCAATATTATTTTGTATTGGTTTCATGTGTGCAGCATAGTGGTTAAAAATTATATACTTTACAAAGTAATCCCCTGATATTTCCAGTACCTACATGGCACCATGCATAGTCATCATATATTACTGACTATAATTTCTGTGCTGTACTTTACATCCTTGTGACTATTTTGTAAACCAGAAATATAAACTACCCATTTATATCTCCTTCCTTCCTTCATTGCTTTCACTCATTTACCCAATGGGTCACCACATTTGTTTATTTATTTTGTTATTTCGATTCCACATACAAGTGAAACAATATGGGATTTGTCTTTCTGACAGACTTATTTTACTTAACAAAGTACCCTCTATATCCATGCATGCTGTCACAATGGAAAATTTTTATTCTTTTTTAATAGCTGAGTAATATTGTATTGCATATATGTATACATATTTTATATACAATCATCTATTGAAGGGTGTGTGGATTGTTTTCATATATTGGCTATTGTAAATGAGGTGGTAATGAACATAGCAGGGCATAAATTCTTTCAAAATAATGTTTTAGGTTTCTTCAGATATATGCCATAAGAAGAATTGCTTCCTTGATGCACAAGGAAGTTTAATTTTAATTTTTTGCGGAAACTCCATACTGTTTTCCATAATGGCCGAATCAGTCTGCATTCTTACTAACAGTGCTTGAGGGTTCCATTTTCTCCACATCCTTGCCAACACTTGTGGTTTGTCAATTTATTGAAGAGAGCAATTCTCTTTGATAGGCATAAAGTGCTGTCTTATTGTAGTTTACTTGCATTTCTCTGAATACTAGTGATGTTGAGCATCTTTTCATATGCCTATTGGCCATCTATAGGTCCTCCAGAGAAATGTCTCCTAAGTTCTTCTGACAACTTTTTAATTGAACTGTTTGTATTTTTGCCGTTGAGTTGTCTGAGGTCTTTATAAATTTTGCATGCTAACCTCTTATCAGATGTGCTATTGGCAAATTATTTTCCTCCATACAGTAGGTTGACTTTTTGTTTTACTGACACATTCCTTTTTCGTAAAAAAACTTTTTAGTTTGATATGGTCTCATTTGTTTATTTTTTCTTTTGTTTCCCTTTCCTGAGGAAATGTATCAATAAAAATACTTACAAAAGAAATGTTAGAGATTATACTATGTTTTCTTCAAAGCTTTATGGTTTCAAGTTTTGCATTTAAGTCTTACACATTTTAAATTTTTATATGGTATAAGAAGATGGTCTAGTTTCATTTTTTTACATCTGACCAATTTTCCCAGCACCAGTTATTGAGTAGAGTTTATTTACCCCATTGAATACTCTTGCCTCTTTTGTCAAATATTAATCAAGCATAAAGGCATGAGTTTATTTCTGGTTTCTCTATTCTGCTCCATTGATCTATATTTCTGTTTTTATGCCAGTACCATGCTCTTTTGCTTTCTATGGCCTTGTAATTTGCTCTGATATCTAGTAGCATGATACCTCCAACTTTATTCTACTTTCTCAAGATTGCTGAGGCTACTTGGAGTCTTGTGATTCCATATAAATTTTTAAATTATTTGTTCTAATTTTGCAAAATGTGCCATTGGTATTTTGTTAGGAATTGCATTGAATCTATAGATTACTTTAGGTAGTGTTATCATTTTAGTGATGCAAATTATTCCTGTCTCTGAGCACAGTATACAAGAGTGGACCCTCCAAAAATAGAAATTGTCTTCTGGAAGTTGGGGCCTCTTCCAATACAGGCTTCCCTTGCTAAGTGAGTATTCTAGGTAGGAACCCATTTGTATCAATGTACCAGTTGGTGCTATTGTGAAAAGCTACATTCAGTTAATTTTTTTAAAGTCTCAATACATTTGTCCATTTCATGATGGGTGATGTACTAGTGCACTTGACCACACTGAACTGCATTGAATGTTCAGCAGTTTATGACCTACAATGGCATGACCCCTCTGCCCCACCCTCCCTATTCACCAAAACTTGACACCAGCAAGGTTTTTTTTTTTTCTGAATTATAAAAGTCTTCAAAGGGAAATGTTTTGACAATGTGAAAGAGGTGAAACAAACAAAGAAACAACAACAAAAATAAACCAGCAGAAGCACTAAAAGGCATAAAAATTGATGAATTCAAAAACTGACTTGAACAGCAGAAAAAACATCTCAGCAAGTGTATTGCATCAAATGGAGGGTAATTTGAAGATGACTGAAGTTTAAACATGTAAAAATAAATACACAATTTTGATAAACAAATCCTGTTTTTTTGGGGGTCTCCCCCTCATATGTTTTCATTTAGTTGTATGTTCTTTGATTTCTTTCTTTGGTGTCTTGTACTTTCTTAAGATCTTTTACTATTTGATTAAATTTACTCTTAAGTATTTTTGATGTAACTGCAAATGCAATTGTTTTCCTTTCTAATAGTTCATTATTGGTATATAAAATTGCCACTGATTTCTGAATATTAATTTGGTATCATGGTACTTGGCAGTTCTAGAAATTTTTTGGTGAAAACTTTAGAGTTCTCTATATACAGTATCATGTCATCTGCAATGTTTTTCTTCTTCCTTTTCAATTGGATACATTTTACTTCTTCCTGTCTGATTGTTGTAGTTAAGATTTTTCCAGTATTATATTGAATAAGAGTGGTGAGAGTAGACATCCTTGTATCATTCTTTACCTTAGAAAAAACCTTTCAGTTTGTACCTTTGAGTATGATGTTGGAAGTGAGTTTTTCACACATGGCCTTTATTATGTTGAGGAATGTTCCCTCTATTTTCACTTTGCTGAAAGATTTTTGCCGTAAATGTATGTTTAATTTTGTCAAATGTTTTTCCCACAATTATTTATATGATCATATGATTTTTATCTTTGATTTTGCTTATGTGGTACATCACTTTAAATAATTTGCAAGTATTGTGCCAGCGTTGCATCCTGAAATAAATCTTATGTGATCATGGTATAGATCTTTTTAATGTAATGCTAAATTTGGGGTGTTAATACTTTGTTGAGAATTATTGCATCTGTGTTCATAAGCGATACTGGCCTATAATTTTCTTACTTGTAGTGTCTCTGTCTGATTTTGAAATTAGAAGTTAGCTTTATAAAATTAGCTTGCAATTTCTCTTGACATTTTTGGAATAGTTTGAGAAAGATAGATTTCATTTCTTTTTTGTATGTTTGCTAAATTCACCTGTGAAACTATCAGGTTCATGGCATTTGTTTGTTGGAAGGTTTTTATTATTGCTTTGATTTCATTTGATATAATTGGACAGATATTCTATTTCCTCTTTATTCAGTTTGGAAAATTGTATGTTTTTATTAATTTATCAATTTTTTCTAGATCATAAAATTTTTTGGCATATAGTTTTTGAAATATTTTAATATCATTCTTTCTATTTCTGTCATGTCAGTTGTTTATTCTTGGCTTTCATTTCTGATTTTATTTATTTGGGTCCACTCACTTTTTTTTATTAATGCATCCAGGGACAGGTTTATCTATCATGTTTATTTTTTTCAAAGAGTCACCTTTTGCATTCACTGATCTTCTGTATAGCTTTTTGTTTTTAGACTTTATTTTATTAATTTCCACTCTGGTTTGTATTATTTCCTTTCATATATTTACTTTGAGCTTTGGTGGTTGTTATTCTTTCTAGTTCTGTTAGGTATAAAGCTAGTTTGTTTATGTAAGATAATTTTTTTGCTTCTTGAGGTAGGTCAGCAATGCTATAAATTTCCCTCTTAGGACTGTCCCATAGATTTTCTGTTTTTTCTCTCTTTTGCATTTGTCTGAAGGTCTCTTTGATTTCTTCTCATTGTTAACCAATTCATTGTTTAGTAACAGATTATTCGATCTCCACGTTTGTGTGTGTTTTACAGTTTCTTTTTTTTTCTTGCACTTGATTTCTAGTTTCATTGTATTGTGGTCAGAGAAATGCTTGATGTGATTTCAATCATCTTAAATTTATTTAAACTTGTTTTGTTTCCTAACATGTGGTCTATCCTAGAAAATGTTCTATATGTACTTGAAAAGAACGCATATTCTGCTGTTTTAGGGTGAAATGCTCTGTAATACCTACATTAAATTCATATAATCTAGAGTGTCATTTAAGGCCACTGCTTTTTTGTTGATGTTTTGTCTGGAAAAATCTATTGATGTCAGTTGGGTGTTTAATTCCCTTACTATGATGGTATTATTGTCAATTTCTCCCTTTGTGTCCATCAAGAATTGTTTTACATATTTACATGCTCCTATGTTGGGTGCATGAATATTAACAAGTATTGTATTCTCTTGTTGGATTAGTCTCTTTATCATTATTCAGCGTCCTTTGTTTTAAAATCTGTTTTTTATGAGATAGATATTTCCACCCTTGCTTTTTTTGTCTCCATTTGCATGAAATATCTTTTTAGCCTGCATGTATCTTTTGTTCTGAGGTGGGTTTCCTATAGACAGAATAGTATATGGGTATTGTTTTATTATTCAGTCAGCTATGTCATATCTTTAGAGCATTTAATTCATTTAAATTTAAAGTGATTGTTGGCAGGTACATATCTATTGCCATTTTAGTCTTTATATTATGCTAAATTTCCTGCTTTCTTTTTCTTAAAACAAGTCCTTTGACAGTTCTTATAGTACTGGTTTGGTGGTAACAGATTCCTTTAACTTTTTCTTGTGTGGGAAGCTTTTTATTTTACCTTTAATTTTATATGACTGCCGTGCTGTGTAGAGTAGTCTTGGTGTAAGTGCATGCTTTCATCATTGAATATTTGTGCCAATCTCTTTTGGCCTAAAATATTTCTGTTGAGAAATTAGCTGAAAGTCTCATGGGAGCTCACTGGTAGGTATTTCTAACTTTATCTTGTTCTCTAAGATTTCCTTTTCGTCTTTAAAATTTGTCATTTTAATTATGATGTGTCTTGTAAATGGCCCCTTTAGGTTTATCTTATTTGGAACTCTCTGACATTATAGCCATATATGTCTTTTTTCACCAAGTTAGGAAAAATTTCAGGCTCTATTTCTTCAGTTAGATTCTTTTTTAATTAAGTTTTTATTTAACTCTTGTTCAAGTACAGTTTTCTTTCTTGTATACCCAGCCCTACCCCCCCAGTGCTCCCCACCTCCCACCTACTCTGCCCCCCACCGTACTTATTGTCCATGTGTCTTTGATACTTCTTCATGTGAGTCCTTCCCCGTTTCCCCTGTGATTCTCTCCCCTCTCCCCTCTAGACACTGTCAGCACCTTCAGTATTACAGTGTCTTTGGTTAAATTTTGCTTGCTTGTTTGTTTTGTTGTTTAGAATCCTGTTAAAGGTGATATCATATGGTATTTGTCTTTCACCGCCTGGCTTATTTCACTCAGCATAATGCTTTCCAGTTCCACCCATGATGTTGCAAAGCGTAGGAGCACCTTCTGCCTTTCTGCAGCATAGAATTCCATTGTGTAAATGTACCATAGTTTTATGATCTAGTCGTTGACCGATGGGCATCTAGGTTGCTTCCAACTCTTAGCTATCGTAAATTGTGCTGCTGTGAACATTGGGGTGCATAGGTTCTTTTGGATAGGTGCTTCAGGGTTCTTAGGATATACTCCTAATGGTGGAATTGCTGGCTCAAAAGGCAGGTCCATTATTAGTTTCCTTAGAAAATTTCATACTGTTTTCCATAGTGGTTGTACCAGTCTTCAATCCAACCAAGAGTGAAGTAGGGTCCCCTTTTCCCCACAACCTCTCCTGTACTTGTTTGTTTCTTTGTTTATGGTAGCCATACTGACTGGTGTTAAGTGGTATCTCA
The DNA here is from genome assembly GCF_014824575.4 of Sturnira hondurensis. Classification (NCBI taxonomy): domain Eukaryota; kingdom Metazoa; phylum Chordata; class Mammalia; order Chiroptera; family Phyllostomidae; genus Sturnira; species Sturnira hondurensis. The sequence goes on from NW_028098010.1 coordinate 122,016, forward strand.
TTGTGGTTTTGCATCTCTCTGATAGCTTGTGATATCAAGCATCTTTTCATGTGTCTCTGGATCCTGTGTATGTCCTCCTTGGTGAAGTGTCTGTTGAAGTCCTTTGCCCATTTTTTAATTGGGTTGCTCGCCTTCTTTGAGTGGAGTTGTGTGAGTTCTTTGTATATTTTGGAGATTAAACCTTTGTCTGAGATGTCATTGGCGAACATGCTTTCCCAAACTGTTGCTTCTCTTTTTATCTTAATACTGTTTTCCTTGGCCATGGAGAAGCTTTTAATTTTGATGAGATCCCATTTGTTTATTCTTTCCTTTATGTCCCTTGCTCTAGGGGACATATCAGTACAAATCTTGCTGCATGGAATATCTGAGATTTTCCTGCCAATGCTCTCCTCTAGGGCTTTAATGGTTTCACGGCTTTTATTTAAGTCTTTCATCCACCTTGAATTTATTTTGGTGTATGGTGTAAGTTGGTGCTCGAGTTTCATTTTTTTTGCATGTAGCTGTCCAGTTCTCCCAACACCATTTGTTGAGGAGGCTATTTTTACTCCATTTTATGTTATTGCCCCCTTTGTCGAATATTAATTCACTTTAGAGATTTGGGTTTATTTCTGGGCTCTCTGTTCTATTCCATTGGTCTATGTGCCTGTTTTTATGCCAGTACCAGGCTGTTTTGATTACAGTGGCTTTGTAATACAGTTTGATATCAGGTATTGTAATCCCTCCTACTTTGTTCTTCTTTCTCAAAACTGTAGCTGCTATTCGGAGTTTTTTATGGTTCCATATAAATTTTTGACATGTTTGTTCTATGTCTGTGGAATATGCCATTGGCACTTTAATAGGTATTGCACTAAATCTGTAAATTGCTTTGGGTAGTATGGACATTTTGATGATGTTAATTCTTCCAATCCATGAACATGGTATATATTTCCATTTGTTTATGTCTTCCTTGATTTCTTTCTTCAGTGTTGTGTAGTTTTCTGCATACAGGTCTTTTACCTCCTTGGTTAGGTGTATTTCCAGATATTTTATTTTTGTTTTTGCTATATCAAATGAGATTTTTTTCCTCATTTCTGCTTCTGCTGTTTCATTGTTGGTATACAAAATGCCTTTGATTTCTGGACATTGACTTTGTAACCCGCTGTTTTGCCAAATTCATCTATTAGTTTGAGCAGTTTTTTGGTAGAGGCTATAGGATTTTCCATGCACACTATCATGTCATCTGCAAACAATGCCAGTTTTGTTTCCTCCTTTCTGACTTGGATGCCTTTTATTTCCTTTTCTTGTCTGATTGCTGTGGCTAGAACTTCCAATACTATTTTGAATAGAAGTTGTGAAAATGGACAACCTTGTCTTGTTCCTGATCTTAGTGGAAAAGCTTTTAGTTTTTTCCCATTGAGTATGATGTTGGCTGCAGGCCTTTCATATATGGCCTTTATTATATTGAGAAATGTTCACCCTAATCCCATTTTTCCGAGTACCTTTATCATAAATGGGTGTTGTGCCTTATAAAAAGCTTTTTCCATGTCTATTGATATGATCATGCGGTTTTTGTGCTTGCTTTTGTTTATGTGGTGTATTACATTTACTGATTTATGAATATTGAACGATCCTTGCATCCCTGGGATGAATCCCACTTGGTCGTGGTGTATGATCATTTTGATGTATTGTTGGATGCTATTTCCCAATATTTTTTTTGAGGATTTTAGCATCTATGTTCATCAGCGATATTGGCCTGAAGTTTTCTTTCTTTGTTGTGTCTCTATCTGGTTTTGGAATTAGGATGATGCTGGCTTCATTAAAAGAGTTTGGGAGGTTTCCCTCCTTTTGGATTTTTTGGAATAGTCTATGAAGAATTGGGGTTAGTTCTTCCTTAAAAGCTTTGTAGAATTCTCCTGTGAAACCATATGGTCCAGGGCTTTGGTGCGATGGGAGTTTTTTTATTACTTCTTCAATTTCATCTGCTGTTATTGGCCTGTTCAGGTTTTCTGCTTCTTTTTTATTGAGTTTTGGAAGATTATATTTTTCTAGAAATTTGTCCATTTCACCTAGGTTTTCAAATTTCTTGACATACAGCTCTGCATAGTAATTTCTTACAACCCCTTCTATTTCTGTGGTATCAGTTGTAATGTCTCCTATTTCATTTCTGATTATGTTTATTTGGATCCTCTATTTTTTTTCTTGATGAGCCTACTTAAAGACTTGTCTATTTTGTTTATCTTTTCAGAAAACCAACTCCTGGATTCATTGATCCTTAGAATTGTGCTTTTAGTCTCTATGTCGTTTAATTCTGCTCAGATATTGGTTATTTCCTTCCTTATGCTTGTTATGGGCTGTCTTTGTTGTTGTTCCTCGAGTTCTTGGAGGTGTCCGGTTAAGTTGTTTATTTGAAATGTTTCTATTTTCTTTAGGTAAGCCTGTATTGCTATGAACTTCCCTCTCAGGACTGCCTTCACTGTGTCCCATAAGTTTTGGGTTGTTGTGAGTTCATTTTCCTTTTTTTCCAGAAACTTTTTTATTTCTTCCCTAATTTCAATGTTGACCCATTTGTTGTTTAATAGCATACCATTCAGTCTCCATGATTTTGGGTGTTTTTGTTTTTTTCCTGTGGGTTTAGTTTCCAATTTCAGTCCCTTGTGATCAGAGACAATGCTTGGTATGATCTATTTTCTTGAATTTATTGAGACTCGTTTTGTGTTCTATCATGTGGTCTATCTTGGAAAATGTTCCATGTGCATTTGAAAAGAATGTGTATTTAGCTTCTTTGGGATGAAGGGTCATTTAATGCTGCAATATCTTTGTTGATATTTTGTTTGGAAGATCTATCTATTTTTGACAGTTGGGTGTGAAAATCCCCTATTATAATTGTGTTGCTGGCAATATCTTTCCTGAGGTCCTCCTGAATTTTCTTTATATATTTGGGTGCTCCTGAGTGGGGTGCATATATGTTTATGATGTTGATGTCTTCTTGGTGGATTCTTCCCTTGAGTAATATGAAGTGGCCTTCTGGGTCTCCTTTTATGGCCCTGTTTTTGAAGTTTATTTTGTCTGATATGAGAATTGCTACCCGGGTTTTTTTTCTTGTCCGTTTGCTTGGAAAATTTGTTTCCATCCTTTCACTTTTAGTCTGCGGTGGTCTTTTGACCTGAGGTGGGTCTCTTCCAGGCAACATATGTATGGATTATGCTTTCTTATCCATTCAGCTACTCTGTGTCTTTTAATTGGTGCATTTAATCCATGTACGTGTAAGGTTATTATTGAAAGGTATTTATTCATTGGCATTTATGTACCTGTGTTCCTCTCTGTCTCCCTCTTTTCCTTCCTTTCCCTAAAGCAGCCCTTTTAGTAATTCTTGTAGAACTGGTTTGGTGGAAGCCTATTCTTTTAGACTTCTTTTGTCTTGGAAGCTCTTTATTTGGCCTTCTATCTTGATTAAGAGCCTTGCTGGGTACAGTAGCCTTGGTTGTAGGCCTCTGTTTCTCATTACTTGAAATATTTCTTGCCATTCTCTTCTTGCTTGGAACGTTTCCATTGAGAAGTCAGTAGCCAACCTTATTGGGACCCCCTTGTATGTTACTTCCTTTTTCTCCCTTGCTGCGTTTAGGATTATCTCCTTGTCTTGGAGGTTTGCTATTTTAATGATGATGTGTCTTGCAGTAGGCCTCTTTGGGTTCCACCTGATTGGGACTCTCTGTGATTCTTGGATCCGTGTGTCTTTATCTCTCCTCAACTTAGGAAAATTTTCTGTTATTACTCTTTCAAGTAGGTTTTCTATCCCTTGTTCTTCTTCCTCTCCTTCTGGTCTTCCTATTATTTGGATATTATTACGTTTAATGTTGTCTTGCATTTCTCTTAAATTCTCCTCAGTTTTTTCTGATTCTCTTTTCCCTTAATTGGTCCATCTGGTAGATTCTTTCTATCCTGTCTTCTATCTCACTTATGCGATCTTCTGCCGTATCAATTCTATTCTTCATACCTCCTACTGTGTTCTTCAGTTCAGAAATTGTATTCTTCATTTCCTCTTGGCCTTTACTGATGATTTCTATTTCCTTTTTTATGTTGGTATAGTTTACAGAGAGTTCATTGTAACTCCCCTGTAGTTTCTGGTAGATCGTTGTAAGCTCTTTGAATTTCCTGATAACCAGTGCTTTGAATTCCACATGTGATAGTTGACTTTCCTCTATTTCATCTAACATTCTTTCTGAGGCTTCCTCCTTTTCTTTCATTTGGGGATTGTTTCTTTGTCTTCCCATTGTTTGTGATACTCTTCTTGTTGTCCTCAGCTTCTTAAATTGATCTGTTCTGGTTCCCTGGGTTTATGGTATGTACTTCTGTGGTAGGATATCTGTGAAATTCAGTGGTGCAATCTCCTGCAGGTATCTTGGTGTTCTCCACTTCCACCTACTCCTTTCTTTATTGTGCATGCGTGATCAGTTGGAGGGGGAGGCAAAATGGTTTATTGTAGCAGATTATTTTATGTTATTTACAGACACAGTCGGCAGAGAAGAAATAGACAATATTTAGCCTATGTATAGAGTTAACCGTGTTATTCAACCCAGCTTACCAGTCTTAGGAAAGGATGGACATAAGTTAAGTGTCTTGTTGTGAAGGGGGGGCTTGTGAGTTGTATCTAGGAAGAAGTGTGGTTGCGGGTGGTCAGATTTGAGGTAAGGTGACAGTACAGGTTAGTAACTGGGTGTAGCATGTGAGTAAATAGAGTAATATGATTCAGGAACCTGTATGGTGGTCTGAGGTCCGAGAGATGTGTTATGAAGTATTACTGTTGTATAGAACAGCTCTTATTTACAATAATATTAGAGCAACACTCACGTGATAGCCCCTATGTGATCTGTCTAAATGGGGGTTATGGAGCTTGGGTAGTATGCCAAAGGAAAGCAAGTGAAGTATAGAAAATTAGCAATACACTGTGGAGGAAAGAGCAGTGGGGACCTGTCATGTAGTACAATATAACCAGCCAGGACTAAGAAACCTGTACAGAAAGAGGAGGGATACAAAGATATTCTTAAAATAAAAAAAGAAGTAAGAATAATGCAAAATAATAATAATACACCTAAAAGAAAACTAAGCAGCACACAAGCAAACAATCCAACACACACACACTGATACACACTCACACACACACAAAAGTCAGGAGAAAAGAGGAATAAGCGGAAAATTTGGGAAGAATGAAAAGACTAAAACTGGATAAAAAGAAAAAGAAATGAGGGACAGAGTATTGAAAGATAGAGCAACAATTCAGTTTAAAAGATATAAGATTACTTACAAAAGAAGTTGAGAGAGGAAAAAAAAGGGGGAAGGGGAAAAAACCGCACACACACATTTAAACAAACAAACAAACAAACAAAAAAAGCACCCTTCCTTGGTCAGTTTCCAACTGTCCAAACCGGTTTTTCTGATTGATGTGTCTCTGAGGGCAGGTTTGCAGGCGTGCAGGAGCAGGGTGCCTCATTGGGCTGTGAGCGCCCACACCCCCGGGAGGCTGCCTGTGTCCTGCGGTTTCTGGGACTGTCCTTCTCAGTCCCGTGGTGGGACCCTGGTGTTCCCACCCCTCCCCTCGATGGCTGCTGGGTGGTTCAGCCATGAGGCAAGCTGCTGTCGCAGAGCACCTCAGTTCACTTTTCCATAGAGACTTCTCCACAAAGCCTGCCTCTCAGCCCAGCCCAATCCCAAAAGACCAGCAAGGACAGTGTCCTCCTTAAATCCCCTGAGCTGGCGGGCTGGCGGGCTGGCAACCAGAGAGTCCGCAGTTGCCACCCTTTACGTTAACTTAAGCCAGCAGGTCTCTGCCCGGTATTAACCTGCCTGCCTTGACTGGGAGGTGGGTAGTCACTTCTCTCCCATGGAGTCTGTTGCCGGCCCACTGGGTGCCGGTCCTCTCGAGTTCCCTATGTCACAGGCGCCCGGGCCCTGGATTCAGACGGGGCCTCTGTTTCCCACTCATGGTGCTGGCCCAGATTGGCCGCTTCTTCTAGTCTGTACTCAGGCTCCGCTGGAGGTCGCCCACCTTGGGCGAGGGTGCAGCCCGCAGACTAGGAGGCCGTGGGTGCATAGCCGCTTTTGTCCTCACTCGCCTTCTGGAGTCCTGTTTGCTTCCTCTGTCACACTCTTTGGTCTCTTATTTTCATAAATGTTGGGGAATTGTTGGTTGATTAAGCTGTTCTTCAGTAGATCCACCCGGATTTTCCACCAGATGCACAGGAGCTGGGTTCCCTCCATGCTACTCTGTTGCCATCTTAACAGTCCCTCTTCTGTTATATTCTTGATACTTTGCTCTCCCTTTTCTTTTTCTGGTACCCTTATTATTATTCATGTTGTTCTAGAGGTCTCTTAGACTATCCTCACTTTTAAAATTCTTTATTCTTTTTGCTTCTCTGACTGGGTATTCTCAGTTACCTTGTGTTTCAAATCTCTAATTTTCACCTCTACTTCCTCTAGCCTGTAGTTGATTCTTTCTATTGTATCCTTCATTTTACATAGCATATTCTTTATTTCTGACTGGTTCTTTTGAATGGTTTCTATGTCCATTTTCATGTTTACTATCTTTTTGTTTAAGTTCTCACTGAGTTCATTCATTCTTCCTCTAAGTTTATTAAGCATCCTTATAACCATTGTTTTGAACTCTGGTAGCTTGCTTGTCTTTATTTCATTTATTTTTTTTCTGGGAAATTCTTCTTTTTTTAGAGGCATGTTTGTTTATCTCCCCATCTTTGCTGTCTATCTGCATTATGCATACCTCCCAGTCTTGGTATGGTTGCCTTATATAGTAGATATCTCATGGTGCTCAGTGGCACAGTCTTCCTGATCAGTTAAGCTGGGTTCCCCAAGAATGTATATTTTGTGTGCAACATGCCCTCCTGTTGTAGTTGAGTCTTGACTGCTGTTGGTCTATCTGTGTTGGGTATGCCCCTTTGGCTGGCTATGTTGATCATCTCTGACCACAGTATATGAGCTGCTGTGTGGCAGATGACATTACAATGTAGAGTTTGCCCCAAGAGGATCTGTTGCCTGCTGAGATCTCCCTGTGGGCGTGCTGCTTTTGGAGCAAATTGGGCTGTGCTCTGATGCGTTTTTTATTCCCCCATGTGGGGGAAACTTTGCCTGCAGGTCACCCAGTCCACCATGGATGAAAATGAAACTACCAAGACATGATCTGCTTGGGGAGGAGAGGTGGTCAGTCTCTCACAGGAGAAAGACCAAGAGCCCCTTCCTCAAGGGCTTTGGTTAGGCTTGTAACACACAGAAATACAGGTAAAGCTCATCAATCAATGTCAGCAAGGATCTAACTATAGATAACATTTCAAAGAGATCTGAGGGCTTAATTTGAGTCAGTGTCTGTCAGGTAAGGGGGTTGCAAAATCTTTAGGAGACTTACTCATTTCCTGCTTGGATCCTTACCATATTAATGAAAGCACTCTTAGTAAAGCAGGCTTCACAGGACTTTGCGATTTTTTTCTTATGCCCTATCACCCCGGAACCCACTCTAGCCAGCAAAGGGCTGCACTGCCTTCTCCCATTATAGGTTTTAGGCTTAAGTGGATTAGAGCCAGGAAGTGCTTCTCCCAGACAGAAATGGGGACTCAGGCTATGTCAGAATAGCTGGGAGTGAGGGTCCATCACTCCCTTTTTGCTGCAGCCCCCTGAGTCCTTCCTTGAGGGCCTCCTGAGTGATTGTGTCTGGAGTAGGTTGCCCCTTCTCTGAGGGGTGTTACCCATCATTGACTAACCGACCAAATGTTGGGGGCTAGAGATGGATGAAGCTGAAGCAGTGCTGCTGCCAGGGAGATAAGCTTTTTCTCCTTAGTGGCTCACAGTCTGGAGGTCGCTCACTTAGCCTTACCCATGGGGCACAGTTATAATTTCTGAAACCAGGCAGAATAGTTCCCAACACCCCAAACCTTGTGTTGATTTCAGGGCCACTTGGGAGAAATTTCAGTGCAGGTCAATGTTAGGCACAACCTATGGCATGCCCTGGGCTACCTGTTTGGAGGTACTGTTTGTAGCTGCCTCTTTTGGTTCTGGGTGTATATGGAAGGGGTGAAGCTATGCACCAAGGCTGCTTTCCACAAGCACTGAGCCCAGGGGAAGCCCAGAAAAAGCCCAAGTCTCCCCTAAATTCACCTTGTCCTTATATCTGCCTTTTAGGCTCAATCATATAAAGAGCTTCTAGTGGTAAAATCCAAGTTGCATGAGGTACATTTTCAGTGAGTCATCAGGTAAGGGTTAGTGGTGTTCACCAGGTTAATACTGAGTCAAACTTGGTGCCAGAGCTATGTCGAAAGCCATTCAAAATAGTCTAAGGGTACACCAACGCCAGTCACCACAGGCTGCATGCCCACTTATGTTTATGTTGGGGTGGAGTCTCAAGTAGTTGTCAATATGAGTCCATCAGAATTCGTGAGGCCCAAACAGACCAAGATTTATCTGTCTAAAGTGGTCAGGGGAGGTGGGTCTCTGCCTAGGAGAAATGGTGCCAATCATGCTTGTGAGAGAAAAATAGCCCCTGCTCTGGAACTTCATAACTCAGTATTTTTTCAGAGTCTTATTTGACCTCCTTAAGAGGTTTCCAAAATATTCTTCAGTAAGACAGAAAACTGTACTTGAACAAGAATTAAACAAAATATTCTTCACTGTGGGACAAGGCTGGCCATGCAGGTGGCAAGGCTGGCATGCAGGTGGTAAGACTCTGCTCCTCTGTCATATGGGGCACCCGCCACTCTTTAGGTGCTGGGGTGGGTGTAGCACTACTGGTCTGACATATGGGGGAGTGCCACTATGCTGGTGCTCAGGCAATGCAACATTGCTATTGACTTTTTTTAATCAAACAATACTTTAGAACACAAATTTTCAGACACTCCATTTAAATTCTCTAAAATATAAAGATAATTGAGGGAAATAAGTATGTTGTTTAAAAATTGCATCAATGTTCTAATTCACTGTGTGTGTATAGATAGACATACCCATACTGACATGCACATATTTTTAAAAGTTTTTTTTCTAAATGAGAGGTCCTAAATATACAGACTTTAACTAGAAATACATTAATAGGAAAGATTGTAGGTTTTGTCCTAACAGAGGGCATGCTGCCCAACTTACCAATCAAGAAATAAGAATCTGACTCATGTACCTCCTATTCAATTTTAAAACTTGAAATAGGGACAAATCTCTCACTTTCCCACAATAACACATAAGAATGTCACTGTGGACCTAAGTAAAAGACAGTCACAAGTTTGTTTTCCAGTAGACTCCTAGGGAGCTGAACACAAAAATCCAATAAATAATTAGCTCTCATGTGACAGGCTTCTGAATTACTGTGATACATTAATTGGACAAAATTAGCATGAATTAAGGCAAATAAATATAACATGTAATTTATTACTTACTAAGCATGGTGCTACAGTAGAAGCTGCAGATTTCCCTTAAGATTGCTTTAACAGCTATAATGCATTCCTTAATTTACTCTGTGGAAAATCAATTTTTTCAGAGTTCATTAAGCGCCAATATGTTACAGTGCAACTCTCTAGAGCATAGATCCTCAATACATTATGCAAATCTGTGCCAGTGTGGCACCAATATATAAATAGCAGTAATATTATTGTTAGCATACTATTAGTAAATCTGACCAGAGTGAGAACATATAAAACTTCTTGAATCTATTAATTTTGTGTGTGTTGGGGTGCTTACATGCTGTTTTTTGATGACTATAGTGCGATATTTCTTTTGAGATATGTCAAAGCTTTGTAAACAGCTGGTAACAGTGTCATTTCTTTCTAAATCACGTGTCTTCTTGGTTATGATAAAAAACTAATCAACAAGTGTTTAGTAAGTATATAGTATGGGCCTAGTGGAGTAATTTAAAAAATTTAATTGATTCTGTATGCCTTATATACCTTGTTTGAGTCAGGTAAATAATTTAAGCTATTAAAGCCACAATTCCCTTAAAGCATCACTGAATTTCCTATTTCACTTGGCTTCAGTCTATCTAGGTTACATTAATAACAAAAAATGCAACATATTATTTGCCTAAAACTAATTTTGTAGAAAGCAGTGTATTCAAGAAAAATGTACTAGAGGAACTTGGTTGGCCCTAAATTTTGATATAAAAGATGTTAGTAAAAAAATGAATATCCACAATATCTGGTTTTAAAGGGATTGGTGATTTGGGTGCCTTGATTATATTTGAAGTTCTATAATCTTTATGACTTTTTTCCCCTCAAATAATCTACTTCTAATTTCTAATTAATTTTTTACTATTTATTTCTCTGGCTAATTTATAGCATTAAAAATCAACTGAATCTCTATATTCATCCATAGGATGCTATGAACCAAATTGTGCCTTCCCCAGGTTCATATCTAAATACCATTGAGACGGTATTTAAAGGAAGGGCCTTGGGAGATAATTAGGTTTAGATGAGGTTATAATGGTGGGGCAATCGTGATACGGTTAGTGTTCTTATAAGAAGATACCAAGAGAGTTTCCTTGCTCACTTTCTTTCCATCATATGAAAACACAGTGAGAAGATGACCACCCACAAACCAAGAAAAGAGTTCTCACCAAAACCCAATCACACTGGCACCCTGATTTCAGATATCCAGCCTCCAGAACTGTAATCAATTTTTTTTGTTGAAACCACCTAGTCTGTAGTATTACGGCAGCCTGACCTAATTAACACATAGACTAACAAATAGAACAATCTAAATATATTCAACTTGGTAGATTACATAAATAAATCATGTTAATTTAAAATATCATGCAGAGTATGATTCCTTTGGTATTTTGTTTGTTTGTTTGGTTGTAAAATGCTATAATATGTGTAGAAAATCTTCATGAAAGATATAAATTTAGGAGTTGTCTGTAACTAACTCTTTCATTTTCTGTAATGTACTTCCATTATTATTATAAAAGCTAAAAATTACTTCAACAAAAAATGGAAATCTATAAGACAATATAAAATGTTTTCCCATGGAATGTGTTTCTTGCTTGCTCTTTTGGTCTCTTGGTTTCAGCCACTTTGTCCTCGCTGTTTCCTAGCACACTCAGTAAAATGCACACAGTGAGGTCTTTGTGCTTGGCATTATCTTTACTTAGGGCTTTCTGCCTCCATACAGAGTCTTATCAACTTCCACACCTCCTCAAGTGACCTCAATTAAATATCACCACAATGAGGCCTACCATTCACCCATAAAATTTCAATCAGCTCCCATCTACTGTATTCTGATATACTTAAATTGCCTAGCTTTTTCTCATAAAAAATATCATACTTTTGTTCCTTAATATATTGTACCATGCTGTATAAAATTTACTTTTTATTTCATTCTTAAACGTTATTTTTATTGTTTAGAGATGTCCTCACTCCACCCCCCTTTGCCCCCCTCCATTCCTGGCCCTCTCTCTGGCCATTGCCACACTGTTGTCTGTGTTCTTTATCCCTTTATCTTCTTTCACCCAGTCCTACCACCCCTCCCTCTGACAGCTGTCAGTCTGTTCCATGTGTCCATGCCCATTTTTTCATTTTGTTTGTCAGTTTATTTTGTCTATTAGATTCCACATATAAGTGGAATCTATGTCATATGTCATTTGTCTTTCTGACTGGCTTATTTCGCTTAGCATTATAGTTTCCAGGTCCATTCACACCATCACAAAAGTAAGAGTTCCTTCTTTTTTACAGCCATGTAGCTTCCTTCCTTTCTTTCTTCCTTCCTTCCTCCTTCCCTCCCTCCCTCTCACTCACTCACGTTTTCTTTTTCTTTGGTTTGTTGTTTCTTTCTGTTCACAATAATATGAATTTTGGCTCCTCTTCTACATGGCTCTGTGGCTGTGTGACATCTCTGTAGTGGGATGCCAGGTATAGTGGGGGAGGGGGGTACAGATGTTGTGGTTGCATCTGTGGACTGCTTCCATTCCAAGGAAATGGACTGCTTCCATTCCAAGGAAATGAAGGCAGCTTGTTATGCTCTTTGTGCACAAGGGGGGTCCCCGAAAGGCTGCCCACTCCAACTTTGCTGTCTAAGGAGACCAGGAACCTCTACAATATCTAGTTTCACAATGCGAAGCCTTAGTGTCTGGATGTCTACAACAGCCTGAGGGAAACTTTGCTGCCCAAACTGCACTTGGATGAGGACTACTCGTGATATCTCATGGACAACAGGAACACAAGGTATTGGGAGCAGGACCAAGCAGTGTATCTCTGGTGATACTTAGATGGCTACCCAGCCCTCAAGGACTTCATGAACAAGCTCAAAAACAAGGAGTACCTGGAGTTTCAAAAGGAGCGGAGCTAGATGTTGCTGTCCAGGAGAAACCAGATGCTCCTTGATTTCAGCTTCTGAAATGAGCCATGGCCCTGAGAAGATTCCAATATTCATGAGATGAAGGCATATAAGCTTAATCCAGGAACCATGATGGAGTGGGGGAACAATTGGGCTCAGGTCATCAAATTCTGGCAGGAGAACCAGGAGGCAATGGGTGGCTTCTTCTCACAGATAGGAAAGCTCTGCATTATGCACAATCTCTGGGCCTATAAAGACCTGCAGTCTTGGGAAGAGACTAGAAATACTGCTCGGAGGAATAGGGGTTAAGATGAAAATGTATACAACACAGTCCACCTGGTGCAACACATGGAGTGTCAGATCGTGATCCCTTTGAAAATATCACCTCTTCAGTGATGTTTCTGTTGCCTCCTCTTTATTCCCCATCTCCCTCATGGCAGCCACAGACAGAGAAGCTTCCAGTCCTGCTGTCTTTGTTCTCAGATCTGGGAGGATTCTGGAGGCTAGTGGTGAACTCAGACAATGGAGAGCTGAGGGATGACAGGGTTTTCAGAACTTCCAACACTTGTGGGGCACTTCCCACCTCCCTGCCCACTTCTTTCACTGTGCTAGAAGCAGTCTTTAATTTCTTTGAATGAAGAACAGCAAACTTTTATGTCTTCCCCCTGAGATTTCCTCACTTCAAGGCCACCAGTCCCCAATTATCACCATAGAAAAATCTCAGTTTAGCTTTGATTACATAAAAGATAATGTGTCTGGTGGTTAGATGTGGGCAGAAAGGGAAAAGGTCAAACCAGGCTCTAAGGAATCCCCTGGTCTTCACTGGGCCACCCACTTGTAGGACAATCTGAACCAAGTCTCTCCTGCTGGGGGAAAACCCACAACTGCCACAGGAAGTAAAGAAAAACCTTCAAGTTAGCAAAGTTAGCAGAAGGTCCACCTAATTTACCCAAAAAGGCTGGAAAGGGAGAGCTGAAAAGGATTTGAGGGCAAGAAACAGAAAGGAACAGGAACAAGAACCCAGAACCAGGAACACCAAAGGTAGAACTTAGAATTCAGAACTTGGGTTTGAACTGCAGATTTTGGGATACAGAATGGATTAGGGTCAGGGTTAGTGCTCCTAATATAAGACAGTTGGAAAAGGGCTCATCCGTTTCCCTCTAAGACAGAGGTGTAAAACTTATTTTCACCATGGGCCACATCAGTCTCCAGGTTGCCTTCAAAGGGCTGAATGTAATTTTAGGGCTGTATAAATGTAACTACTCCTTAATTGGGGCAAGGAGCACTGCTGCCAGGTAGAAACAAGGTGCCTGGATAGACAAAACAAGGTGGAGGGCTGGATTCATTCAGCCCATGGACCTTGTGTTTGCCATCTATGTTCTATGATGTAATAAGGTTGTAAACTTGAATGTTTACTTTCAACATTTTTGTGCAGGGAGACTCTCTTGCCCTCCTTTTTCCTTCCTGTAGGCAGAGATGTGGCTACTCTGCCTCCCCTTTCTTCCTCTTCATATTTGATCAGCCCAATCCTCATTTTAATGGGCCACTGGGTATGTGGAGTGGAGTCAGTGACTTTGCGTGCCTCCCAGTGACCCCCACACTTCATTAACATCTGGATCGATTGCTCCTGCCTCCCTTTCAGGAAAACTTGTGCTGGAGTTTCAGGGAGAACCAATCAAATAATTACTATAAAAATAATGTGAGTTCATAAGAGCATGGATATTTGTTTTATTCACCAGTGTGTCTGAAATGTCTAGAACAGTATGTGGCACATAATAGATGCCAGATGTTTTCATTGTATGTGTGTGTGTGTGTGTGTGTGTGTGTTCACAGGAAAAATTATTTAATTAGTACCAAATCTTTAAAACTGGAAAATAATACTTGAAATTTATAGAGTTGATATGAAGATTGATTTACGTAAGTTATGATCTTACATAAGATCAATTTACATAAGTTGTGCAAATTATACAACATAGAAAAACATGATAGGCATTCTATAAATGTCATTTTAGTTTATTTACCATTTAGTTTACTGCTGTTGGAAGTAAGCTCTTTAGTATTGTGTAAATTACATTTTTTACATGTATATCATTTATACTATATTTAGTTTTGTTTTTTTCTGATTAATATATTTTTTCTAGATAATTAAGTTCCAACCTTTGGCTAACATGAATATTTACATTATTTTGTCATTATTTTTTTTCATGTGTTTTTTTTTACTTCATGGCACTTAACAATCTATAATTACATATTTATGAAAATGTAAATTTTCTAAGTGTTTGTTTTCATGACGCACTATAATTTCAGTGATGGAATGTACCCATTTAATTTGTCATATTTTGTACTTGAAACTTGGCAGTGTGCTTGGAACATAATAGGTAACATTTATGAAATGAAATAAATATTAAAGATATAAAACTAAATTAGAAAACTTAGGTGGTAAGCTTCTTGGTATTGGTCTTGACCATAATTTTTGTATTTAACACCAAAACCAAAAGTCAACAAGTGGATATATGTCAAACTAAAAGCTTGTCATAACAAAAAAAAAAGCATGAACAAAATGAAAAGGCAAACTATCAGATAAGAGAAATATTTGAAAATCATATATCTAAGGGGTTAATATCTAAAATATGTTAAAAATTTATACAACTCAATGGCAAAAATCAAACAATCTGATTTTGAAAATGGGTAGATGATCAGAATACACATTGTTCCAAAGAAGAGATACAAATGACCAATAGGTACATGAAAAGGTGCTCAACCTCACTAATCATCTGGGAAATGCAAGTCAATAACACATTACCTTACACCAGCTAGAATGGGTATTATCAAAAAAGATAAGAAATAACAAGTGTTGGTAAGGATGAAGAATAAAGGGAACCCTTGAGCACTGTTGGTGCAATTGTAAATTATTAGTATAGCTACCATGGAAAATAATATGGAGGTTCTTCAAAAATTTCACTTCTGAGCATTTATCCAAAGTAAATAACAAAAACACTAATTCAAAATATTATAGGCACCTTCATTCATTGCAGTGTTGTTTACAATAGCCAACATATTGAAGTAAGCTAAATGTCCATCTATAAATAAATGGATAAAGATGATATGGTGTACACACATACACACACAAATTGAAATATTATTCATCTATAAAAAGGAAGAAAATCTTGCCATTTATGACAACATAGATGACCTTGAGGGCATTATGCTAAGTGAAATAAGTTAGGTAGAGAAAGATAAATACATGATGATGTCATATCTATCATAACAGAACCAAGCTATAGATACATAAAACAGGTTGGTGGTTACCAGAGGTCAAAGTTGGAGGGTGGGCAAAATGGGTGAAAGAAGGTCGAAAGATATAAAGATTCTGTTCTTACAATGATAAATAAAGTCATGAAGATGTAGTGTACAGCACAGTGTCTATAATTAATAATATTATATTGTGTATTTAAAAGTTTCTAAGAGACTAGATCTTAAAACTTATCATCACAAGGAAAAAATTGTAACTATGTATAGTGATGCATGTTAACTAGACTTATTGTGGTTTATTATTTCACAATGTATACAAATTTGAAACATTATGTTGTGCAGACCTGAAATTAACATAATATTATGTGTCAATTATACCTAAAATGATAACATAAAAATAAATTTTAAAAAATCAAGAAATCTATAAAATACAAAAAATTGCTCAATGATTCTTAAAAGATTACAAAATATTTTCATGTTATCCCAATATGATCAACACTCTCCCACACTATTTATTTATTTCATTTTTCAAAATAGTCTCTCCACTGAAGGGTGGTGTCAATTTCCTAGTTTTTGGCCAATCTGCTTTCAGTCATGTATCTGAAACAAAAATACTCAATTTCTGTATAGTTCTACAATATGTTCTACACTGTAAAACATTACCTGACTATAAAGTATAATGATAGTGATTAGCTGCTTAATTTTACAAAATTGGTCATAATGATAATCACCAAAAGATATAACCAGAGACATTAAAATTAAGAACAAACTGACAATAACCAAAGGGAAGATAGGAGGGGATAATGGTGGGGGAGGGGGAGGGTTTTCAGGAACATTTATAAAGGACACATGAACAAAACCTAAAGGAGGGTAGGATCAAGGTGGGAAGTGGGGATGGCTGGGGTAGAGGGGAGTGGTGGGTAGAAAATGAAGACAACTATACTTGAACAACAATTAAAAAAGTAAAAAACAAAGTACATTTCAGACATTCACACGCAAAAAAGAGATCAACGTTTTTTGGGGGAAATCTTAGGTCTTTCTTTATCTTGTGTGATAAATAATACTCTATCAGTTTTAGTAAATAAGTTTGCTGAGGCAGTAAGTTGGGGGGTAGGTGTTTTATTTTTTAACTGATGGAAAATTGGATTGAGGACTTCAAAATTTCTGTCTTTCTCAGCTAGTGTACACTGCAAATTTATGTAAAAATGAGGCAATTTTGAGGAAAAGGGAAATTTTTATTATTCTATACCTAATGTATTTTATATTTTATTTTTTTTAAAAGGGAAAGATTATGGGAATTGTGAGAATATTGATGAGAATTAGAATGGAAAAAGTTAACTCAAAAATGGAAAAAGGGAAAACTACTAGACAATAAAAGTAAAAATTACTTTGCTTAAGTAAAAGTTAAAAAAATACTGCTAATTCCATGTAATGTAATTGCATGTAGAAATCACAAGCATATTATCTCAATGAATAGCAGATGACATGTTTTCATCACTGAAATCTTAGTGCTTGGAACATAATGAAATAGGGTTGGGTCAAGAAGCTGACTGCAGAACTAATATTTAAAGTGTAACAAAAACATTAAGGACTCCAAAATATCTCTGGAAACAACAATGTTGTTTAAATAGTATTTTTATATTTTTTCTCAGGGAGAATAGTCTACAAGGCCAAAAGGAATATTTGCTATGGACAGGATGGTTGAATAAAACATGGACTCTGTTAAGTAGTATATGTAATTTTCTTGAGGCTCTGAATTTGCTAGACAGTGTGTCTATCTATGCAACCAAACTGACTCACCTGGACTAAGAAGAGGTACTGAGCTTCATCTCAGTCTAACTATGTGGAGGGATGGTCCATTTCTACTTTCTTTCATAAATTCTCAGCCTCTGATCTAAATACACGGTGAACAAAATATAAAGAGCATTACCTTTTTTTAATCCTCACCAGTGGCATTTTTCATTGCTTTTTTAGAAAATGAGGAAAGGGGTGAGTGGAAAATTGATGTGAGAGAGAAACATGATTGTTTGCACCTTCACTGGAAATCATACATGTCCAAACTGGGGGTCACAGCCTCCTGTGCTGGGACCTATGGGCATTGAACCCACAACCTAGCTATGCCCCCTGACCATGGGAAATCAAACCCAGAACCCTTGGGTTATGGGACAGTGCTCCAACCAACTGAGCTACATGGACCAGGGCTAAATAGTATCACTTTTAAAGGATACACTAGTGATTCTATGTTGCACCTGCATCCCACTGCTTCCATAGATCTTTGGTCACCACAACAAAGAAACTTTATTAAAATGATGACTTCTGATATAGTCACCATCATACTTGGATGACAAGAATTCAAATCAGTGGGGAAGAATTCAGGTACTAAAGAGGCTGAAAAATTATATTTGCAGTGAGATGCTTGATTCTATGGCTTCACGACTTTATATGGTCATAGATTATGAGAGACTATCCTGACACCTTTAAATGTTTTTGACCACAACTTGTTAGATTTTGGCAATAAGAGTCCACAAATGTTTATTTTAAAATGTAGGTTTGGTAAATATGTTTGATAAACAAATATGGTGGTAAAGTCAGCAAAGCATGGCTCAAACTGCGCTTATAGGAGAGACTATCAAAATATTTTGTCTCAGATCCCTGATTTATAAGGAGGAGCTAGAAATAAGTTTACATATTAAAATATAACACTTACTGCCTATACAGTATGTAAAATTTTAATACAATCTGTACTTCAGAAGTCTGTGTGACTTTTATTACAGGTACTTTGTTTCTATCTGTTTGATAGTTATTTTGGGGGATATGTGTAATATTCATTAAACAATTAATAGTCTAAGATCTAATTAAAATCTAAGTATCTGGTAAGTAACATATATTGTGAGAGATTACATTGTGAATGAGGACATTTTTATGAGTGTAAGAGCTATGGAATCTTTCCATAATTTAACTAAGTTACATTGTTAGTATAAAAGCTTTTAAAAGTGGCATATTTCTCACTTTCTGAGTACTTTTCCCTTTATATAACTATGTGTCCTGAAAGTGCTTTGAATAATAGACTCTTCTGGTCTACAATTAGTAACCATATTTGGTATTTGTTTATTATGTGCTTAATAATAATAATGTTGTATTTGTATAGCTTACAATAATCATACAAATATATCCCTTCCTTGTTAGAATAACTTTGCATAGGATTCTTAAAAATATATAAACATGAGTCAAACATTTGGATTCAAATTAGGTCTTTGCACTTCACCTATTCAGAAGACATATTAGAATGCCTAACATTTATTGAGCACTT
Source organism: Sturnira hondurensis (assembly GCF_014824575.4). Taxonomy (NCBI): domain Eukaryota; kingdom Metazoa; phylum Chordata; class Mammalia; order Chiroptera; family Phyllostomidae; genus Sturnira; species Sturnira hondurensis. The sequence goes on from NW_028098010.1 coordinate 140,863, forward strand.
GCAACAGTCATCCATTGTGCTTTACGTAGTTCGTTCACTTTCATCCTTAAAGTGACATCTGGCATAGACACCTTAACCGCTTTCTCTTTATAGATAGGAAATTGAGGTCTAAAGAGATTAAGTCTTTTGCCTGAGATTACACGGCTTGTGAATGGCAGAGCTAATAATGGAACCCTGCCCTTTCTAACTAAACCCTAAACTTGATTTTAATATAACATTAAATATTTATATTTATTTGTATTTTATTATTTTATTTTATTGTTATTTTTAGAGAAAGTGAGGGAGAAAAAGAGGGAGAGAAGCATCAATGTGAGAGAGAAGCATCTTGTGTGTCCCCTGACTGGGGAATGAACAAGCAGGCTAGGGATGCACCCTGATTGGGAATCTAACTGGAGACCTTTCACTTTGTGGAGTGATGCCCAACCAACTGTGCCACATTGGTCAAGGCTTAAAACAATATTAGACTTTACTTTTTATTTTTTTAAAGATTTTATTCATTTATTTTTGGAGAAAGGGCAAGGAGGAGAAAGAGAGGGAGAGAAACATCAGTGTGTGATTGCCTCTCGTATGTCCTCAGCTGGGGACCTGGCCTGTAACCCAGGCATTTGCTCTGACTAGGAATATAACTGGCACTCAATCCATTGAGCCACACAAGCCAGCGCTAGACTTTACTTTTTAAACCACAGTGACTAAGGATATGGTCCCCACAGAATAACACTTTTTGTCAATGATCTTGCCCTACCTGAGATCCAAATTGTGGACTTATGGGAGCTACATAAGGAACCCAGTGTTAATTTTCTTTTTTATAACCATCACTTCCCTATTACAAGAAGATCTGTCACCGGATTTTGTCATTATATCCATCCTAACACTACCCGATCACATAGAAAACAAAGACTAAATTTTCTTGCCAGTTTCTCACTCTTAACGCTCCTGATTTTTCTACCTCAGCGGTTAAATTTGTCTTTAAGCCAGAGCACTCAGATTCAGAAGCATCCATCAAAGTATCATGAGTGAGAGGAGTCCTAGAGTAAACCCAATAGGGCAGCCCAAAGAAGCATAGCATGAGGGAGACATTCAGTGGTAGTGGGTAAAGAGCCATGAACACAGAACCAACTGTTAATTCTGAGTGGGAAATAAGAAAAGACTTGAGGAAAGCTGTGAGTGAGAGAAGGGCTTGGATGAGCAATTTAGATCTAAGGAGGCAGTAGTAAACTTGGTGGGGAGTGAAGGTGAGCAGAGATTAATTAGCATGACTAGGTTCTACCCTGTGTTAGAAATTTTATATGTGTGTCATGTGTGATTTATCCAATAGGTTTCTTAGGGAGAAATAAACACTTCCATTTTATAAAGAGGAAATGGGCTCACAGAGAAAAAATAGTAATAAGTATAACATTGAGACCAATAACTGATAGACCCTATAACTGATTCATTTTCCACTGCCCTGAACATAGGATGATATCTGAGCTCTTTTTTTCCCCCAGAGCTCTTTTTTAATGTAGAGTAGGTGATTAACAAGTATGTAACTGCTCAAGGGAACCATGCAGGCCAGATGTTAAAAGAGTTATACCAGCAGTGATTTAAATGTCTTATGTCTTTAAAATTTCAAGAAAATATTTTGAATAACTTTTTTTGTAAATCATATTAGAGGTTTAACTCTTGCTCATTGATTGTCATAAATTGCTAATCAAACTTGTTTGTATATCTAGACAGACTCATAATTAAACATCTCATAGTTATACTAGAGTCCTTCTTACCTTCTCTCACCTTTAGTTGAGAACCAAATTATTTGAGTTTACTTCTAAAATGGCTCTTGAAATATTATGCATCTTTCATTCCTATATCAATACTCTAGAAAATGTTATCTTCATCTTTCACCTCATCTATCAGAGTCCTGTTAACAGAGTTTCTGTATACCAATATTCCTTTACCAAATTTCTCCTCCTAACGCCACTCCACTTACTAATAGCCACCCATGACTACTTCTTATAGAATAATTTCAAACACCATAGCATGGCAAATAAGGCCTTTCACAATTCAGTGCTAATTCATTTTACCAGCCTCATGTCTTCCTACTTCGTTCCTAAGTAGTAATTCTTTTGTCCACCTAGGCTAAACCATTAAGAATTTTGAAATTTTTCCTACTTTGTTCTTCTTTCTCAAAATTGCTGCACAATTTACAATAGCCAAGTGCTGGAAGCAACCTAAGTGCCCATCAGTAAACTAATGGATCAAAAAACTGTGGTACATTTACACAATGGAATACTATGCAGCAGAGAGAAAGAAGAAGCTCCTACCTTTGAGACAGCATGAATGGAACCGGAGAGCATTATGCTAAATGAAATAAGCCAGGTGGTGGGGACAAATGCCATATGATCTCACATTTAACTGGAACCTAATCAACAAAAGAAAAAAGCAAGCAAAATATAACCAGAGACATTGAAATTAAGAACAATCTGACAGTAACCAGAGGGGAGATTGGAGGGGATAATGGGGGAAAAGGGGAAGGTTTTTCAGTAACAACTATAAAGGACACATGGACAAAACCAAGGGGAGGTGGAAGCAAGGAAGGGAGGTGAGTTTGGCTGGAGTGGGTAGGAGTGGTGGGGGTAACTGCAGGTAACTATAATTGAACAACAATAAAATAATTTAGAAAATGAATTTTGAAATTCTGATTTTACCTTATTTACAAGCTAACAAGCTTACCAGTAATAGTTTTATGAGTTTTGTCAAGCTACAAGAGATTTTTGGGTCAGAAATAAAAGACTTTATTCCTTATAGTAAAAGCAATAGCCAAAATATCAGTATTTCTTTGCATCAATTCTCAAAGCACCTTTCACATAGTGGCTCATACAGCCAGGTGACACCTGCAAATGCAGTGGGGTTGCATTATAAGAGAAAAACTCTGAGTTTAGTTTAATTAATCTTTTATAATGAACAGTAGGCCCGACAGCCTTTGCTCTGGAGGGAGACATTATCTTTATTTTGTTGAACAAGAAGTATACCTCAATTTGATCTGAAGAAAGATGCCATCTCTATCTAATTTTCTTGTAAGGTTGAGGTGATAATTATCAAATTTGGTTAATAGCAACCTGGTGGGGAATGGGAGACTCAGCAATTGGTTAAGTATAAGACTCTAGCAAGTTTGGGAGACCCATACTAGGATGTTTTTGTTCCTGAGAATGTCTTCAGGGTGGCTCTAACAGTCCACAGATCTTAACATCCATCTCCTCATCACCACCCCAGTGCCAAAGTTGTTGTTTTAGTTCCACTGCCAGGAAATTATGTCACATCTCTATAGCTATACTGCTCTCTTTTCTCCAATTAGCTCCCATTTGCATCTAGGTCTCTTATCTGGAAACATCAAATACAAGAGGAACAGCTCATTTCTAATAAACTAACAGAAACATATTGTGCCACCCACTTTGGCCCATATGGGCCATTTTAGGGGACTTGGTGAGCAGTATGCTTAGACAATTATTCATTATTCTTGTAATATAGGATCATAAATCCAATAAGAGAATTCACAGAATTGAACCACAATTAAGTTTGAGTCCCCTAGACCTCCTTTTTACCAGGATGATACCAAGAAATTATAGCAGCCAGCCTGCCTAGGGTTACTGTTAAGGGAAAGAAAGTTACATCAGGTCATAGTCAGGGCAGAATGCTAAATTTTCAAAATTTTCCATGTGACCTCCAGGCTTTTTTGAACATGCTTATTACTCATGAATCAGGCAGAAGGAAATGACTACTTACTGGAAAAAAATAAGTTTAGCAACTGAATTGTTTTGTTACACTTGTGAATCAGAAAGAATTAAAAAAGCCAGAACTGGAAATATTTTTGACTTGACATTTGAAGAAGCCTTTCCAATGTTCAATTGTATCAAATACTATGGAAAAATGGAAGGCCTACCAAATATCTAGAATATAAGCTACTAGTGAGTGTTTTCCAAGCAAAGGTAAAGCATTGTCAAATATAAGTTATTTTAAAAGCCAAAAATATGACACAAATAATTTCAAGGACCATAATGGTAGAGTCATTTGATCTGACAAGAACATTAGCACTGCAACTGAAAAAGTGTCAAAAGTGGTAAGGTACCACTAATAGCCCCAAGAGGAAGATCAAAGTTCCAGTGGAATTTATCTGCTAAGAGTGAGAGGAAATAACACCTTCTGTGTTGTATCTTCTTTGTATGTTAGAGATGGGTCAACTTTTGGCTGGAGCTGCATTCTGGCATGTGCTAGGAGCATCTGCATCGGAATGTAGAGCCTTTTACTTTGTACTTGGCTTATGATCGTGATTGTTTCAATTTCAGTTTAGATGATGCATCCAACCAGTATTCATGACAATCTAGGCTGTTCAGACTCTATCAGCAGTTTGATTTCATTGGTCTCATCAGAGAGCTGGCTTTGACTATAGGCATCTGTGTTCCAGACAGTTTAAGCAAAAGACATTTGTTTTTAGAGTTCACAACTGTAAAAAGGAGTATCTTTATTTTGTGGTGAAGGAATTAAGTGTGTCAGTACAGAATTAGAAATAGTGCCTGGTAGCCCTGGCTGGTGTGGCTCAGTGGATTGAGTGCTGGCCTGAGAACCAAAGGGTCTCTGGTTCAATTCCTACTCTGGGCACTTGCCTGGGTTATGGGCCAAGTCTGAAGTAAGAGGTACTCAAGAAGCAACCACACATTGCTGTTTCTCTTCTTTTCTTTCTCCCTTCCTTCACCTCTCTAAAAATAAACAAATAAAATATTAAAAAAAGAATAGTGACTCATAAAAATGTGTACCAAATAAACAACTCAGCAAGTAATAGAGTCAGGGCAGGGATGCAGGAAAAATGGGCACTGATTTTGTAATCTTTCTATCAATGGATCTAATAAACTCTGTATGGTATTTTATGTTTTAAACATATATTATCTTATTCGATCCTAAAATATAACTGTGAGATAAGCAGTACTGGTAGCATTTCTTAATCCTGTTTAATGGTAAAAAGACAAAGTCTCAAAAATATTCATCTGTACATTGTCACACAGCTTGTTAATAACTGAGTCAGATTTTTATCAAGATCTTCTGATGCCATTGTCTATACCCATTGCATGAGGCCACAATACTTTAATTTATTCTGTTTCTGCCAGAAGATGCTCAGGAGTCTGCTCAATGAAAGTATATGACCTTCAAATAGTTTCCAAGATTTTAAAAATAAATGAATTGTGAACAACTACCTCAATGTGTATGAATATTTTAACCAGATTTCTATCTCATTTTAGATCTACAACAAACTACAAATAAATATGATAATATTTATAAATTCAAGAATTTTAGTAGCACTAGATAGTTTGAGGAACAGGACATTTGCAAGTAGTAAGCATAAAAATGACTTTTTTAAAATCACTGTATTCTTAATGGTGAATTTACAACGTTTTAGTAGCTTTGCTCAGGGTGTGTCTCAGGCTACCTCTAACTTCCTTTTGTCAGTGGTTTGCCATCTTCTAAAGTGCGTCCATGCTGTCTCTGTTGCTCAGTCTAACTTGGCTGCTCTTTCTCTTGGGGATACATCGATCTCTGTTACTTCGCATGTTTCAGAGCTTACAGACTTCTTTCAACAGTAACCCAATGTTAGCTTGTTGTTCCTATTATTATTAGGGTTTACTGTCTTTACTGTAAAAGCCTATATACTCATATCTTACTATTTTTAACAGATTTTTTGTACTTTAAACATTATTTTTTTTCTGCTTTTGCAAGCAGAATCCCATGGTAGATACTTCTTCACATTAACTACTTCTTCACACATTAACTACTGTGTCTCCCTTTTGACTGAGTACACACTTGGTATTTTCATAGGCTCCAATGTTTCACATAACATTTTTTTTTTTACTAATTTCACAATACAGGAAGAATTCTCACTCTTCTTTCAGGAACTCCTTGATATGACTTGGGAAGAACTGTTTCTAAGCAGAACTATCAGAAATTCATCTCCCCTAAGGGAACAGCAAAACTGTTTCTGCTGGATGCTCCTCATTCCTTTGTTTTGTAAAGACACTTTGGCTAAAGTAAAAAAAAAAAAGTCTGTTTATACATCAAAGGTTTTTGTGACATGACTAATTTTTCTATGTTTAACTTTTTTATTACTTGAGGTATAAAATGCACGCTTTAAAAAAATAAAAAAATATTACAGGCAAGAACAAAGTGAGAGATATCATGAATAAAACACGTCCCTTTGTTGTTTTATATATAGGCAATATGTTGTTATTTAACAGTAGGTATATATTTGTCAAATGTAATGAGGGTCACTGTAGTCTTAAAGGAGGTAAAGAAGAAAACTTGAATGAACTCTCTATAGTCCTCTTTAACCATTATCTTTTTTATTAAAGGAAAGGGAAAGGAAAAAGGTAGAGAAGGAAGTTTGAAATGTTTGCCTCTTCTCAAACATTACTGCAATTAGGATATAAAGTCTGATAGAGAAATTAGCTGACAGTCTTATGGGAACTCCTTTATAGGCAATTTTCTGCTTTTCTCTTGATGCTTTTATCTTTAAATTTCTGTTTCTCTCTTGCTGCTTTCTTTATCTTTATAACCTTTGTCATTTTAATTATGATTGTCTTGGCGTGGTCCTTTTTAGATCTTCTTTGGGACTCTCTGTGTTTCTGGACATGTATATCTATTTCTTTCATCAAATTAGGGATATTTTCTTCCATTATTTTTCCAATAAGTTTTCAATTTGTTGCTTTTCCTCTTCTTTTTCCGTGACCCCTATGTTGATATCTTTGAAGATGTGTCAGAGGCTCCTTAACCTATCCTTGTTTTTCAGATTCGTTTTTCTTCTTACTGCTCTGAATGAATGCTTTTTCATTCCTTATGTTCCAAATTGTGTATTTGATTTTCAGCTTCATCCCATCCATTGTTGGTTCCCCATAGATTTGTTTTACTTCACTTAATGTAACCTTCATTTTTGCCTGGGTCTTTTTTATGCTGTGAAGTACCTAGTGAGTTCCTAGAGAATCTTGGTAACCCATGTTTTGAACTCTGCATCTGATAGGTTTCTTATCTTCATTTTTCCTAGTTCTTTTTCTGGAATTTGTTCTGTTCTTTTACTTAGGCCACATTTTTTGGTCTCTTCATTCTGGCAGCCTCACTATGTTTCTTTTCTGTGTATTAAGTAAAGGTGCTTTGACTCCCTGTCTTATAGTGTGGCCTGTGGTAGACAAGTATACAAGGGAAAGTGTTTCCTAGACAAGATAAAATTAAAGGAGTTTTTTGTCGCCAAGCCACTAGTGTATGCAATGTTAAAGGGATTCATTTAAGAAAAAGATCAAAACTATGAACATTAAAATGCCAATAAATTCACAACTATCAACAACTGAATCTAAAAAAACAAACTAAGCAAACAAGTAAAACAGAAACAGGATCATAGATATGGAGCTCGTTTGGCGGGTTATCAGATTAGAAGAGGAAGAGGGAGAATAGGGGAAGGTGCAGGGATCAGGAAGTACAAATGGCTGGTACAAAATAGACAGTGCAACATTAAGAACAATATAGGAAATGGAGTAGCCATAGAACTTACATGCGTGACCCATGGACATAAACTAAGAGGAAAGAGGTGATTGCTGGAGGAAATGGAGGTACTGGGTAGAGCAGGGAGAAAGGGGAAAATTTGGGAAAACTGTAATAATGTAAGCAATAAATATATATCTTAAGAGACAGAAATGGTAAAAATAAAAAAGATATAAAGCAGGTTATTTTATTAGGCCTTCATGTGTTCGTTTTTATTTTTCACATGGCTTATCTTCAAAGAATTATTTTAATAGTTGTGAAAGTTCAAACTCTCATGCCTTTAATAAGTAAAACATTTAAATTATTGGTTGGTCCACAATAGTTTAATGGAAAGTTAAGGTAATCAAAAATTGGCACTGAGTGTGGAAAGTTCCATTACCTGCAGTGATGCACAAAGTGGTAGATCAGGAAAGGGTGAGACTCTGACATTAACAGCTATAGAGAATAACTCTTTTTGATTTACATAAGAAGTGGGAAAGATCTGTCTTACTAATTTCTTCATGCATGTTCCTGAGGCCTCCCTGTATGAAGATCTAACATTGCACTCACCCCCTTTGTCATAACTAAGCCCTGAATAAACTACAACATCAGCTTTTTAATTTTTCTAGTTTCTAAACCACACCCTTATTTCAAAACTCAAGTTTATTTCCCATTAGAATGAAGGGGCTGTTGAGATAATGATGTCCCACTTCACAATACCCCTTGGTGCAATAACTCTTTGCATGACACTTCCAAATAATATTCACAAGGAAATCAAGTCAAAAATATACCTATTTGATCATAGGGGAAAAGGGAATGGACTCACATGAACAAGTATAAAAGACACATGGACAATAACTAAGGGTGGGGGGTGGAAAGGGGAGGGAGGCGGGGAGCATGGGGTGGGGGGCGGGCAGGGTTGGGATTATAAGACAGAAACCTGTACTTGAACAAGAATTAAATAAAAATTATATTTAAAAAAAACAAAACAAAAAAAACAAAAAAAAAACAAAAAAAAATATACCTATTTGTGGATAAGATATGGTGTTGTTTAGTATAATTTATTATGTCTTCTTGTCCAGTGGTAACCCATAGGCCTATATGCAAAGATTTTCCATTTATCATAAAATTGGAAGAGCCATTTATAAAGAGATTGGGCAATATTCTTCAAGAAATTCAGTGGAACTGACTAATGGGGGTAATACCTAAGACTACACCTTTTTGCCACATCACACTTGATAACTTTCACCATGAGACTATCAGTGCTGAAAGCACTGAGGTTAAGAGCAGCCAGCTTCTGTGCCCCTGAGGGTTCAGAGAGCTTTAAATATTTGGGGTTGCTGACATTTAAAAATAATAATTTTTATGTGTAAAATCTAATTTGAAAGTCTAGCACCACAGGACCTGTGAGTCTGAGTCCCACGCCCACAAGAAAGGATGGAGTTGAGAAATTTGTTCCTTTAGATGGGACATTAGCTCATCTATTCAAAGAAGGCCATCCAAGCCTTTGTATTCATTTATATGTCTTGAAGAGTCCCTGTAGGCATTTCAGTTTAATGCAATTGAAGGATATTATCTCATGTAATTAACTATGTTTTTTAAGAAAACTTGATTGAAAAATAAAATACATAAAATGTGCACATGTTTATACACATCTACTGACTTCTTACAAACTAAACATACTCACATAATCAGCCTTAAGATAAAGAAACAGAATGTTATGAGCACTCAGAATTTCTTCTGTGTCCCTGGCACTGACTACTCATCTGCCAATAACATCATACTGATGTCTAACTAGTTCTGGTTTGACCATATTTCTAAAAGGTTTACTAAGGGTTTGAATAAATTTTTTCTCCTTTGATCCTTACAACAGCACTCAGAAGTAGTTAGGGCTGGGTAGTCGATCAGATGAAGAATACTACTCTACTTATTCAATAATTTTAAAAAATTGTCTTTATTATGATACTTCATAAATTAGGCAGTATATTTTGTGAATAACATGTAAAATTCACCTGCAAAAATACTCCTATCTTTCTGGAGTAACAAAACCTGAAACATTATAGAAGATAGTAAAACCCGACCCACTGAAAGCACTTGTTATTTTAAGCAGTAGGAGACTCCACTGTTGCCAACTTCTCTTTCCCCTCAAGCCTTTATTTGTGCTGCTTGTTTTGAGAACTCCTGGGTGCCTCTCTGATTAGAAGTGAAGAATACAGTTGTTAGAACATTTGCTGCAGCTGTAGGCTTGGCTCTCAAAGTTCATGTATTGCTGACATATTGCAATGCCTCTGAAAAGACATAAAGCACTATTGTAATTCTTAGAATGAGCCTTGTAATACCTCCAGTTGGGGAATTTATTTTAATAGAAATATATCATTAGACCAGAAAATGCCTATTTTGTTTTTATTTCATTAAAAAATCTGTTCATGTTTGCAGAGCCAGTGGAGTTAAAAATCCAGTGTAGCAAGACTTTAGCTGTTTTTTCTCCTTTTTCGCAAACAATAACAGAAAGCGTAATTTATGTACACTATACTGTAATTTACCTGAGTATAATGAATGCATACAATTTTGTATCCTCAAGTATTAATTACAGAGAAATTTATAATAATTTATAATATATCAAAAAACTACTTTTTAAAGAGAGCTTGGACAGAGCAAATGGTAACTCTAGCTCTCATTTATTATAATAGAATAACTGCATTGAAACTTGACTTTCTTTTCTAATAATATAATTGAAAAATAACATTTAACATACTTCCAAGCCTGATGGACTTGTTAGAAAGCTTTTTATTTGTTATTTTACAATATTTAAAATGACTACCTTTTTTTTAAAAAAATTGCCATTATTTAGCCATTGTAATTCTTTATCCACTAACAAATAGTAGAGGAATTTTCTTCAATTATGTCACTGTATATGTCCAAATAAACTGGAGATATGCTGAATCATAGTTCCCTCATGTTTCTGTTTAAGAAACTTTCTGTAATTGTATACTTCCATGGCATTGTGACTCTACAATTAACAGCATTTTTTTTAGTGTAAAAAAAAAGAAAACAAAGTTTTCCATGTGTGTTGCAGCCTATCAAGTTCTGGCAAGTCTACTCTAGATTCTGGCAGATGGAAGAAAATGTATAGAGTCATGGGGATGCTTGACATGCCTTTACTCAAGGGCAGGCAAGTCATGAACACTGCAAGTTGCATGGGTCCAGTGAGAATTCCCCTACCTTCTTAAGTACTAGAGACAAACAAAGCTGGTAGAAAGCCAAGATAATGTATAACAGAGTAATTCTGAGCATAAGAGTCCACTTAATGTTATGGGAACCGTTTATTGGACCCAGTCTCAAGGCTATGAGAACACTACTTGTCAGGCCCATTCAAGGTTATGGGAAACCACTTCCCTTAGTTACCCAGATACCTGGGTGAGGAAGCCAGGCTGCCTCTGTTTACCCTACACCATGGTTGATATAAAGAAGTTGAATCAGTTGTCGAAGAAGGGCAGGTGGATTCTGTGTCTTCTTTTTGGGGATTTCACAATCCCTATTGTACTTATAATTTGAACTGTGATCCTAATTGTGTTCTGAGAAATAGATGTGGTACTTTTATCGCTATTCCATTTTGATCATAGTGTTTACCTTTATAACCTACAGTGCAGCTGAAGTAAGGAATTCAGACAGGATTTTACCAAAAGGTATCAAAGAGAAATAACTTTTGAGAAGTAGAAAAACTATTTGGCATATGCAACGGAACTTTTTAAAATATATTTTTAATTTATTGATTTTAGAGAGAGAGAGGAAAGGAGGGAGAGATGGAAATATGGATTTGTTGTTTTACCCACCTGTGCATTTATTGGTTGGTTCTTGTATGTGCCCAGAACAGGGATTAAACCCACGATCTTAGCACATCTGAATAAAGCTCTAACAAACTGAGCAAACCAGCCAGGAATATGGGACAGAACTTAATTTCAGCTTGTATTTTACTACCAGGATACCACAGCTCTATTCTAGGTCCCTTAAGACCTATCCTTAAATGACCACTGTCCCTTGTAAAAACCTTCAAAAATATCTAGATGCCTCAAGACCAATAGGAAGCCTTAGAACCAGAAATAGAGTCACCTATTTTTCTTTTATATGTTTTGTCTGAAGGAAACACTTGACACTTTTATGCATGATTGATTGACAAACCACAGAAGAGTCCTTATCTTTTAGTAAGGGTAGGCTCTTGACTTACAGCCTGCACAGGAGAGCTATTTAATAATATTACTCCTCAATCAAAAAAGAATGATGTAGAATAGGGTGATTGTTTTGTATTTTTAACCCATATGGGAAAGACCTTCATTTTTTAACTTAAATTTAATTTTTTAATTACAGTTTAAATTCAAAATTAGTTTGCATTAGTTTCAGGTATACAGCATACTGATGAAATAATCACATACCTTATAAAGTGTTCTCTCAATATTGCTCATACCCACCTGACACCATGCTTAGTTATTACAATATCACTGACTATATCCCCTATGCTTGTACATCCTCATGACAATTTTGTAACTACCAATTTGTAACTTTTTAATCCTTTTACACTTTTTACCCAGTACCCCAACCTTCATTCCCCTCTGGCAAACTTAGTTTGTTCTCTGTATTCATTAATCTGTTTCTTTTTTTTTTAACAAAGTAAATGAACAAACAAAAATCCTCCAGGCAATGCTGTACTGATAAAAATCTTGACAAAATATGTGCACAGTTATGCAACATAGTCAACTCTGGTCCCTTTCCTATTGTGGTTGTTGATACCTTATACCAACTTTTCTTCTCTGAAGCTTTATCCTGTGGTACAGGTGCTTCCTCGAAGTTCTGCCCTATAGCATATGGGGACTTTTCTGTGACCAGTTTTCTATCAGCTTTGTAGGAGGTGCAGATAAACTCATTTCTTAGGTAAAGGTCATGTGCATTAATCAGGTCTTTTTTGATTGTTATTTACAGATACCTTATTAAATAAAATTAAAGAAGAAAAAAATTATTAGCTTATGTAACTGGGAAGAACACTGGGGTAATCCACTTTTTCAAAGAAGAGTGTTCAATAAGGACTAACACTAGACACTCAATGCAAGCTGATCTACCTTGTTTTTATTAATCTCATTTCTGTAGCTCACTGGTTGCATTCTACACATACAAGTCTCTGTCAGTTCTGCTGCTGAAGAAAAGAGTTTATTTGCCTCAGAATTCATTTACTTATTCTAGAACAGGACTGCTGGTTTTGCTTTTGTTATGGGCTCATGTCTTGGAACAATTACTATTGGAGATCAGACCCAAAGACTTGGGGTAAGGGCCGGGAGCAGAAGAAGAGAGGGAAGTTGTAAAAATTTTCTGGCTTACAAAATATGTATATCTATATATTCTATATATGCATAGCAGGATAACAATTTACTTTAAAGAAAATATGTGTAACCTGTTCTGTCTGCCCCTTTCAATAAGGCTAGAAAGTTATTTTTAAGTTTACCCAAGTACAAATGCATATACCATGAATATATTCCTAGGTAAAGAATGTGTATTCCTCGTATAACATGGCAATGTTGTTTAGACATCATTTGTTTTTAAATAACTCTGATATTACTTTACTAAAAGTTCATTTGTCTCAGAGCTGGACTTAGGCATTTCAAAGACCACCCCCCCCCCATGTCAGTTAAGTGTGATTCTGTCTGTGGCAAGTTGTATGGATGTTTCTTTCATCATAACTTATTTGTGAACCTCAAGCTTATCTCTCGATGGTGATAGTATATGTGTATTTCAATTTCTCCTGTTACAGTTACAAGTGGAAAACTAGTGACTCTGTACTTTTTTGAGAAAATAAGAAACTTGGTACCAAGATGTGTGTCTTTCAGGAGAGATCACAAAATATTTACACGAAGAATGAGATAAAATATCTTTTCAGAAAGCAAAACAAAAATTCACTATAGTGGACACTGAATATTTTCAACCTGAAAATTATTTTCTTCCTCAAACTTTCTCTAACATTTCAATCTCAGAAATAAGTTGTTTAAAATAGTTAATTTGGCAACATGATAGGAGCAAAGCACAGGAGTGAAAATAAACAATAGACTGGTTATTTAGTTTTAGTAGAAATGATGCTCATCCTTTATTTTGACTGTCTTAGTATTGTTATAGATACTAAGATACTAACATAATTCACTTGATGGTAGAAGTTAGTATTAAGTAAGAAAGTGGTCAAAATGTAGAAAGTAACTGGTTATGACCCTATCACATATATGGCACAATTTATGCCACTTTGTCAGTTAATCTCCTTGAAAGGAGGCTCCCATGAAAGGGGGTGTGTGGTGGTGGGGAAATTGAGACAGCTGTACTTGAACAAGAATAAAACAATGAAATAAAGGGAATCATTTAGGTACAAGTGAGAAAGCCTTCCTCTCAAACTGGTTGCTGACAACCAAGGGAAATATCTACCTCCTGTTCTTTTGTCAGAGCCCCCAAGAACTGTCACTATTGACATGTATTATTTTATTAAATCATAATCATCTTGAGGCAACTGATTATATCTTTTCGGAGAATTGTCCACTAATTTCAAACAATACTTTAGATAGGAAAGGGTTTGCATACAGTATTTCACAGAAATCTAATAGGCTGACAATTCTGCTAAAAGCCAATTGGCCAAATGACCAATTTGCCTAAAGCTAATTTTATAAATCATTAATTGAATGACCTAGTCTCCAAATTACTGAGGATTAAAAACCATTTTTGTCCTTACCACTGCTACCACTTCTACCACTACCCTTTGCCACCACCTTTGCTCTTGTCAAATCTTTCTCTCTGGTGGCAAAACAGTTACAAATTGCGCAAAGTTCTGTTTCAAGGTATTTGTCTGAAAGTCCCTAGGGCCTGTGTCTTCCACTTTAAAGTAGAGAAAACTGAGGTTTAGAAGATTAATTAATTTGCTTATTTAAGTGTATTAAGATCCCATACATATTATGCACATAGATTACTCTGGGCCCAAAACATCCACTGCTATTAACTATTGTGTTATACTGTTATTTACTCATCTGTAGAGTGTTTCTCCTGTGATCATACTAAAAAGAATTAGTTAGGCACAAAAAGTTCATAATGACCAGAAGCTTTTAAGAAAAAGAAATAAAATAAATGACTGGTATGTTATTAAATGCCATCTGAGGAAATGGCATATCTGGATTAATTAAATATTCTGTTTAAAATAATTACATGTGTTTCATATTGGTAGAAATATTTAAGTTTAACAACATAAAAATACACAATTCTACATCTACACAGGATAAGGTAGAATAGGTTTATAGTTGTAAGTGAAACACAGAGTTTATTTGTGCATTATTATTCATTAATTTTGTATTATTTCTATTTAAACAACTGTAAACTTAATTTTGCTCCACCCTGCATGGGAAAAATGATAAAGCTATTATTTATTTTGCGTCTATTCAAAAGCTCTTGCTGAGCTTAAAGTTATTGGTCTGATAAAGAGAAAGCTGGGTTCTGCATTTACTTAAAAACAAAGTCTAAGAAGCATTTGAAATACTGAAAGGAAAAAGTTGTATATTCATTTGAGAAAATGAACTATCCATTAAACAAAAGAGGTACTTTTCAGACATTGAGGAGAACTCCTGACATTGGGGTGGTAGGGTAATTTTCCTTTGGAATGGTCATTCATTGACAGAATGATGTCATCCAATAGGTGGAGGAGGTCACTGTCCCCACCCAAAGAGTAAGAGTTTAAGATATAGTTCAATTATCAGGCCTCAACAGTAAAACTGAAGTTGAAGGAGTACCAATGTGATGTGCACAGGTAAAAGTTAAAGACCAAGAGAGAATCTTAAAGGCAGCAAGAAACAATTAGTTGCCCACAAGGAAGTTTTAACAAAGCTGTCAGCAGATTTTCAACAGAAACTCTTTAGGCCAGAAGGGATTGTCATGAATTATTCAAAGTGATGAAAAACAAGAACCTGCAGCCAAGACTACTCTATCCAGCAATGCTATCATTTAAAATTAAAGGTGAAATAGCTTCCTGGTCAAAATAAAAACAACAATAAAGAAGGTTAAAGCAGTTCATTACAATCAAACTAATATTGCAAAAAATGTTAAAGAGAAGGAGAAAACGGAGGAGGAGGGATAGGAAGAGGAGAAGGAGAAGAAGAGGAAGAGTAAGAGGAAAAGGAAAAGGAGAAAGAGGAATATAGGTATAAAGAAAAAATAACAATAAATAAGTACCTATCAATAATAACCTTAAATATAAGTGAATTAAATGCTCAAATTAAGGTCATGAGGTAGCTTAATATATAAAAAATGACCCATATATATGTTATCTACAAGAGACCTACCTCATGACAAAAGATTCATATAAGCTTAAAGTGAAAGGAAGGAAAACAATATTACATGCAAGCGAAAACAAACAAACAAAAGCTGGGGTAGCAACACTTATACCTGGAAAAATAGACTTCGAGACAAAGAATATAACAAGAAACAAAAAACAATCACTACATAATACTAAATGGATTGATCTAATCAGAGGACATAACATTTATATAATCCCAATAAGAGAATACATAAATATATAAAGAAAATTTTTGTGGACTTTAAGGGAGACATCAACAGCAGTACAGTCATAGTAGAAAATTATAACATCCCACAGTTGAGAGTGGACAAATCTTCGAAACAAAAAATCAACAAGTCTCAGTATCTTTAAACAATATAATAGATAGGATGAATTTCATTTATATTTAGAAAACATTTCATCCAAAAGCATAAGAATGTACATTCCTCTTAAGTGTACATGGAACATTCTCAAAGATAGACATGCTAGGGCACAAAATAAGTCTTTACAAATTCAAGTAGATTGAAATGATATCAAGCATATTTTTGGCATAAACTAGAAATCAACTAAAATAAAAACCAAAAAAAAATCAAACACATGAAAGCTAAATGCCATATTATTAAACAAGAGATTAAACAATGATGTCAAGGAAAAAATAAAAAAAAATTACCTGGAAATAGATGTAAATGAACACACAACAACCCAAATTCTATGGGATACAATGAAAGCAGTCATAAGAGGGAAGTCTATAACATTACAGGCCTATGTCACAAATCAAGAAAAATCTCAAGTAAACAATCTAGCAATAAACCTTAAAAAAAAAGAAAAAAAAATCAAAGCCCAGATAAGCAGAAGAAAGGAAATGATAAAGATTAGAACAGGACTTTATTTTGTTCAAAAACAAAATACAAAAGATCAATAAAACCAAGAGCTGGTTCTTGAAAAAGGTGAAAAAAAAGATTGATGAAACTTTAACCAGATATATCAAGAAAAAAGAGAGGACCCAAATAAATAAAATCAGAAATGAAAGAGGAGAAGGAACAACTGAAGCAACAGAAATACAAAGGATTGTAAGAAAACAACTATGAACAACTATACACCGACAAATTGGGACTACCTGAACAAAATGGGTACATTTGTAGAAATATAAAATCTTCTAAAACTAAATCACGAAGAATCAGAAAACCTGAATAGACAGATTACAACTAATGAAATTGAAGCAGTAATCAGAAAACTCCCAGGAAACAAAAGTCTTGGGTTCGATGGCTTCACTGGTGAATTTTACCAAACTTTTAAAGAACTAACACTTATCCTTCTCAAACTATTCCAAACAACCAAAGAGGAGGGGAGACTTCTAAGATTTTTTTTTTACAAGGCCTGCCTTACTGTATTCCAAAATCATATAAAGACACTACAAAGAAAGAAAATTATAAGTGACTATTCCTGATAAACATATACACAAAAATACTCAAAAAATACTGACAAACCAAATCAAGCAATACATGAAAAAGATCATACCCTGTGATCAGTGAGATTTATTCTGGGGATACAAGAGTGGTACAATATTCTCAAATCAGTACATGTGACATACCACATAATGAAAATGTTATTTAAAAATCATGATCATATCAATAAATGCAAAAAAAAGCATTTGATAAAATCCGGAACCCATGAAGTATAAAACTCTCAGCAAAGTGAGAATAGAGGGATCATATCTCAGCATAATAGAGGCCACACACGAGTAACCTATAGCTAATATCAGAAACAATAAACAAAAGCAAAAAAAACCCTTTTCTTAAGGTCAGGAACAATACAAGGATGTCTATTTTCAACATTCTTATTTAATATAGAGCTGGAAGTACCAACCAAAACAAAAAGAAAAAACTCGACACATTGAAATTGGAAAGGAGGAAGCAAAACTGTCATTCTATGCAGATGACATGATATCGAATACAGAAAATCCTAAAGATTCCACCAGAAAACTTCTTTATCTAATAAATACATTTGGCAAAGTAGCAGGGCACAAAATTAATATTCAGATATTCGTGGCATTTTTATACATCAAAAATGGACTCTCAGAAAGAAAAATTAAGAAAGAATACCATTTACTATTGTGACAAAAAGATAAGGTCCTTAGGAATAAATTTAACCAAATGGGTAGGAGACCTATACTTAGAAAACTATAGACACTGAAGAAAGAAATTGAGGAAGATAAAAACAAGTGGAAGCATATACCATGTTCATGGGTTAGAAGAATTAACATAATTAAAAAGTTCATACTACTCAAAGCAATCTATAGATTCAATGCAATTAGATTTAAAATAGCAATGACATTTTTCACAGATCTAGAACAAAAATTCCAAAAATTTACATAGAACCCAAAAAGACTCCAAATAGTGCCTGCTACCCAAAAAAGTAACAAAGTTGGAGGTATTAGAATACCTGATATCAAAATATACTATAAGATGACTATAATCAAAACAGCCTGGTAGTGGTATAAGGTATAGAGATTGATAGAGAGACAAGAAACAAACCCACACCTTTACAATAAATTAATATTTGACAAAGGAGGCAAGAGCATGCAAAGGAGTAAATAAAGTCTTTTTAGTTAATGGTGTTAGAAAATTGGGTAGGTGCATGTGAAAAAACAAATCTAGATCACCAACTTACACCATACACAAGAATAAACTCAAAATTAATAAAAGACTTAAATGTTAGACTGAAAACCATAAAAATCCTAGAAGAACCCTAGCTCGTGTGGCTCAGTGGATTGAGTGAGGGGCTGTGAAACAAAAGGTCACCTGTTCAATTCCCAGCCAGGGTAAATGCTTGGGTTGTGGGCCAGGTCCCCAGTATCGGGTGCACAGAGAAGAAATACAGAATGATGTTTCTCTAACCCTCATTCTCTTTTCCTTCCCCTTTCTCTAAAAATATACAAAGTGTTTTTAAAATCCCAGAACATAACATAGGCAGTAAAATATCAGACATCTATTATACAAATATTTTTCAACAAGAAAAATAAAGTACATAGGAATAAACCTAACCAAGGAGTAAAAAGACCTATGATTGGAAAACTGCACAACACTAAAGAAAGAAATAAAGGAGGACACAAATAAGTGGAAGCATCCATGTTCACAGATTGGAAGAGTTCACATCATCAAAATGCCCATACTACCCAAAGCAATTTATAGATTCAATAAAATCCCTACCAAAATCTAAATGACATTTTAGATTAGTTTTACCTTTTGTAGTAAAATTAGTCAATATCAGGTAGCAATAGCATAAACCTTAAAGTATCTTGAATCCTCTTCAGAATCTATAATGACATCTTCTATTTTCTCTTCCTCTTATAATTAAAATTGTAATTTAATTTACTTTAAGCCCCAATGTTCAAGGGAAATTTCTTACGAAATTTTATTGTACTGCTTCTTTTAAATTTCTTTATTCACGTCTTTTTTTCCAATTTTTTTATTTAATTATTTTTCAACTACAGTTTTCTGTCTATTACTCCCATCTCCACCCTTCTCAGTTGTTGTCCCTGTGCTCCCCCCTCCCTCCCATCTCCACCCTTCTCAGTTGTTGTCCATGTATTCTTTATATATGTTCCTTTAAATCCCTCCCCAATTTCCCCTGAAATTCCCTCCCCTCTCCCCTCTGGTCACTGTCATCCTGTTCTCTATTTCAGTGTCTTTGGTTATATTTTGCATTTTCCAAATTTGTAGCAAGTTTTACCTCACTTTGCATGAATGAAGTTGAATACTTTTTCAGACTTTTTTCTTAGACTCAAGTATCTCTTTGGAATTTATAAAGTATTTAAAGTATGAGATAGAATCATAAAAGCAGATTTCTTTCTTTTTTATTTTTGTAAATTAAGTATAATTGGAATACAGTCATTCTCATTCATATTGTCTCTGCTTGTCTTCATGCTACAATAACAGAGCTGAGCAGTTGTGACAGAGATCTTATGGTGTACAATGCCCAAAATATTTACTGTGTGATCATGGGTCTACATTGTCTCAGCCTGCTTAGGACTCCTCATTCTTCTTTGTTTAAAATTCTATACAGTTGATTGATTAACTGGAGTTTCACAGCTTGTGGTCAACATCATATATACTATAGTACATATATTGTACTTATTTAAATGCTTTCTCTGTATGTGTTCTCTCAATGCTTCTATGTATTTAATTTTTCCCATTGTATTTTTAAATTCTCAACAGTTGAATCTCTTTCTACTGTCTTGCATGTCTGTTTATAGTATAGACTATGTTGACTTATTTTCATATGTTTAATAACTTTTAATACATTTTGTTATATGATTAGCCGCCAGATGTTAAAAACTACAGTGATAGTTTTGATAAGGTGATATAACTCTTCCTTTACACATTTTACTTCTGATATTTTAGTAAGTTTTACTTATTTTATCCAAAAATGTTTATAATAATAAACTTCCCTGGGAGGAAGTTTATAATAATAAACCTCCTTGGGAGGAAGCTAGGGTAAATCTTCATTATAACCCTTAGTATCCTGTCCCTGACTCAGATCACCTTTAGTCTTTGTGTTCCTGCAGCATGATAGAGAGAGATGGGACCCAAGAAATCCTGGCCTTTGGAGAGGAGAGGAAAGGAAAGGAGAGAAAAAGATTGAGAGAGAGAATGAAAAACATAATGTGAGAGAAAAACATTGGTCGGTTGCCTATCACATGTACCCCAACTGGGGATCAAACGTGAAACCTAAGTATGTGCCCTGACCAGAAATTGAACTTACAACCCTTTTGTGCATGGGACAATACTCCAAGTAACTGAATCACTTGGCCAAAGCAAAATATATTTTTTTCTTTGTTCCTTTTTCATTTTCTGCTTTCAAACAGTAACACAACTAAACATTTCCAAGTTGAGGAAGTATTAAAGTTGAGGCTTCATAGATACTCTGAGCACATTTTTTCTCTACATTTTGATTTTTGTGCATTTGTTGTTTCTTTCGGTTGTTAAATTAACCTAATTTATAAATTGAGTTCCATTCATTTCCAATTATTTTTTACTGCTTGAAATTTGTGTCAAAAACTCAGAGGATACAGCCCCAGAGGAAACAACCTATTTCTCAATTTTAGATATTAATTCCCTACTAAATTTCTCAGATTTCTACATTTACTTTATTTTATTTTTAACCCTCATATCACCTTGGAAGTAAGGTCTAGAAAGAGTGGGAACATTAGCCTATTCCCTGAAGAAAGATACAGAGAATGCACACATATATGAAAAAAATTTTCATAGCTCCTCTGACTTTTGTTTTCTGGAGAGTTCAACTCTTTCATGCACCTGCCATTCCTGAGATAGCCAGAAATCAGACAGCAGAACACAGAAAGGGAATAGGGGTACTAATCCATCAACCTCCCACACCAGCTGTGTGATGAGCCCTTTATTTTTCAGGTGTAAAGAAGAAGCTCTATAGCCAGTGCTCAGCACAGAATACTCCCTCCCACCTTCACTGTCTCAGGCAGGTGTCCTCTTTCCTTGTCTCCTCTGTGTTTTTCTTTTTGTAAGCACAGATGTGTGTTTGGATATGAGAAAGCTGTTTGAAGAACATGTTAGGATGAAAAGTAATTTTTTTCAGTTATTAGGATCAATTTATTCATATTTTATTAATTTAATATATATTCATAGCATCACTCAAAAATTCTCCACTGATTGCCTGGATATTTTCTCAATAAAGTCACTGTTAGCATGACTTTAAAAAGATAATATAAATATTTTCATGTTTAAAAACATTTTAACAATCCACTTCTTGCCAGAACTGCAACTATAACTAACTTATATAATTTAAGGAGTGTAGAAAGTTCATTCTGTTCATAAATATTCCACCAGATCATTATGAAACCCGAAATTCCTTCAAGAGAGGAATTCCTTTAGTTAAACAAGATGTTCTTAAATAAATTCATGGGTATGATTGTCTTAAAAATAGTATAACCCTGTTGTGGAACATTGTACTGTAAACTAAAGATGCAAATGAACTCATGATAAGTAAGGTACTTATCCTTAGGGACTTATAGTCTGGAGAGGCAGAGAGCATTTGTGTAGATCATTACATCCGTCTGTGTAAATTATCACATTTGTAGGAGCTCAGAAAAATCTTCATGGGCTGGTCCTCAGAGAAGGATTTTTTGATGACCAGGTGATGAAGCCGAACACCAAAAGTTAGGGCTTAGATGAGAAAGAAGACAAAGAATCTAGACAAGGAACAAAGAATGAGAGGTTCAAAAGTTAATAATGCTCTGAAATGGTACAGACCAGGGTGATAGATGAGTTCATGTAAGAGGTTCCTGACAGTAAGAGAATACTGTTGAAGACAAAAACCTGTGTAACAAGGTCAAAAGAATGGCTATTTCTTACCATCTGTTTTAGATCTAATCTCTGAAAAGCATTAATTTTTAATATACATAAAGAAAGTCATTCTGTTTGTTATTTGAGCCACAGAAATAATTAACATAGCTATGTATAGATGACCACCTGGGCTGCTCCTAAGCAAAACTGTGAACACATCAAACCTGCCTTTGATACACTCTCCGCCCTCTTTTCTACAAACCCAATTTATTTTACAATATGCTATTCCTTCTACTGGAGATCACTGAATGCCTTTGAAATCAGCCCACTGACTGCACATACAGGAGGATTTTATCAGAAAAATTGGAGGAAGGGGATTAAACTACTACAGCCCTTGAATCCTTGCTGTCACTGGTTACTTTTAACTGGAAACCCATTACTCTCTCTCTGGAACTTTTATCCCAGATTGTACTGTGCTTCACCTTGCCTGACTCCTCTTCCACTGCTCTTATGCCCCTGAACTTTTCACTGAGATATTTAAATCTTAAGTTCATCCTGTATTCTCAAATACTTCATGGAATGCTTCCTTTCTTTCCTAATCTTACTACAGATCTGGACATCCTCACAGGTACATTTCCAATGGTCTGTTATTTAATACTGGGGTTACTCATCCTGCACACCTCTCATACCTTAGGGTAGGACAAACACTCTCCTCTCTTTCCAGTTCCCCTTTAAAGTTATCTTTTTCAGTAAAACAAAAACCTGAAATTCTTTGAAACTCTATCTTTTTTTAATAACATAAAATACCAGACTACCAGATGTATAGAACCGACTTACTATTTTTCCTTCTAATCCAATTCCTTCCATTTTTGAGAATGGCTTTGCTATTTACATCAATGTTTTAATTTAACATTTAGCTTATTTTCTCTTTATTTTTCCTTCAGTGGCCTTTATCCTCAGTTTATTTCAGGTGCCCAACCCTAAGATTACACTCCAGATATTGGAACCACTTACAATGATTCCTTCTCTGGAATACATTGAAACATTACCTCTATGATTACAACATCCTATCTTTCTAACCTCCATCCAATTATTACCACTCTTCTTAGCCTTTACTCTTTAGTAATATCCACTTACTTTACTGTCCTACTAATTTCCCTTAAATTATCCTATGCCTGCCTTTCCTTTCTTACCCATTGATTGGATGCTATGGTCCATTATTTTAACCACACTGTTATCTATATCCTTAGATCCCTTAAATTATTATCCTTCTGTCTCATACACTTGGTGAAATTTTAACACTAAGTAACAGTCCAGCTATCTAACAATCTATCTATGTACTTATTTCATAATAGTACCTTGATTGATGTACTGTTGGAAACACACATACAGCTTCCTGGACAATTGCCACCAAAATTCATGATTCCTGACTTTGGTTAGTTGGTTATCATTGTGCTGCCTGACACTTTTTCTTGGTCCCTATTTAGATTTTCTCTATTTTTCAATCTGCCTGTTTCAAATCTTCTTCATTAGCTTCTAATGTGCATCCCTCCACTCCACATTCTTATTTTCAGCAGACAACTTTGCCTCTAGCCTCACAAACAAAAGAAAAAAGAAAAGCAACTCTCTTATTTTTCTTTCCTAATCTAACAAATATAACAACATGCACAACTTACATTTTCCTGTTTTATTCTATTATATCAGAAAAGACACCCTTCTGCCTCAGTAATATCTTACACATTGCACTTTGATCCATCCTTTTATATGATACCGCTGCTCAGATTATTAGTTTCTCCTGTATCTGTAATCTCTAATCTTCTAATTTAGTTACTACTAGTTCTTCCATCTTTAAATGCCCTTCTAAATCCCACATTCCATTCTAACTATGGCTTCATCATTCCTCTTTTACGAACTGGCAGAATTCTCCAGAGTTGTCTACACTTATTCTGTGCTGTATCCACTTCTCCATTCATACCCTCTATCATTTCATTTTAACTGTTATCACCATGTTAATTTGCTCTTTTACAAGGATGAGGTCGTTCATTACAAAAGACATTTGTAGGTTTCTCACTTTCCTTTTACACTATGCAGCACTGACATTTCTGCCTTCTTCTTTTCTGATGTGGTACCCTCTTGTACTACAAGCCCCTGCATAACAGATTCACTATCTTATATTTGAACCTTTCAACTTGCCAACAAAATCCTCACTCCTGCATCCACACCCAAGCTTCCTTCTTCCCTCCTATTGTAAAAGGTGTTCCTTCCTGCCTGAGGATAATCCAGGCAGCTGTAGGTTTGATTCCATTCAGTTAGAAACTCAAGCTCTTCCTTGAGGCCTCCTTGCTTACCCTTGACATAATTGTACATTATGGCCTACTGATTCTGTCACCTGAGTAACTCTTGAATTTGTCCAGTCTCCTCATTTCCACTTTGAGTACTCTGGATTGGTTTATCATTACCATCTCCATGTTGGTATTTAAAAAGCCTTTTTAGAATACATTGCTGAGTTAATGAAGATTTAGCTTTAGGGTTCTATAATTCCATGGGTCTTTGCAAATGCCTTGGTATTAGAATGTTGCATTCTTTATTTATAGAGATCTTCCAAATTGTTGAAAGCCCAGTAGCCACCACACTTGGTTATGCCACCAGGTCTCTTTTCTCTAGTATTGCCCTCAATTTACTCAACTCCAAACTGCTTGTAGTGTGACTATTTGCAAATAAAAAATGCATCATCTCATTTTCCTGTTTAATTTTTTTCATAATTTTCTACTGTTTTAAGTTCCAGGGAAAATTCTAAAATATAGCTTTTAGGTACATTCTGACCTGACCTCTGCTTTTTTCTCTAGTATTACTTTTCATTACATATCTTACAAGTTTTTGGGGGGATAGGTGGAAGCGTTCTCTCATCTATAGTGAGGTAGGCAAGGGAAGTTTCTGTCTTTGTTTAACAATTGGGAAAAAAACGAGATAGGAAAAATAATCTTCCCAAGTTTGTGAAATAAATGACTTATGTAGCTGAGATTTGAGCACAGTTCTTTATATTCCTTTTTGTAATTTATTTTTAACATGTGGCTTCTATGTACAAATGCACTTATTGTGAGTCTATGCTGAAAACAGAGAAGTCTTTATCAGTAATTTCTGGGTTACTTATTAGCTAATAAGATTTTCACAAATTGATACATAAATAAACAAAATTATTTTTTATTTGTACAAACTAATGCAATGATTATATTTTAGTTGTTACAGTGATCTAAATTTTCATTTTAACTCCTTACAGATTGGCATATTTTATGTGTTTCCCAAAGAGATGTGTTTAGATGCCTCTTCTATGTGAGACCTTACTATTTTCAGAATAGTATACTGGCCAAGACAGCCTAAAGCTAGGTTTCTTCCATAACCCCTGACACCTGTTTCTTAGAAGATTTATTAAAAAAAACTCTTGAAATTATAAATCACTTCTCTGCCACTTTGAGATGTAAATCTGCTTTTGGAAGTATAACAATGCAATAATTTTAATAAAGTCTTCCTTTGCAATTTTAGCAAGTATCCTGTATACTTTTTTACAGTGCCCACTGTTAAGAGTATTTATAAAAAATATGTAAAAACTATCTGTGGGCACAACGCAGTTGCTGATCTTGGTCATTTTTACTTCATTTTCCTTGCCTGACAGCACTTATCCCAGTTATTTTCTACTTGGATACAAAACCAAGTGTATAATTCTAAAAGATCATGTACACTAACCTAGATACTGCTGATTTGTTTAGACCCTGTTTAAATGAATTTTGAGACACAATGTCACTTTGGCTCATGGGCCTTTCTACTTTCTGTGGGGTATAGATTATTTCCTTGTTGAAATTTTCCTTAGTGTAAGAGAAGACAGCATTGTTTCCCTTGAAGATAGTGTCTTGAGTTATTTTATGACATGGTTTCATTTGTCTCCATAAAAGCAGCATGATATTGAGAAGGCTGGAATATAAAAAAAGACAGTTCAGCCCACCAGGCTCTTTTCTTTTTAATGTACCCTGGAGAACATTTAATTGCTTCTTGAATGACCCCCAAGGTCTTCCTGGAATGAGCTTGTTGTCTTCTTTGTGGAAGAAACCATCCCCATTTCATTTGAATTCATTGTGACTTAATTATAGGATACATATTATAAATTGAAGGCAATCAGTAATCCTTAATCAAACAGGGTAAATTTGTTTCACATGCAAGACACAATGGGCCCTTGTGAAATAGATGGCACACTTTCATTTATGAACGATACCCAGATTAATTAACTCACCTGATAGCTGTGGTTCCAATTTCCCAACTGCAACTCAAGTCTGTCTTATGCTTGCCCTTCTTTCTTGTTATTGCATGAAACTGTTTTTAATAGACTTTCAAATTCAAAGATTATAATTTCTTTCTACATATATTATCTTGTCATTATATAAAATAAATCATGCTTGTCTATGATTCATGTTTGCCATACTGTATATGTATGTACTATAAATATGCATATAAATGCATATGCATATTTATACATTATACAATATGCATGCATACATACACATATATGCATGTGCACCTACATGCAAATACATATTCTTTGGCAAAGACACTAGAATTTCTTTAGTTATATAGCTCTATTACAAATCTGAGTTCAATGGGTGTATTTTTAGAATTTTACAGTAATTTCCTCAAGCCTCCAGCAGTGCCTAATCATTTTCTAGAGCAGAGGTTTTTTAGCTGTTTGGTTAGCAGAACAGTGGTTGTTTTTTCTGAGAATTACTTTAAAAGATTTAGTTGATTTATAGTTATATATGCATTTATCTAGCAAAATGTTGAGGTTTAAGTGTCTGTTTAGTGTCTCTTATTGTATATCCTTTTGTTGACTCAGTGTAACATTTAAAAACTATTAGATTTCTTTTGGAGAGTTCTTAGGCAGGAAATAAGACTTATTACAACTACATAGATAATTAACTTGAAGCTTGTCTGTCTCTTGAGAGACATCAAATATGCAAATGAGGAACTTAAGCCTTAACAAGACATGGAAAAGAAATCACAAACTTTTATCACATGAAAGATAAAATCAGTCATTAAAAATATATCAATATGCTTTGAAGAACTAATAGTGCTTCTTGCTTCAGATTTGTAAAATTTTATGGGCTTTAAATTCGTTTTCAAATCTGTGGGAGCTAAGTCATCTGTTAACTGAAAAAAAAAGTAGATAAGAATAAAAGACCAGAAACCACATTTAAATGCTTCACGATGCCTACCACCTTATTGAAACTCAACAAACATTTTAAAGACATACCAAATTTTTTTCTTTTATTTTAGAAAATCCTCATTTGCTTGGCCAAAAGGAATTTCCATTTTTAGTTTTTTGGGGGAGAAATTGTATACTGTTTTCCACAGTGGCTATACCAGTCTGTGTTTCCACCAACAGAGTACCAAGCTTCCCTTTTCTCAGCATCCTGGACAGCACTTGTTTGTTAATTTGTTAATTCTGCATCAGTAAATGAATGGATCAAAAAACTGTGATACATTAACACAATGCAATACTACATAACAGAAAGAAAGAAGGGGCTCCTATTTTTCATGACATCATGGATGGAACTGGAAAGTATTATTCTAAGTAAAATAAGCCAGGTGACAAAAGACAAATACCATATGAACAACAAACACCATATAAGTGGAAGCTAACAAACAGAACCAACAAATGAGCAAAATAGAACCAGAAGCATGGAAACAAGGAATAGACTAATGGGGACAAGTGGGGAAGGGTAGTGGGTGTAAGGGAGGAAAGAAAGGGAAAGATCTAGTTAAAGAACAAGTATAAGTGACCCATGGACATGGACAACAGGGTAGGGGTTGACTGTGGGGATTGGGGTAGGGGAGAGCAATGGGGGAAAATTGGGACAACTGTAATAGAACAACAGTAAAAAAAAACAAAAATAAATCTTTATTTCCAATATCTAGCATTGTTTCAACCTTTTAATCATGATGCCTTATAGAGCAAACAAATACATAATATCTTTAGACTTTAAAAGGAAAGAATTATTCATATCTGATGTCTTAAACCAATGAATCAATTCTCTTCACTTTTCAGTACATGCCTTATAATGAAATGTACCTTGTGAAAATATGGAGAAAAAAGCCATGGTGGGGAGTGGACAAGGCAAGGGAGAGCAATGGGGGAAAATGCGGACAACTATAATCGAACAACAATAAAAGTAAAATAAGAAATTTCCATGTTTGTTTTTAATATGAAGAGAAAATATTCTATAATTACAAAATGTTAGTTATGTAGATAACACATTTGTTATAATTGATAAATTATGTTTCTTGAGACAGTAGAACTAGTGAATTGAAATTGAGAAATTATATACATTCATGAGGGAATAATTTCTTAAAAAATCAATAGTTTTTTTCTTTCTTGGAAAAAAGGCAAATCATTTAAAAGCTTCTTAAGACAATTTACTAGGATACCAGCGGGCAAGGCACTTTTAATGGAATATACTTCCAATTCTTTCCTTAGCTTCTAGTATGGATGGATATGCAGATTGTATATTGGATAATCCAAAGCCGTAGTTACAAATGGCACCTAACAGGTACAGAACACTGCTTGATTCAGACTTGTTTAGATGCTCCTGCAGTTGATGCAATGGTTTGTGTCCTGTGGGAATAGGTATCCACTTTGTGTTCACACAGGACCACCATTGCTGTGGCTTTTCCCTCTGCAATTCTGGGCCATGTTATCAGGCGTAACCTGTGCTAGAACCAGGTTCAGTATGGAATGTGCATGATTTCCTTGAGGAAATTGTCTGGCTCTTAAACAAAAACATTAAACAGCAACTGCTCAGGAATAAAGGGCATTTGTATACTTGATCAGTTCTCTTCAGTCAGAATTGAGTGGCTCCCATGTCAACTGAGGCAAATGCGATCAAAGAACATTAAATCAAATGTTCTTGTGACAAAAGACAGAATACAGAAAAGGGACACAATTATGGTTTTCTTAAGATATTAATTCCAGATTCTCTTCCTTTCTCTCATTATTCTCATTATTCTCTTCCTTTTTCTCATTATTGTAATGCAGGCATGTTTACCTACATCATAATATTACTAAGTTTTCCAAGGGATAAGATATGACTAGGACTTGTGTAGTCATAACATTGACACAATTTTAAATGGTAATTAGTTTTTTCTTTAGTCTTGTTTTAAGGGTCTCATAAGCATGATGATTTGAAGAGTTCTGAACGACCCTGGGCATATTTTGGTTATCACTGCAGTGCTGTTCTCATACACTGTAGAGTATGCGAGATATTTTTCAGCTCACAAAAGTTTATAGCTTAATAAGGGAGATAAAGTTCAGATTATACATATTCACTAGCTTGTGTGGCATGGATTTGGTTCCTACTTGACTTCCAATCTCACCTCCACATCTTTTACATCTCTTAGGTTTATGATAAAAAACAACCTCTTACATTGGTATTTCACTTACCCATTCACAAAAGTTTGTCATATTTATAATCTCACTTGACCCTTGTGACATTGCTTAGTCTTTTGCTTTATTATCAGAAGTCAATTTCTACACTCATCTACATCTCCTAGAAAATGAATCAAGTCATCCTAATCATCCAGAAAGCAACATACAAAGTTTTTGTAGCAAAAAGAGGACTGATTCTGTGGTAGAAGAGTGGTAATGCAATTGTTGTATTTAACTACATGAATTTATCTAAGAAAGCTTTGATAATCCACTTATAAGTTGATTTATGGAGATCTGGACCAGTTGTCCCTTAATTCTTAACTTCTTTGGCTTTTCTTCTTCAGAGCACTTGTAGAAAATACATGATAGGGTAGCTAACTCCTTTAGAAGGGAAAAATTCAAATGAAGAAAATAAATACTTGCCTGACTTCCTGTTTAATTCATTACCTAAAGTGATTTTTAAAATGATGTTAATGATTTTGAATTTTGTCATAAATATTTCCAACTAAATTTAAACAAGAAATATTCTCAGGGGCAGGAAAACAAGTTTATGGTTCAACAATTGGCCTTTTTAATAGGTAATTTATTTTGTTTCCCTTCAAAATAAAGATTCAGGGCTTTAAATTATTAGAATACTTGGCTTTTAAAAGGAGGATCTTTTGACCCAGCAATTCCACTGCTAGTATTGTATCCTAAGAACACTAAAACACCAATCCCAAAGAACCTATGCACCCCAATGTTCATAGCAGCACAATTTACAATAGCCAAGAGTTGGAAGCAACCTAGGGGCCCATCAGTAAATGAATGGATCAAATAACTATGGTACATATACACAATGGAATTCTATGTCGCAGAAAGAAAGAAGGAGCTCTTACCTTTTGCAACAACATGGATGGAACTGGAAAGCATTATGCTGAGTGAAATAAGCCAGGTGTTGAAGGACAAATACCATATGATCTCACCTTTAACAGGAAGCTAAACAACAAGACAAACAAGCAAGCAAAATATAACCAAAGACACGGAAATAGAGAACAGGCTGACAGTGACCAGAGGGGAGAGGGGAGGGACTTTCAGGGGAAATATGGGGAGGGATTTAGAGGAACCTATATAAAGGATACATGGACAACAACTGAGAAGGGTGGAAATGGGAGGGAGGGGGTTAGCACGGGGGGTGGAATGGGATGGGAGTAATAGACAGAAAACTGTACTTGAAAAATAATTAAATAAAAAAAGAAATAAAAAACAAAAGGATTATTTTTGGTTCAATTACTGCAGCTATTTTTAATAACCCTCACCCTACAACATTCATGACTCAAGATTGCCTTAATCAGAGAGGATGTCTATTACATATTCCTTTTTACTACTGGTAAATACTATTGTTTCACAATTTTCTTGCTGATACTATTGACATCATAGCACTCTTTCATGCTCCAGATGCATACTTATCATTTATAGATTTGCGATGTTAAAAACACATAATGAGAATATAAAAAATATAAACAAAAAAAGATAAATTGTTCTGAAATCTACAGAAATTCATCAATTCTAGATGCTTGGGACCTGGGTGATTTTTGTTTAATATGACTATCTAAAGACCAATGTGTCTTGCAATTATTTTCTTTGGTTAAAGACACACATTGGAGAGAATCACAGATTTAGGAAGAATTAAATTTTAAAATACTCAAAGCCCATGTGGTTATAAAAGTTTTAATTTTTTGCTCTTCATGGAATTTTTTATAGTTACTTGATATGAGAATAATTAATGAGTAAGTAGTAGCTACTTCCTTAAGAAAAGTTATAGCTTTCCTGGCCTATTTTGCTCAATTGGTTGTAGTGTTTTCCTGTACAACAAAAGGCTGGGGGTTTGATACCCAGTCAAAGTACGCAGTTGGATCTCTGGTTAGGGCACTTACAGCAGGCAACCAAGTGACATTGCTCTTCCTGATGTTTCTCTCTCTCTCTTTCTCTTGCTCTCTCTCATGCCCCCCTTTAAAATCAATAAACATATTACATTGTTTTTCAAAAAGAAAAGTTATAGCTGTCATTGACTATAATCAGTCTTTTTCCCTGTATTTTACACTCAGGGTATAAATTTGCATACGTATTTGTATGATAAATGTACAAGTAAAGTGAATTTTCTAACTGCTTTTAATATGATAAAGACCAATTTTGAAAAGGTGATTGCAACTATTTATGTGGTTGTAAATTATTTTATAATAGAGAAAGAAAAATGATTTAGATTTCTATTTTAAAATAGATTGCAAAGACATTTAAATTGCAGCAAAACATTTTGGCAAAAATTTATTTATTATTACAGTAACTAAATTAACTATCAAGAAAGACTTTTGTTTCAGGATATTAAAAATAGAGGAACTTAGTAATCAGGCATTGAGCTTTTTTTTTTTCAGACAAAGCTAAAACAATACTATGCAATAGATGAGACATTGTTTCTTTGGGTTCAGTTCTCATAGACGTTTTCTATATACACCCAACATTGGCCATTAATCAAACAGTATTTTTCAATGCACTATGATTTTAAATGGTCATTTATTTAATAAATGTTTCAGAACTTGTTTTGTGTATAAACATGCTATCTTTAATTTTTTCTGACACCATGCCTGTTACACAGTAGGAAAAAAAGTGTAATTGTAGTTTTGTCCTTTATAGCACAGGACAAATAAATGTCAAAATCAAATGATGGTGTCCCCCAAGGAAAAACACTTCAGTGATGAAATATTCCTCCTCACTTCCCATTGCTATTCCTCTGAAACTCAGGTAAAGCTGCCTCAGGAACTAATCAAATTCTGCTAATTTGCATGTAATGAAAGCTCTGCCACAGGTTTTAGAATGTTACAAAAAAAACCTGTGTAACGTCTCTAAAACAGTAAATTATGAAGATATGTATACTTCTGCTCTANAATGATGGTGTCCCCCAAGGAAAAACACTTCAGTGATGAAATATTCCTCCTCACTTCCCATTGCTATTCCTCTGAAACTCAGGTAAAGCTGCCTCAGGAACTAATCAAATTCTGCTAATTTGCATGTAATGAAAGCTCTGCCACAGGTTTTAGAATGTTACAAAAAAAAACCTGTGTAACATCTCTAAAACAGTAAATTATGAAGATATGTATACTTCTGCTCTAAGTCTACAGTTTGTAAATACTTAGAGTAGCTTCACAGAACCAAATCTGATATGAGCCTCTGCTTATGTAGTTGATGGGTTAATTGTCAGTTTAAATACTTGCTTTAATAAAAATTCTTGGAAGTGGCACTCTGCTATTTTCTATGTTTTTAAAAAATGCTGTAATATGGACAAAATGTCAGACTTCTTCTTGGGAATGACAATAACAATCAACTTTGCAAAAACAAGCATTAAGGTAGCTTTAAAAAGGTAGCTATAACAGCAAACTGTTTTTCTGTAAATTACTTGTACTTATATTATACTACTCTTTTTGCTGTTCAAAAATACTAGTCTACATAGTTAATGTAAGATTTTCTTACCAGAATTATTTCCATTCGAAATTACTTAAAAGAATGTATCTTTTAATTCACGTGAGTTATTTTTAGAATGAATTTGATCTTAGGACCTTGGTTATTTTGATAATTTCTAAGAATTTGTAAGGTGGGTTAAAAAACTCATTTTGCAATATTCTTTTTAAATTTATAGGGTGAAAGTGAACCTTTTTTATTATAGTTAACACCAAATTCACAAATATAAAGTATTAAGTTTCCATTCCCAAATCCCAACATTATACACAGAATTTTGAAAAATACCTTCAAGAAATTATAGAAGCTACTACACATATGAAATGCTGGATTCTACTCTTTTCTTTATGAAAAGTTAAATTTCTTCTCTCTGAAACTGAAATATTCAACTGGGAAAGGAATATACTTGAATTCTGAAATAATCTATCAATCTCATGTTATTTAGTATTATGGAGATATATTAATTATTGCATTTGTCATGAGACAGTGTAAATATTTATTTTATTTTATAAAATCACAATAAAATTATTGTTTTTAAGGACACAATAAATTACACAGAGTGATTCACTGTTCGAAGGTCATGTGGTAAGAAGGAGGAAGGCTTAACTAAAGCATATGGAGTTGAGATTAGCCAGAAATTTCCTGTCTAGGTTAGAGAAGTTACTGAGGATCAGTTTGGGATTTCTTATATCAGAGTTTTTGAAACTACAATTGGTTTTCATTTACCAATGACACCATATCAGGAGAAAGAAGAAGAGATTGTTATTTAGCCTTATGATAGTGTACTTTCTTGTAACAAAGTTTATGTTACAGGAATGTTTGTGTTCTGCAGTGCAAGTCATGTCTTCTATAGAGCAAAAATTATATATTATAAAATAATGCGTGCAAGCAGAACTAATAATTACAACAAAGATTTGTCTCAGTCACCCATTAGCAAGCTTATAAAAACTGTTGGGCTATTTTTATGTAACACAATCATTAGACCACTCTTTTTCAGTCACACGAAACAGAATTCTTGTATCTCAAGAATGAAGCTTTGCTGCATATAGAGGAAGAAAAGAGAAAAACGAGGGGAGTATGCTGAGCTTTTAATACTTAAATTACAGGATTTTTTTGGCAAAAAAATTCTGTTTAGGAGCTTGATGGTTCACCAAAGCAGACTAGAGACACCAGTGGGTGGGGATTGTATCCAATCCATTTTTTTTTTTTTTTTTTTGTTCCCAGAGCCTGCAGTAAGAAGTCCCTCCATCAGTACAGGTAGATAAATGAAGAAATAAACATCAGCTGGTCAGGGTTCCTGATCTTGTGAAAGTGAGTGTGTTTTTCCAAGGATTGAGGTTATATTTTTGTATACTTAGCAACAGAAATACTTTGGTGTACACAGAATTCAAAGATTTCTTATGACAATCCTATAGCCACATTGTGTCCTGGATGGAAACTGCTCTTGAATGGTCAGAAGTCAAGTGTATTGTATGCAGCTGGCATCCCCTTTTATCCTCTAACATGATGGCAAGCACTGCACTGCAGATGAAAGGGCACTCAGAATGGATGGATCACGTTTTCTTCTTTTCTCCAAATGAAATGCTGTAGTGCCACTGCTCACACATGATGTGTTTCCCATCAGGATGTTGATTATCTAGTGTCTTCAATGACCTTCCTCCTTCCTTAGTCTAAAAGTAAGCAGTTTTATACTTCTGTGATATGAAGAAAAAGTTTGGAATTCATGAAAGTGCTATTACATAGAGGTCAAGAATTTAATTACCTTATTTTAAGACCTTTTAAATAAATTATAGAAGTTTATGTTTTGCTTCCTGCTTCGTTATTACTTTCATCCTTTCTGTCTTCCTCTGTCTTTCCCATTTAATTTATACTTGCCAACATCAAAGTAATTTCTTCTTATGATTAATCTGCTTCAAAAATACTTCGGATTTATCTTTTCTGTGTAATAGAATTCCATGAAAAAAAAACTTGTGAGATGTTTGCAACTCATTTTGTTGAAATGTTGCCATTATATACTATACATATCCTTAGGTTATACTTCTTTGAAATTGGGTTTGATATATCCAAGATGCCAGAATTTAAAAGCTACTATGTGGGTTTGATTCTTTTCATAATGTGCTCACATTAGTTTCCACCATAATTTTGGTTTTCATTTTTAATCTATGGGTTTATTATTTACTTTTTTCATCTATCTTCTTGATATAATTATCTCAAAATCCTTGGAGAAAAAAATGTTGGATATTATCAAGGGTTCCAGTCTTGTACTATTCATGAAATATTCTGCCTTTTTAAGAATAACTTAAAATTCTTGACAAGTTTAAAATCCATAGCTTTATAATAATTCCTGAGCATAGTTTTTTCCTTGACATTTTTATCCATGTATAGAAAAAGGTAGGGCAGTAATAATGATGAGGGATGCACAACTGCAAATATGCAAGGTTTTATTTTTGGAGTTTTAGTCTTACAATATTTTCAAAATTAACATTTGTCTAATAAATACTTTGACTATTCCATCAATTAGTAATAAAAATGATGATATCACAGAGTGTTTATGCCAAATTGCCAGGACTGAGTTAACAATTTTGATATGTGTTATTTCCCCAACAAAAAATGCCTCTACCTCCTGGCTGGTGTAGCTCAGTGGATTGATTTGTGGGCCTGTGAACCAAAGGATCACGGTTTGATTCCTAGTCAGCGCACATGCCTGGGTTGCAGGCCAGTCCCCAGGAGGGGATGCATGAGAGGCAACCATACATTGGTATTCCTCTCCCTCTCTCTTTCCCTTCCCCTCTAAATAAAAATAAATAAAATCCTTTTAAAAAGTGCCTCTACTATATTACTATTTATATGGAATTATCTAAAATCTTGAGCCAATTTCACATACACCAAAGACTAAAAATGGGTTTTTAAATGTGTCTATGTATGATTATCAACCACCATCAGGGCAAGAAGTTATTTTAAAGAGAAAAATTTAAAAGCAATGATTTTTCTCTGTAGGGGAATATGATAGCCAGAATTCCTAGACATTGTGAACAATTATTTGAAAATCTTCACATATTTTGTAGCTTGCTTTATCCATTGAGAGTAATTTCTTTTATTTCTCTTAGACCAGCCCAAATTTGGTATTCAGAATACAAAAGAGTTTGTAGCACTTTATATTCTGGTTTGGTACTTATTTAAGGGTGGCTATGTGTTTTGTTTATTTAGTGAGGATTATGGCAACCGGCGCTTCTGGATTGTGAAGGGACACTTTCTCTTGGGTTCCTGCTCAGTGGCTGAGACTGATGCCATCTATCTATTGTTTTGAAGTGAGAAAGAGAATAACTAAAAAACTGACCATACCAAGTGAGGTTGTAGAAAAAATGAATCTCTCACATACTTCTGAGGGAAATGTAAAATGTTTCAATCACGTCGGCAAATAGCTTGGCAGTTCTTTAAACAGTTAAGTGCAACTTCCATGTAACTCAGCTATTTCATCTTGTAAGTAATTACACAAGAAAAATTAAAACACATTGTCTACACAAAGACTTGTATATGAATGCACTTAGCAGCTTTAATGATCAGTTTCAAACTGGAAACAACCCAAATGTCCAATAACAAGTAAATGGATAAACAAATGGTACATTTGTAAAACAGAATATTACACAGAAATAAAAATAAACTGATATATGCTACAATATGTATATATCTCAAAATTATTTGTGAAGTAAAAGAAGCTAGACAAAAACTAAAATATACTTATTTCATCAATATAGAATTTGAACATTTCAAAGTCATATATAGTGACAAAAAGCAAGCACTTTTATTTATGCCATTTAATAAGGATGCTTGGGAAATAATGTACTAGACCTTGGGGACAAGATTGGGACTGCAGAGGGGTAGGAGCCTATAACATCTTTGGCTGCCTGGAAAATCCATTTTTATGGAAGTTTTCATTGCACTCAATACATAAGAGATTAGAAGCCTTAGCTAGCTTTTATTTAAAACATGTTTACTTAAATTACAGCAAGTTATTTTACAGTTAAACATATGAATGCCATATGTTAAGTAAATTGTACATTAAAAAGAAAGTGTTTAAAAATACCCCAAAGTTGTAGAAATGTGAGATGCGTATAAAGAATAATAATTTAAGTAGTTTCAATCGTCTTATTGATGTTAAACCAAGTTTTCTGTAATTCTTGCAGCAGAAGAGACATACGTCTTGAATGTATTTCAAATCTATGCTAAAGCTAACCCTTTTAAGGGCATCATTGAATTGATAATTTCAAACAGTTTGTCAAATTCAGATATGTTCCAGAGAGGGAAGAGAAATCTGGAATGTGTCATTTAGTATATTTTATAAAGTCATTTTTGAGGATTCATGTTTAATTTGACTGCCTGTCCCAATGTACCCAAAATATGAATAAGTAAAGATGAACACTTGGTTTCTATGTCCTTTTAATATCATGTTGAATGAGTGTTAAAGCTAATACAAGTCATATCCTCCAGCCATCACTTTGTTAATTTGATAATTGTTAAATTAATTTTAATGAAGTTAACATGCCTGCTATCTATAACCATCAAACATCTCTGCCATAAAACATTTCTACTGTAAATCAGAGAAAAATGATATGGTCACAGATATTAACATGTAAGGTGGTGAACAAATTTAGTTGAATTACATAGCACTGTCAATTATGTACAGAGAATTCTAATTTTCCATAGAAGTTTTTGATTTCTAAGCTCTTTACTTGAATTAGAAGACTTTAATTCTATTATTTTATGAAGCATTTGTATATGTAGAAAAATGCTACTGGTTTGCACATACTGGTTATATGGCATTCTTAAATGATTTTATGCTTTGTTGATAGAAAACTTGACCTTTGTGTATTATAAAAGAGTACAAGATAGCTATAGAATCAGGATTCAATTTCTTCAGGGCATTCTGTAGACAGCTAGAAATATATACAAGCAAAGCAATGTCACTGGATGCTAATGTGAACTATACTACCACTGATGAGTACTGCAAATCCTTCTATAAGAAGCCACAACCCTTCCATGAACTGGGAGTTTTATCCTTAAACTTTGACCATGTAGGTAATTTCTACACTTTTGTAGAATGAAAGCATAATGAATATTTTATAAT
This sequence comes from Sturnira hondurensis, assembly GCF_014824575.4. Lineage (NCBI taxonomy): Eukaryota > Metazoa > Chordata > Mammalia > Chiroptera > Phyllostomidae > Sturnira > Sturnira hondurensis. The sequence goes on from NW_028098010.1 coordinate 179,127, forward strand.
TATATTATATCCATGAAGTAATAAATATACTCTCAAGGGCTGATATGTCCAGTATAGCTACATGTACACATGAGTTAATCTTTCTGTTATTTATGTATTAGACAAATAATATGGTGTCTTTCATGGACACTAAACATGGGTCATTCATTTTTTTGGATTAGTTTGTACCACACAAGTCATTACATAATAATTTTTGTCTATTAGAAGTTTTCCATTTTCTCTAATGTGAAATTGAATGACAGGTATGCTGTAATTTAGCTAACAATAATGTGTACAACTAATAATATTTCTACTGCAACCTTATAAGGGTTAATAGTAAGAGGTGTCAAAACAGGCCTGGAAGCCACTGTCTCTTTTAGTTTTTTTAACCTTCAAGCCAACTTCAATAAGTATTACAAATACTATATGAATTAAAACTCAATGCAAAGGTGTGACTGAGGCCAGTGAACCAAGTTCTGAAAGGATTACTTTGTTTCATTCCCATGTGAAACTATTTACCTTGCATTTCAGAGAACATGGTATTGCCTGTCAACATTGAGTGGGGCTAAATTGGTCTTGACTGCTTTAGTCCTACTTCCAAGCTTGTTACACTTTATAACTTGTGGTTGAAATCTTGGAAGTAAGAAAAAATATGTTAGTTAACTGCAGAAGTCTTCTTCGGTGATGTTAATGTTCTTGGTGTGTTTGGCATCTGGAGAAATTTTCCATTACAATGCAACTGTACTATGAGTGGAAACTTTTTTTTTAACCAACCAACTGTGTAGGCAGGCTGTGTGTAGTGTTCCTTGAAATGAGTCTGGAAAAATAAAACAAAGCCCTTCCTTGTTTCTTTTAATTGTCACAGTCTGAAATGAACTGTAAATGAAACTTGGTAAGTAGAGATGTCAGAACATTTGGTTTTCCTACAGCAACTGCTACTTGGTAGTCAGTATTAAAGAGCAGTATTCTGCCAGATTTAAGAATTGACTGAAAAGAACACAGAAAAGTCCTTGAAAATAATGGCAATTATTCATAGCAAAAATACTCTGGCCTAGAAATCCTGATGCCAGTAGATGTTTTGAAATTTTTGTTTCTGGTGTTAGTAAAACAGGGGAGCTAGAAGCAGCCCTTCACAAGAAAAGTCCTTTGTTTCTATATTGGGCTGACCTGACTTTATAAGACTGCCATAGACAGCCGCTAGAGTAAAAATAGAGGAAAGTGGGGGGGAAAAGCATAAAACTTGGGACAGAAAATCAGAGACCCCTGTGGGAATTATTTTCATTTTAAATCCAATGATGTACTAAAATAGAATAAGGACTAAATGTACGATGCAATACATTCTCAGTATGATACAGTAGAGTACCAAGAAATGAAATTCATATGATTTATTTCTTCTTCAAATGCATTGCCTTTTTTAGGTCAATTCAGTAAATAATCTTTCCAGTTATAAAATGCAAAAAACAATTTTACTAACATAAAATTACTTTTTATATAACTAAGCTGGAAGGAAATGGGCTCATTAGCAATAATGGAGATGATTTTACTTGTAAAAATATTTCAAGACAGAAGGAACATATTTTCAAACAAAAACAAAAGAAAGTTGACACTAAAAAGTCATCACATTATCTATCAAATTTATTAGGACTATTGTTTTTAACTGATGTGCCAGGCCATACTATGCTGAAGATGGCTGGTCTCATCTGTTTTTAACTGATTAGACTTAACCAGAACCAGCTGAAAAAGACTAAACATTTCAAGTTTTCTCCAAGTGGGGACTTCTTACAATGATAACGGTTACCGCCACCTACCAGGCCTTCTCCCCTCACAGTAGTATGACCACAATTATTAGTCCAAAATGCTATCCTGCTTCTATTTGAGCTCCCCAAACTGCTCCCTAATTTGCTGTTTTGATCCCTCTTAAATTTTATAAAATAGTGTATTATTATGTCAACCTTGTTAAAAGTAGTTCTGTTACCTCCAGACAAGAGTAAAGACACCTAGGCTCCACATTCATAGCTCCACACAATCAATCATAAAAGTGCCATTAAAACACATAAAAACACTTTTTGCCCTGGCTCAGTAGATTGAGTGCCAGCCTGAAAACCAAAGGGTCACCAGTTTGATTCCCAGTCTAGGTCACATGCCTGGGTTGTGGGCCAGGTCCCCAATAGCTGGGACATTAGAGGCAACCATGCATTGATATTTCTCTCTCTCCCTCTCCATTCCTTCCCCTATCTAGAAATAAATAAATAAAATCTTTTTTTAAAAATCCCAAGACATCTCTTCTCCTTATACTGTTATAGAACCACTGGGTTCTATTGCCGGCTGCCAAAAAAAAAAAAAAAAAGTGACTGCCAATGCCGGAGTCTCACGAAAAGGAAAGGAACTATTTATTCAGAAGTCATATAAGTTCAAAATAATGACGGAATCCCATTTTTAAGTTGCAAAATTCCTTAAACCTAAACACATAAAGTCCTGCCTCCCCTTGCCGAAGCAGGTCAGTCAGAGGTACCATCTCTCAGGAAAAGAAATAGGAGCCTCTAGCTTAGCTGAGCAGATTCCTGTATTAACATTCCAGCTTCTTCTAGTTGCCCTAACCCTAACCTTGCTCTTAAACCAAAGCTGAATGGCCCCTCCTCATGGTGGGCTGGTGGGAATCCTTCTGCATCCTTTCAAACTGTGTGGCCAAGATTTCTTGCAAGATTTCTTACATCTGCTTTTCTGCTCCTTTGTAAGCTGTATGGCAGCGACCCCTATATAGGTAACAGAGAATGTCTGCTGCACACTTGGGTTAAATCCTTGTCTTGTTCCTCCTCCATAATCCCATTTACTACTCTTCACACAAAGGGTTACACCTGCCAGTACTTTGGTTTATTCTGCCTTTCTTCACCTATCATTGTTAGTCCAGGCAGGCTTGACCCATGACGTAGGGGAACCACCTCAAGCCGGTGCAGGTGCAGGTGCAGCAATCAGGGGACTGCATCCCAGCTGCATCACAGGTTAGAGTCATGCTCATCTTCCTGGCTTTGAGCAGCAAGAGTATCTATTAGCATTACTAGAGTAATTATCAATGGCCCTGTTCCACTTCTTCTTCCCCCAGCCATGTTAGTGGGGGCTTTGGGGATCTCTATATTTTCTGTTTCAATACTGCTTTGATCACTGGAGTTCAAAGCATTGTTTTTGCTTGCCAGCTTTAAATTTAGTCATAATCTCTTTTAATCTATTTCTGTCTTCTATACCTAAACAGAAAGCATTCACTTATCCATTCAACAAGAATGTGTGTCAGATCCTATGCTAGGCAGAGAGGATAAAATAATGAACAAGACCCACATGGTCTCCACTCTCAAAGAACTATGTCCTAGTGAACATAGTTCAAAATTACTCAAAATTATGAGTAATTTTGTGGGATAGCAAACATACCGATAGTCTTTAAAAAAAGGTTGTGACAAATGCTATAAAAGAAATAAAAGAGATTTACTTATGATGACCAGTGGGGTCACTTCAACTACATGTTCAGAAAGAACTTCATTGAATAAGTTGCATTTGAATTGAGATCTGAGTGCAAGAAGAACCAGTTATGCAGAGATCAGGAACAGAATGTCTCAAGGAGTGGTGATCACAAATGCCCTGAGTAAGAGAAAATTGTGGGATGTCTATTGAAAGAAGAGAAAGCAGTGAAACTACAGAAGTACAAGCTGAACTATGACGACTCTTAATTCTTTGTGTCAAGCACCTGGGACTTACCTTAATACCAAAATAATCTGGCATATTAATAATTAACTTCTCTCTCTCACTTATTATCACCCTAGGTCAGTTTTTCATTGCTTTTACAGAAAGAGGAAGGGAGAGGAAGAAAGAGAGAGAGAAAAATCAGTGTGAGAGGGAAATGTCAATTAATTGCCTTCTCATATGCACTCCACCTGGGGATAAAACCCACAACCTGGGTATGTGCCCTCACCTGAGTTGATTCCTCACCAGGAATCAACCCCATGACCTGTCTACAGGACGATGTGCCAACTAGTTGAGCCAACTCTGGCCAGGATAACTTCTGGGTTTCTTTTTGGTCTTTTTATCTGAATTTGTCATTGCCCAGTTAGATTTTAAGTTTAACTTATAACAAAGTCACATCATAATTATGCACCTTCATAGACTCTTCAGAGTGTTATGAGCAAAGTAGGCTTTTAAACATAATAAAGATATAAATTCTCCTCAAACTGATATACGTATTTAACGTTATTCCAATCAAAATCCAAGTAAGACTTTTTATAGCTATATGAAAGATCATTCTAAAATTTAAATGGGAAATAAATAAACTAGAATAGCTAAAACAAGAAAAAGAGGTTAGGTGTTATCAGCTTACCCAATTTTAATACATACGACTGAAAGTTGTCCTTTAAGGTCAGGAAAAGGTGAGGATTTCATTCTTGTGACTTCCATTCAACATAATACTGGAAGTCCTACCCAGAGCAATTAGGAAACAAACAAACACATAATTGTCATGCAAATTGGAAAAAAAGAAATAGTGTTCCAGTTCACAGAAAAACTTAAGACTTCATAAAATAACACTTGGAACTAATAAATGATATCAGTATAGTTGGAGGATAAAAATCAACATATAAAAACAAGTTTTGTTTCTACACACTAAAAATAGACTATCCAAAAAATGAAATTAGCAAAACAATCAAATTTACAATAGCATAAAAAATAAAATAATTATAAATAAACTCAAGAAAATGAAAGACTCATATACTGAAAGCCACAAAAGATTAATAAAAGAAATTAGCCCTGGCTGGTGTAGCTCAGTGGATTGAGTGCGGGCCTGCGAACCACATGATTATGGTTCGATTCCCAGTCAGGGCACATGCGTGGGTTGCAGGCCAGTTCCCGGCAGGGGACACACCAGAGGCAACCATATATTGATATTTCTCTCTCTCCCCTTCCTTTCCCCTCTAAAAATAAATAAATAAAATATTAAAAAAATAAAAATAAAAAATAAAAGAAATTAAAGCTATCACCCCATAAATACATGTTGGAATACTTAACTATGCTAATTGTTAAAATATCCATACTAAATGAAGTGATCTACAGATTCAATGCAATCCCTCTCAAAATTCCTTTGGAATATTTTACAGAAATAGAACAAGCAAATCTAAAATGCATATGGAACTGCAAAAGACCCGAATTATCCATAATAATTTTGAGAAGAAAAAAAAAGAACAAAGCCGGAGGCACCACACTTCCTGCTTTTAAAATATATTACAAAGTTAGAGCAATCACAGCAGTATTGTACTGGCACAAAGACACACAACGGAAAAAAATTAAAAGCCCATAAATCAATTCATGCATATATGTTCAACTGATCTTCCGTAAACGTTTCAATAATACAAAATGGGGAAAGAATACTTTCCGTAACAAATGGTGCTGGGAAAACTATTTACATGCTAAATAATCAACTCAGACCCTTACTTTATAGTAGACATGAAAATCAACTTAAAATGAATTAAAGATGTAAACATAAGACTTGTAATAAAAAAATTGTAGAAGAAAACAGGGACAGAGCTGGATGGTGTTGGTCTTGGTACTGATTCCTTGGATATGACACCAAAAGCACAGGAATAAAAAAGTTAAATAGATAAGTGGGACTACATTAAACTAAAAAGCTTATGCACAGCAAAGAGTGAAAAATATAGCATGAAACCGAAGGAGACATTTGCAAACAATGTATCATATAAGGCGTTGCTATCTAAAATATATAAGGAACTCATAATTTCTTGCCATGTGAAACAATATAGATATGTTTTTCTACATTCCTTCCCTATGTGACAACGTGAATGAATCTTGAGGAAAATTATTCTAAGTTAAATAAGCCAACAAGACAAATGATTTCACTTATATTAGGTAACTAAAACAGTAAAACCCATAATGTCTTTTGTAGTACAGATATGATGAGATAAAATTTCTTGTTTTTATTTGTCTTAGAAAGGCTTTATTTCACCATTAACTTTGAATTATACTTTTTATTGGATTAGAATTCTAAGTCAATATGTTGTTTTTTTCTATGTGGTTTTAAAGATGTTACCTTTTGAAACCTTCAGCTGGTCAACATGGCAGTAGATGTATACATGGTACTTTCCTCCTGCCACAACCACATCAAAATTACAACTAAACTACAGAACAACCATTTTTCAGAACCACCTGAAATCAAGCTGAGTGAAAGGGTTACAACTAGAGAATTAAGGAAGTCACATAAAGACTGGTAGGAGGGCCAGAGACACAAAATGGGCTAGTCCACACTCACATGTGGCAGATAGAAATTGGGAGGGAGCTTAGGCCAGGTGGCTCAGTTGGTTGAAGCATTGTCCCCCACACTGAAAGTTTGGATGTTTGATTCTCAGTCAAGGTACATACCTACCTTGTTGGTTTGATCCCCAATTAGGTCATGTACAGGAAGCAACCAATTGATGTTTCTCTTCCTCACATTGATGTTTCTCTCTCTCTCTCTCCCTTACTACTTTTAAAATCAGCACACACATCCATGAGTGAAGATTTAAAACAAAGGGGTGTTTGGACTGTGGAGATCCTCACTGAGTAATGAGGAGTTTCAGGTCCACACCAGGCCCCCAAACTCAGGGTTGCAGTGCCAAGAAGATAAGCCCCATTACGTTGACTCTAAAACCAGTGGAGATTTTATCTGAGTGAGGCATGGGATTTCTAGAGTCCCGGGTATTCCTCTTAAAGGAACTGCACGTGGGCATACTTGGGCTCACTTTCTCTAACCTCCAGTGTGAAGGCAGTGGCTTAAAAGGCACCAAAAACATACAGGAAGATAACAATTTGTCCAGCATCATGGAGAGAACTTCTGCCTGTTTTTTCCCCAGACAGAAGTGCTGAAAGAGGCCATTGTTCCTGTGATGAGTCCTCCCCACCACAGAATCAGCAGGCAGGCACCATATTTGACTTCCCACCAACCTGACTTACATTGTTTACCCTACACTGGTGATTCCCTGAAATGATACCCCACCAACTTGAAATTAATGGCCTGTCTTAGATCATGCTCCATACTTCCCTAAAATCGCTCAAATAAGCAGCTTCTGGACTCAATGAGTTCCATTCTACTAAGTAAGTGTCCATGGCTGGCACTACCAGAAGTTAATCTGGGTTCACAGCTTGGCCGCATCAAAGCACCTACAAGCCCAGCACAAGTATAAGTCATCTTAAAATTGTTTTGTAGCTCATGTCAGATGGCCCTATACAAAATATAGGTGGTGGCTGACCTTGGCCTGAACTTTAGAAGACCCCAGAGCCAGAATATCCTGTGAAAAGCTTCAGACCACCTTGAAGCACCACTGTTCAACTACTTCCACAAGAAACACACCAAAAATGTGTACTCAGTGACCACCAGCCCTGCTAAAATAAATACTGCTCTGTAGAGTGGGCTTTTCAACCATTGATTCTTCATAGTTGTTGGAGGTCAGTAATCAGTAGTCATACCAAGTCCAAGTAGCTGACGGGCCTGGGTGAAAATTCCTTTCATTTGTGTGCGAACAGCAATCAAGGATCAACTATAAAAGGAAGCTATACATAGCCCACGTGGGGCACATTTCAAGTATTCAGCTTGGATGACTGGGGAGGCTATGCTATAGGACTGCAAGACACACGCTACATTAGACCACTCTAGCAAACCTAGGAGAAACAGAAGCTCTACCTAATACATAAAAACAAAGACAGAAAGGCTACCAAAATGAGAAGACAAAGAAATATGTTCTAAGTGAAAAAAGCAAAATGAAAATCCAGAAAAACAACTAAACAAAATGGCGACGAGCAATCTCCTATATGGAGAATTCAAAACGTTGATTATAAGGACGCTCAGTAGACTTAGTGAGGACTTCAAAAGCATAAAGAAAGACCACAAAGAAATGAAGGATACACTAACTGATGTAGGAGGAACTCCAGCCTGCAGAATCCTCCTGTCTGCCGTGCATGTTAAATAAGTCATCACAGAAACAATCTTACAGTCCTGGTGGGAAAGGGGTGGCAATTCCCTCTAGTGGAGAATGCCCCAAGCCCTTCTCCCAAATTGCTTATATTGGGAATGCAATGTGTAGGTGTATACAGCATACATGCATAGTTCATTAATCAATGTGAAAAAGACTATAGCAATACAAAAATAAGTATTATCTACAGATAACAATGGAAGGAACACAGAGATTTGTCCTAGGCCAGGCTCTGTTAGTCATTATGATGCCAAAGGGTCTTTAAGACATAGTTCATGAAATAAGGAGTTTACTCCTTATGCCTTGAAATTAAACATCTGGTATGTCACTAGGGCTATAAAAAACAAAGCAGAGCAAGCTTCAAAGAATACAATGTATTTAGCAGGCCTGATTCCCATGGGAACCCTTGGTGTTAGAGTTGGGTCATGTCTGCCACCTGTGTTTTTACCTGGTTTTCCAGGGAGATTTATTAGCCTTTCCAGGGCTTGTTCTCATGGAGCTACAGTCTCAGAAACCACACAGAGTGGTTCCCAACAAACTGAAATGAATCATAATTTAGAGGGAATCTACAGTAGAGTAGATGAAGCCAAGAATTAAGTCAGTGATTAAAAACATAGAAGCAAAAACACCCAATAAGTACAGCAAAAATTTAAAAAAATAATTTAAAAAAGTGATATAAGGAGTCTCTGAAACAATTTCAAACATACCAACATTTGCTTCATGGAGAGGCCAAGAAGAAGTGAGAGAACAAGAAATTGAAAACCTATTTTTTTAAAAAGAAGAGTTCTGGCCAAGATGGAGGTGTAGGTAAAAATTTCCTTACAGAACCAAAAGAAGGATAAAAACCAATTTAAAAACAACAAACAACCAGCACTGCTAGAATAGCAAACTGCATGGAACTCTTAGAATAGCAAACTGCATGGAACTCTTACAACCAAGGTGTTAATGAATCTTTCATCCAGACTGGTAGGAGGTGTGGAGATAGGCAGCCCTGAGGGAGAAGAAGACCTGCAGCAAGGCAGTGGACTGCATGGATGAGGTGGGGCTGGCTGACTGTGCAACTAAAGACTCAAAATGTCTAGCTGTAAAATACTGTGAGAGTTGTGAATGTAGGAGAAACTCCCAGTCTCATAGGAGAGTTCATTGGAAAATGGAGCTAGAGCAGAACCAGCAAGCTGCATTGTTTCCTCTCTGATCCCTACCCCACAGAGAGTGCCACAACACAGCAAAGAGACTTGCCACCCCACAAATGAACACCTAAGGCTCCTCCCACTTACAACTTAACAGGTGTGCCAAGACGAAGATATATGGCCCAAATGAAAGAACAGATGGAAACTCCAGTAAAAGAGCTAAGCAATAAGAAGATAGACAACCTATCTGATACAAAGTTAAAAACACTGGTAATCAGAATGCTCACAGAATTGATTAACCTTGGTTGCAAAATGAAGGAAGAAATAAAGGCTGTACAAAGTAAAATAAAGCAAAATATATAGGAAGTAAACAGTAAAGTGAAGGAGACTGAGTCTCAAACCCATTATTTGGAACAAAGGCAAGTAATAAATACCCAACCAGAAGAAAATGAAGAAACAAGAATTTTAAAAGGTGAGGAGAGACTTAGGAATTTTGGGACAACTTTAAGTGCTCCAACATTCAAATCATAGGCTACCAGGAGGAGAAGAGGAAGCGCAAGGAATTGAAAACTTATTTGAAAAGATAATGAAGAAAAACTTCCCCAATCTGGCAAAGGAAATAGACTTCCAGGAAGTCCAGGAAGCCCAGAGAGTCCCAAAGAAGTTGGACCCAAAGAGGAACACACCAAAGCACATCATAATTAAGTTACCCAAGATTAAAGAAAAGGAGAGAGTTGCCTACAAAGGAGTGCCCACAAGACTATCAGCTGATTTCTCAAAAGAAACCTTGCAGGCAAGAAGGGGCTGGAAAGAAGTATTTGAAGTCATGAAATGCAAGAGCCTCCATCCAAGATTACTCTATCCAGCAAAGTTATCACTTAGAATGGAAGGGCAGTAAAGTGTTTTCCAGATAAGGTCAAGTTAAAGTAGTTCACCATAACAAAGCCCTTATTACATTAAATGTTAAAATGACTTATCTAAGAAATAGGAGATCAAAAACTATGAACAATGAAATCACACCAAACTCATAACTATCAATAACTGAACCTAAAAAACAAAAACTGAGCAAACAACTAGAATAGGAACAGAATCACAGGAGGAATCAATGGAAATCATATGGAGGGTTATTAGTAGAGAGAGGGAGGTGGAGAATGGTGGGAAAAAGGTACATGGAATCAGACGCATAACTGGAAGCATAACATAGAAAGGTGGAGGTTAGGAGTAGTATAGAAAAAAGAGAAGCCAAATAACTTATATGTATAACTTGTGAACATGAACTAAGTGGGGAGGGGAGTGCTGGAGGGTGGGGTAGTACAGAGTGGAGAAGGGATAAAGGGAAGAAAAATTGGGACAACTATACTAGCATAATCAATAAAATATACTGAACAAAAGAAAAAAAGAATGACAGAAAACTTTTTTAACTTGGTGAAAGAAATAGATATACAAGTCCAGGAAACACAGAGAGTCCCACACAAGATGAATCCAAAGAGGCTGACATCAAAACACATCATAATTAAAATGTGAAAGATTAAAGATAGAGAGGGAATCTTAAAAGCAGCAAGAGAAAAGCAGTTGTTACCTACAAGGAAGCTCCCATAAGACTGTTGGCTGATTTTTCAAAAGAAACTTTGTAGGCCAGAGAGATTGGCAAGAAATATTCATAATAATGGAAAGAAAATAACTGCAATCAAGATTACCATACCTTAGAATCAAAGGACAGATAAAGAGCTTTCCAGACAAGAAAAATATCAAGGAGTTTATCATCATCAAATCACTATTGTAGGAAATGTTATAGGTTCTAATTTAAAAAGAAGAAAAAAATTAAAAACATGAACAATAAAATGATAAGAAATACATATCTGTCAATAAGTTAGTAAAAAAACAAAATAAATGAACAATCAGAACAGAAACTTACTCATAGATACAGAAAACATTTTGGCAGTTGCTAGATAAGAGGGTGTTTGGAGAGATTGGTGGAAAAGGTAAGGTATTAAGAGGCACACATCGTTTGTTACAGAACAGTCACAGGGATGTAATGTACAACACAGGAAATACAGTCAGTAATATTCTAATTACTATGGAAGGTGACAGATGGATTTGAGATTTAGTGGGATGATCATTTAATAGGTTATGTAATGTGTAATCACTAGAATACAAACCTAAAACTAATATAACATTGTATGTCAACTGTAATTTAAAATAAAAATAATAAACTAAATAAACTGGTTTACTAAAAAAGAAATCTATTCTAAAAACATAATTTGATATGATTATTTACATGCAAAATGATTACTACTGCATTTGTGATAGCAAAATAGAAACAATGTGACCATTAAATAATATAATTTTAAGATAAATTATAGTATTTTAATATAACAGAAAAATTAAAAAATAAATGTAATGAGGAACCTACATACTGTTTGTCATAGTAGCAGTACCAGTATAAGTTCCCACCAACAGCAAATCACTCATATGTGAGATATAAAACTGAAACTCAAAAATGCAGAATACAGAGTATTGGTTATAAGGGGGAAGAGTAGTAAAGGGTAAAGGGGACCAAATATACGATGACAGAACATGATTTCACTTGGGGTGCTGGGCACACAATATAATATACTGATCATGTATCATAGAAATGTACAATTGAAATATATGTAATCTTATTAACTGATGTTGTTCCAATAAATTCAACATAACAAAATTAAAAAAAAACAGCATTGAACATAAAATTTGTTAAGTGCACAACAAACATTTTTTTTTGAAAACTCTCAGTAATTTGGTCTCCATTGACAGAGACAGCTTGCACTGAACAACTTCCCAGAGCAACTTTTAACCCCATTATTTTCTTTTGATCTTGTGGTTTATATTAATTAACATATGAACCTCAATGTTTCTGTCATAAAGTTTACATTTTTAGAGCATAAATACTTTCTAGCCATATTTTGGGGTTTGTAAAGATAGATTAAATAACTTAAAGTGAAGCAAAAAGAACTGGTTCATAATAGAAATAATAAACTATCCTTGATTGCCTAATACAAACTGAGGATTCATGAAAATCCACAACGCAGAAAGCTATTTTTTATGTTTTGTGCATGTGATATGAAAATATGGATTGGTATTAAAATTTTCTCAAGTAATCAGGGTTTTTAGCAAGGAATATTAGACTTCCTTGTTTTATGGTTCAATTTTCACTTTTATGTTGGTTATGTCAAAATGGTTTACGTAAGTACTTGAAATCATTAATAGTTAAGAATAAAGATGTTACCTCTAGCATTATGTTTCACTTTGTTTCTTCCAAGGAGTCTTCTGTAAGTCTTATCTGTGTCCCATTTTATGTAATGTGCCTCTCTCCTGGTGAATTTAAATAGATTCGCTTTGCTGTGCTTTAAAAGTACTTTTGTTTGGATGATCCTTGATGTAATATTTCTGTTCTTATTCTACTAGGTGTTCTTTGAGCTTATGAGCTCTATGTTTATCTTAATAAAATTTGGAAAATTTTTAGCCTAGCTTCCAAATTTTTTTTTGCTTCCCCCTCCCTTCCAAGGGCTTCAATACATGTTAAATTGTTTGTGTTATCTCAGGTATTAGGAAATCTGTATACATTTTTTCCATCTACCATTTATAACTCATTTTATAGTTTTTCTTGATGTACCTTCAAATTCACTAGTCATTACATCTGTAGGATCCTCTTAATAAGGTCAAGAAAAATTTTCGTTTTAGATACTGTATTCTTCATTCCTAGAACTTCTGTTTTTTTATATTCCTCCTGTCTCTTCTCATGTGCTTGCTTGCCTTAATTGTTGTGCATATGATATTTAATATAGATCTTTTAAAATATGTTATTTATTTATCTTTAGAGGGGAAGGGAAGGAGAGAGGGAAAGAAACATCAATGTATGGTTGCCTCTTGTGTGTCCCATGCTGGGAACTGGCCTGCAACCCAGGCATGTGCCCTGACTGGGAATTGAACCATGATTCACTGGTTCACAGGTCCCCACTCAATCCGATGAGCTACACCAGCCAGAGCTAATATAGATCTTTTAATATCTCATTTTCATTTCATTTTCTCAGTCTTTTTTGTGTTTGCTTCTAATGATTGATTTTATACTGAATTAGAGCAATATTTTTCTGCTTTTTTACAAATAATTTTTATTGAATGCTAGACATTGTGAATTGTATGTTGAAGAGCACTAGACTTTATTGTGATTATTTAAAGAGTAAGGTGTTTGCCCGGACGTCAACATACTTGCAGATTAATTTGATCATTTTTAAACTCATTTTGAAGACTTCTGAAGATAGATATACTATAATCTTTTCTCTGTAACTAACTTAAATTCTTCTTAAATCTTTACTTAATAACCAGTACTTTCACTCTGGATAGTTGGAACCCAAATGATTACTTTCTGTGATCTCTGGGAATTGTTTGGCTTCTATATGCCCAGTAAATACCCTTTTCATAGATTTTTTCTTTGCTTGGCCTTGTTAAATTTCACTCAATGTGTTTACAGACTGCTATTTGGACAAAAACTCAAAGGCACCCATTTTCACAGTCCTTAAAAACTTTTTTCATAACTCTATCCTATATAACACTCTGTTCCACCATTTCTGGCTGCCTTATCCTTCATGAAATCAAGTCTTTTTCTTCTCAGTTCAGAGGGACTACTACTTTTGATTGACATTCTAATCCCTGCAATGTAATCTAAAATTTTCCTATAGGCAGAAAACTGGGATAATCATAGAACTTATTTCATGTATATTCTTTACCAAAAATCTTAGTCCTGCACTTCCTGCTGTTGTCTGAAATAGTTGTGCAACATATTTTTCAGTGTTGTAGTCATTTAATGATTAGAAGATAATTCCATTACTACCTCAGGACTGAAAGAAACGTTTAAAAGTACATCTTTACAGTTATTATGTACAATAAATTTATTCCCCAAAGTATTGAAGTAATTTATGTTATCATTCTATACCATTCTTCTTTAATTGTTGTTCAAGTATAGTTTTCTGTTTTTTACTTCCCCAAAGTATTGAAATAATTTATGTTATCACTCTATACCATTCTTTTTTAAATTGTTGTTCAAGTATACTTTTCTGTTTTTTACTCTCATCCCAGCTGAACTCCCCAACAATGGATTAGGGTCCCCTTTTCTCCACAGCCTCTCCAACATTTGTTGTTTGTTGCTTTCTTTATGATGGCCATTCTGACTGGTGTAAAGTGGTATATCATTGTGGTTTTAATTTGCATCCTCCTTTTTCTTGAGGTTTAAAAATGTAAAGTTTATTCTTTTTTTTAAATTCAATTCTTGTTCAAGTACAGTTTTCTGTCTTATATTCCCAGCGCAGCACTGCCCCCATGCTCCGCACCTCCCTCCTATTTCCACCCCCCACCTTAGTTATTGCCCATGTGTCCTTTATACTTGTTCATGTGAATCCTTCCCTTTTTTCCCTGTGATTCTCTCTACTCTCCCCTCTAGTCCCTGTCAGCCTGTTCTCTATTTCAGTGTCTTTGGTAATATTTTCCTTGCTTGTTTGTTTTGTTGTTTAGATTCCTATTAAAGGTGAGATCATATGGTACTTGTCTTTCACCGCTTGGTTTATTTCACTCAGCATAATGCTTTCCAACTCCATCCATGATGTTGCAAAAGGATAGGAGCTCCTTCTTTCTTTCTGCTGAATAAAATTCCACTGTGCAAATGTACCATGTTTTTTTTAATCCAGTCATTTACTGATGGGCACCTAGGTTGCTTCCAACTCTTGACTATTGTAAATTGTGCTGCTATAAACATTGGGGTGCATAGGTTCTTTTGAATTTGGTGTTTCAGGGTTCTTAGGATATACTCCTAACAGTGGAATTGCTGGGTCAAAAGGCATGTTCATTTTCAGTTTTCGTAGAAAATTTCATACTGTTTTCCCTAGTGGTTGTACCAGTCTGCAATCTCACTAACAGTGGACCAGAGTCCCCTTTTCCCCACACCCTCTCCAACATGTGTTTATTGCTTTGTTTATGATAGACATTCTCACCGGTGTAAAGTGGTATCTCACTGTGGTTTTAATTTGCATCTCTCTGATAGTAGGCAATATTGAGCATCTCTTCATGTATCCTTGGATCCTCTGTATGTTCTCCTTGGAGAAGTGTCAGTTCAAATCCTTTGCCCATTTTTTAATTGGGTTAGTTGTCTTCTTAGAGTGAAGTCGTGTGAGTTCTTTGTATATTTTGGAGATTAAACCTTTGTCTGAGGTATCATTGGCAAATATGTTTTCCCAAACAGTTGCTTCTCTTTTAATCTTGATACTGTTTTCCTTAGCCATGCAGAAGCTTTTAATTTTGATGAGATCCCATTTGTTTGTTTCCTTTATGTCCCTTGCTCTAGGGGACATATCAGTAAAAATATTGCTGCGTGGAATGTCTGATATTTTCCTGCCAGTGTTCTCCTCTAGGACTTTAATGGTTTCACAGCTTATATTTAAGTCTTTTATCTACCTTGAATTTATTTTGGTGTATGGTGTAGGTTGGTGCTCGAGTTTCATTTTTTTGCACATAGCTGTCCAATTCTCCCAACACCATTTGTTGAAGAGGCTATATTTACCCCATTTTATGTTACTGCCCCCTTTGTTGAATGTTAATTGACTATAGAGAGTTGGGATTATTTCTGGGCTCTCTGTTCTGTTCCATTGGTCTATGTGCCTGTTTTTATGCCAGTACCAGGCTGCTTTGATTACAGTCAAAGCACGTCAAGGCCTTGTAATACAGTTTGATATCAGGTATTGTGATCCCTCCTACTTTGTTCTTTCTCAAAATTGTAGCTGCTGTTTTGGGTCACTTATGGTTCCATATAAATTTTTGAAGTGTTTGTTCTATGTCCGTGGAGTATGTCATTGGTACCTTAATAGGTATTGCATCGAATCTGTAAATTGCTTTGGGCAGTATGGACATTTTGATGATGTTACTTCCTCCAATCCATGAACATGTTATATGTTTCCATTTATTTGTGTCTTCCTTGATTTCTTTCTTCAGTTTTGTGTAGTCTTCTGCATACAGGTCTTTTACCTCTTTAATTAGATTTATTTCCAGATATTTTATTTTTGTTTTTGCTATATTGAATGGGATTTTTTCTTGATTTCTTCTTCTGCCGATTCATTGTTAGTATTCAAAAATGCCTTTGATTTCTGGATATTGACTTTGTATCCCACTGTTTTGCCAAATTCATTTATTGGTTTGAGCAGTTTTTTTGTAAAGACTATAGGATTTTCCATGTATACTATCATGTCATCTGCAAACAATGCCAGTTTTGTTTCCTCGTTTCCAATTTGGATGCCTTTCATTTCCTTTCCTCATCTGATCACTGTGGCCAAAATTTCCAATACTATATTGAATAGAAGTGGTGAAAGTGGACAACCTTGTCTTCTTCCCGATCTTAGTGGAAAAGATTTTAGTTTTTGCCCATTGAGTATGATATTCGGTGTAGGTCTCTCATACATGGCCTTTATTATATTGAGGAATGCTCCCTCTATTTCCACTTTGCTGATTACCTTTATCATAAATGGGTGTTATACCTTATCAAAAGTTTTTCCGCATCTATTTATATGATCATGTGGTTTTTGTCATTGCTTCTCTTTATGTGATGTATTACATTTAATCATTTGCCGATACTGAACCTTCCTTGCATCGCTGGGATGAATCCCACTTGGTCATGTTGTATGATCTTTTTGATGTATTGCTGGGCGCGATTTGCCAATATTTTGTTTAGTATTTTAGGCTCTTTGTTCATTAGCGATATTGGCCTGAAGTTTTCTTTCTTTGTTGTGTCTCTGTCTGGTTTTGGAATTAGGATGATGCTGGCTTCATAAAAAGAGTTGGAGAGTTTTCCCTCATTTTGAATTTTTTGGAATAATCTGTGAAGAAAAGGGGTTAGCTCTTCCTTGAAAGCTTTGCAGAATTCTCCTGTAAAACCATCTTGTACAGGGCTTTGTGTAATGGGAGTTTTTTGATCACTTCTTCAATTTCATCTGCTGTTATTGGTCTGTTCAGCTTTTCTGCTTCTTTTTCATTGAGTTTTGGAAAATTATATTTTTCTAGAAATTTGTCTATTTCACCTAGGTTTTCAAATTTCTTTTCATACATTTCTTCATAGTAATTTCTTATAATCCCTTCTATTTCTGTGGTATCAGTTGTAATCTCTCCTCTTTCATTTCTGATTTTATTTATTTGGGTCCTCTCTCTTCTTTTGTTGATGAACCTACTTAAAGACTTGCCTATTTTGTTTATCTTTTCAAAAGACCAACTCCTGGATTCATTGATCCTTAGAATTGTGCTTTTAGTCTCTATATCATTTAGTTCTGCTCTGATCTTGGTTATTTCCTTCCTTCTACTTGCTCTGGGCTGTCTTTGTTGTTGTTCTTCAAGTTCTTGCATCATAGGATTAAATTGTTTGTCTGAAATGTTTCTATCTTCTTTATGTATTGTATTGCTATGAACTTCCCTCTCACGACTGCCTTCACTATGTCCCATAAGTTTTGGTTTGTTGTGAGCTCATTTTCATTTGTTTCCAGAAACTTATTGATTTCTTCCCTAATTTTTTTCTTGACTCATTCATTGTTTAATAGCATACCATTCAGTCTCCATGATTTTGGGTGTTCTGGGTTTTGGGATTGGTTTCCAGATTCAGTCCCTCATGGTCCGAGAAAATGGTTGGTATGATTTCCATTTTCTTGAATATTCTGAGGTTCGTTTTGTGTTCTATCTTGTGGTCTATCTTTGAAAATGTTCCATGTGCATTTGAAAACAATGTGCATTTAGCTTCTTTGAGATGAAGGGCTCTATATTTATCCGTTAAATCCATTTTTTCTAGGGTGTTGTTTAATGACGCTATATCTTTGTTGATGTTTTGTTTGGAATATGTGTGCATTTTTTGACATTGGGGTGTTAAAATCCTCTACTATAATTTCATTGCTGTCAATATCTTTCTTTAAGTCCTGACAATTTTCTTTATATATTTGGGTTCTTTTATGATGGGTGCATATATATTTATGATGTTAATGTCCTCTTGGTGGATTCTTTTCTTGAGTATTATGAAGTGAACTTCTGCGTCTGTTTTTATGGCCCTTTTTTGAAGTCTATTTTGTCTCACTTGAGAATTGCTACCCCAGGTCTTTTTTCTTGTTTGTTTGCTTGAAAAATTTGATTCCAGCATTTCACTTTTATTTAGTCTGTGATGGTCTTTTTTCCTTAGGTGTGTCTCTTGCAGGCAGCATATGTGTGGACCATGCTTTGTTATCCATTCAACTATTCTATGTCTTTTGATTGGAGCATTTAGTTCATTTATATTTAAGGTTAATCTTGATAGGTACTTATTCATTGGCATTTTTGTGCCTGTGTTTCTGTCTGTCTCTCTTTTTTCCTTCCTTTCCTTAAAGCAGTTCTTTTAGTATTTCTTGCAAAGTTGGTTTGGTGGAGGCATGTTCTTTGAGACTTCTTTTGTCTTGGAAACTCTTTATTTGGCCTTCTGTCTTGATTGAGAGCCTTGCTGGGTAAAGTAGCCTTGGTTGTAGGCCTCTGGTTCTCATTACTTGAAATATTTCTTGCCATTCTCTTCTTTCTTGGAGTGTTTCCATTGAGGAGTCACTAGCTAGTTTTATTGGGGCTCCCTTGTATGTTACTTCCTTTTTCTCTTTTGCTGCCTGTAAGGTTCTCTCTTTGTCTTGGAATTTTGCCATTTTAATGATGATATATCTTGAAGTGGGCCTCTTTGACGTCCTCTTGATTGGGACTCTCTGTGATCCCTGGATTCATGTGACTTTTTCTCTCATCAAATTAGGAAAATTTTCCATCATTACTCTTTCAGATAGGCTTTCTGTTTCTTGTTCTTCTTCTTCTCCATCTGGTATTCCTGTTATTCAGACATTATTCCGTTTCATATTGTCTTGCATTTCTCTTAATCCCTCTTCATTCTTTTTGAGCCTCTTTTCCTTTTCTTGTTCTTTCTGGGAGTTTCTTTTTACTTTGTCATCCAACTCACTGATCTGATCTTCGGCTTCATCAATCCTGCTTTTCATTCTTTCTACTGTGTTCTTCAGTGCAGAAATTGTATTCTTCATTTCCTTTTGGCCCTTCCTGATAGTTTCTATTTCTTTTTCATGTTGGTATAGTTTGTGGTGAGTTCATTGTACCTCCCCTGTAATTTCTGGTAGCTCGTTGTAAGCTCTTTGAATTTCCTGACAACCAGTACTTTGAATTCAATATCTCATAGTTGACTTGCCTCTATTTCATCTAACATTCTTTCTGAGACTTCCACCTTTTCTTTCATTTGGCAATTGTTTCTTTGTCTGCCCATTGTTTTTGAGACTCTTCTTGTTGGCCTCAGCTTCTTAAATTGATCCGTTCTGACTCCCTGGGTTTATGGTGTGAACTTCTGTGGTAGAATACCTATGAAATTCAGTGGTACAGCTTCTGCAGGTATCTTGATGTTCTCCGCTTCCACCTACTCCTTTTTTTTTGTGTTTGTGATCAGTTGGAGGGGCAGGAAAAATGGTTTATGAGAGTAGAAGAGTATTTTATGTTATTTACAGTCCCAGGCGATAGAGAAGAGATAGAAAATCTTTAGGCTATATATAGTGTTAACAGTAATCTTCAACCCAACTTTGCACTTTTAAGAAAGGATAGACCAAAGAGAAGTCTCTTGTTGGGGAGGGAAGGCTTGTGAATTGGATCTAGAAAGCAGTGAGGTTTTGGGCGGTCAGATTTTGAGGTAAGGTGAGAGTAAAGAATAGTAAATAGGTATAGTGTGTGAGAAAATGGAATTAATCACTACAGTAATAGAATTCAGGAACCTGTGAAGTGGACTAAGATCCAGGAGATGAGTTGTGAACTATTTACAATTGTATAGAACAGCTATCATTTATAATAATATTAGAGGAACAATCATATGACAGACTCTATGTGATCTATCTGAATAGGGTGTATAGAGCTTTGGGTAGTGTGCCAAAGGAAATAAGTGGTGTGAAGTATAGAAAATTAGCAATACAGTGTGGAGGAAAGAACAGGGGAAACCTGTCAAATAATACAATATAACCAGCCAAGACTAAGAAGCCTATACAGAAAGAGGAGGAATACAAAGATACTGTTAAAATATAAAAGAAGTGAGAATAATGAAAAATAATACAACTATGCAGCAACTTGTGGCTTCTCTGCTATAGCAAAAGGAAATTTGTCTCTTTGTCTCTATTGTTGAGATGACCCCTCTTTGGGTTTCACTTTCGCAGTTCCCAGTTGTTTGTGTCTCTTGTGGGTAAAAGAAAACAAAAAAACAAACAAACACAAAAACAAAAAAAAAGGGCCGGAGAAGGGAGGAAAAGTGGTAAGTTTAGGAAGAAAGGAAGAAGAACTAAAACAGAAAAAAGAAAGGAGTGGAACGAAGTATTGGAAAATAAAGCAATAATAAAATTAAAAATATATAAGATTACCAAAAAAAATTACTAAAAAATCTACTCTTCCCTTGTTGGTTTCAAACTGTCCAGACCAGTTTTTCTGGTTGCAAGAGGACGTCTCTGTTGGCTGGGGTGCAGGCGTGCACAGGCACGTGCGTGAGCCAGGCTACCAGACTGGCATGCGGGCGCCGCCATACCCGACAGGGTACCTGTGTCCCACAGTATCTGGCATGGTCCTTCCCAGTCTTGTGGTGGGACTCAAGTGCTTTTGCCACTCTTCTGGATGGCTGTCAGGCTGGGTGGGTAGCAAGGCAAGCTGCTGTCCTAGAAGAACACCCCAGTCCTTTCCAATAAAAAATTCTCCACAAAGCTTACCTCTCAGCCCAGCCCAATCCCCAGCCAGATTCTGACGACAATGCTCCTCTCAATTCTCCTAGGCTGGGGGCTGGTGGGCTGGTGACCACAGAGTTTGCATTTGAACATGGCCCTTTGTCCTTGTTACCCTCTCTGTAAACTTAAGCAGACAGGTCTTTGCTCGGTGTTGCCCAGCCTTGCTTAAACAGAGAGGGAGGGAGCCAGCTTTCCCCCAAGGACTCTGCAGCAGGCCTAAGGCTCCCAAAGTGTCTGCTGTAGACCCACCAGGCACCGGGCTTCTGAAGAGTCCTCTGTGGCAAACACCCCCAGTGCTGGTCACAGACTTCAAAGCCTCTGGACCCCAACCCCACCTGATTTTCATAAATGCTGGGGAACTGTTGGTTGATTGTGCTGTTCCTCAGTAGATCTGCCAGGATTTTCTCCCAGGGGTATGGGAACTGGAATTGCTCTGTCCTACTCCATTGCTCTCTTCCTTCCCCTCAGCAATTTTGAATATACACTCTTGTAGCCTCTTAGTGGGCTGCTCATGCATTTCAGTCTTAGAGACATACCCAAAGATCAGTTAGTTTGCGAGAAATTCTTGTTATTCATACAAAGCTGATTACTTTGCAGGCCTTATTTCCTGTTATGGTAATACATGGAACAAGAGCCTGAGATCTTTTCTCTTATCCTAAAGTTACCCTCTGTGCCAGAAGATTAAGTGAAGGGTAAGTAAAAATAGTTTACAGCTGAGAATAACAGCTTGACTTGTTTCAATTTCTAATTTTAAATAAATGTCAGAGAATTTCTAATTTTAGAGAAATACCCATGGCAATGTAAGATATCCCAACACAGTGTTTGTAGAGTAACTGTTTTCCTTTAAAAGAGGTACAGAGAATCCTCTCCAGCCCTATTTTGAAGCAGGTTAGAATGGAAAAAGTTGTGTCTTCAAGAATAGAAAGGTGATTATGTGAGATTTATGTTTTGAAATTTTCAATTACACTTTACATAAAATATTATTTTGTATTTGTTTCAGGTGTACAGCATAGGTGTCGGACAATAATGAACACTTTAAAAACATTTCCCTCTATATTTCCAGTATCCACCTAACACTATACATAGTTATTACAATATTATTGACTGTATTTCCTATGCTATAATTTACATACCCATAATAATTTTATAACTACCAATTTGTACTTTTTAATCCCTTCACCTTTTTCATCTGGTTACTCTGGAACACATCGGTCTCTTTTATGTATCTGAGTCTGTTTCAGTTGTGTTTGTTCATTTATTCTGTTCTGTAGATCCTATATATAAGTGAATTCCCATGGTATTTTTCTTTCTCTGTTTGATACTTCACTTAGTTAGCATAACACCTGCATCTAGGCTGTCACAAATGATTTCATTCTTTTTTATGCCTGATTAGTATTCCATCATATATATGTACCACTTCTTCCTTATCCAATTGTTTATGAATGGGCACTGGGATTGATTCTATACCTTAACTCTTGTAAATAACACTGCAATGAACATAAGGGTGCATATATTCTTTCAAATTAGTGTTTTGGGTATCATTGGATACACACAGATAAGTAGAATCACTGGGTCATAAAGCAGTTCCATTTTTAAATTTTGAGGAAAGCTCACACCGTTTTCCAAGTAGCTTCACCAATATGCATTCCCATTGTATCAAAGTTTCCTTTTCTGCACATCCTTGTCAACATTTGTTGTTTATTGATTTGATAATCCACCTTCCTGACAAGTGAGAGGTGATATCCCAGTGTGGATTAGTAATGTTGAACATCTTTTCTTATGTCTATAAGTCATCTCTTTGTTCTATTTGAAGCAGCATCCATTCTTATCCTTTGCCTATTATTTTAACTAGGCTATTTGTTTTCTTGGTGTTAAGTTTTCTGAGTTCTTTATAAACTTTGAGTATTAACATCTTATAAGATGCATCATTGGTGAATATCTTCACAAATTTAGTAGGTTCTTTTTTAGTTTTGTTGATGGTTTCTTTTATTGTGCAAAATTCTTTTTAGCTTTTTAGCTTGATGTAGTCTCATTTATTTATTTTTTCTTTTGCTTCCCATACCCAAACAGACATATCAGAAAATATTACCATTGGAAATGTTAGAGTTTTGCTGCCTATGCTTGTGTTGTCTTAAGGTCTCAAATGTAAGATACCATAAAAAGGATTTTTATGGTATCAAGTCTTACATTTAAGACCTTAAGCCTTTTTGAGTTTGTTCTTATATATGGTGCAAGAAAATCTTCTAGTTTCATTTTTTGCATGTATCTGTCCAATTTATTCAACAACAGTTCTTAAATAGACTCTCTTTACCCCATTATATGTTCTTGCCTCCTTTGCCAAACATTAATTGACCAAATGTGGGTCTGTTTCTGGGCTCTGTATTCAGTTCCATTGATCTATGTGTCTGCTTTTATGCCAGTACCATGCTGGTTTGATTTCTATAGCCTTATATTATTGTTTGATACCAGGTAACATTATGCCTCGAACTTTCTTTATTTTTTTTCAAGATTGTAGAGCTATTCCTTTTGTGGCTACTCATAAATTTTTGTATTATTTGTTCTATAGTTGTGAAAAACACCATTGGTATTTTGACAGGACTTGAGTTGAATCTGTACATTTCTTTGGGTAGTATGGACATTTTAATAAAGTTAATTTTTTCTCTTGATAATTATGAAATATAATTCCATTTATTTCAATCTTCTTCAATTTCTTCTATCACTGTCATAGAAATTTTGAGAATAAATAATTTCCTCCTTTGGTTAAACGTATTTATTTTATTTTTGATGCAATTGTAAATGGGATTGTTTTCTTATTTTCCCTTTCTGATGATACTTTGTTATCATTGTATAAAAATGCAACTGATTTCTGAATATTTATGTGGTATCCTGCTATGTAACTGAATTACTTATTAATTTCTAGTTGTTTATTGCTGAAATACTTAGGGTTCTTTACATATCATGTCGTCAGCATATAATGACAGCTTTAATTTTTTCCTTTACAATTTTGGTGCCTGTTGTTTTTACTTCTTGTCTGATTGCTGTGTCTAGGACATCCAGTATTATACTGAAAAAGAACGATGAAAGCATACATCCCTATCTTGTTCCTAATCTTAAGACATTAAATTTTTTTTTCCTTTAAGTATGATGCTCATTGTAGGTTTACCATCTATGGTCATCATTATATTGAGGTATGTTTCCCCTATTTCTACTTCATTAAGAGTTTTTATCATAAGTGGGTGCTGGATGTTTTCAAATGATTTTTCTACATTCATTGATATAGATATATGATATTTATCATTCAATTTTTTAGGTTAATTCATTTTAAAATATTGTACCTACCTTGAATCACAGGAATGCATTTCAATTGGTCACAATATATTCTCTTCTAAATGTATTGCTGAATTTGGTTTATTAATATTTTGTTTAGGATTTTGGCTTCTATATTCATCAGAGGTATTGGGTTATAATTCTTTTTTGTAGTGTTTTTATCTGGTTTTGGAATTAGGATAATGCTGATCTTGTAAGTGAGCTTGGACATCTTTCCTCCTTTGTATATTTTAAAATAGTTTGAGATGGATATATGTTATTTCTTCTTTGAATATTTGGTAAAATTCTCCTGTGAACCCATCTGTTTCAGGAATTTTGTTTGTTAAAGTAGTTTTTTTATGACTGATTTGATTTCATTGGTTGTAAATAGCCTGTTCGGGTTTTTTATTTCTTCTAAATTCAGTTTTGGATGATCATATGTTTTAAAACTTATCCATTTCTTCCATATTGTCCAATTGGTTAGGATACAGTTGTATAATTCTTTGTATGCTTTTTGTCTCAGTTGTTAATTCTCTTTCATTTCTGATTTTATTTATTTAGGACCTCTCTTTTTATTTATGAATTTGGTCAAAGATTTATCAATCTTATTGATCTTTTCAAAAAACCAGATTTGGGTTTCATTGGTTTAAATAAAATTTGTGTCTATTTCATTTCTTTTGCTCTGCTTTTTAATATTTTCTAGTTTTTATTCACTTTGGGTATTCATTGTTGTTATTTTTCTCAGTTCCTTTCGGTGAAAGGTTAGATGGTTTCTTTGAAATTCTTCTTGTTTCCTGAGGTAGGCCATTATTGTTATGAATTTCCCTTTTGGAACTACTTTCATGGTGTTCCATAAATTTTTGGATTTTGTGTTTTTATTGTCATTTGTTTCAAGGAATTTTTTCTCCCCTGATTTTATTGTTAACCCATTCATTGTTTAGTAACATGTTATCTAGCTTCCTTGTATTTGTGTCTTTTAACTTTTATTTTATAATAACTGATTTCTAGTTTTGTATTATTGATATGAGAAGATGCTTAATATAAATACATTTTTTAAAATTTATTGAGATTTGTTTTGTAGCCTAACTTGTTGTCTAATGTAGATAATATTCCATGTGCCTTTGAAAAGAATGTATATTCTGCTGCTTTGGGGTGAAATGCTATGAAAATAGCAATTAAATCCATCTGCTCTAATATGTCATTTAAGGTTGCTGTTTTCTTGTTCATGTTTTGCCTTTGAAATCTTTGTAATGATGCTAATGTATATTAAAATATCATACTATGACTGTAATACTGTTGATCTTCAACTTTATGTCCATTAAGATTTGCTTTATATATTTAGGTCCTCCTATGATGGGTACATGAACATTTTCAAGGGTTATATCATCCTGATTGATTGATCTGTATGATATTATGTAATGCCATTCTTTGTCATTTATTATAGCCTTTGTTTTAAAGTTGATTTTTGTCTTATATAAATATTGCTACACCAGATTTTCTTTGTTTCCATTTGCATGACATTTTTTTCATGTATTTACTTTCAGTCTGTATGTGGCTTTTGGTCTGATATTTGTTCCTGGCGGACAGCATGTATACGGGTCTTGTTTTTTTCTTCATTCTGCTACCCTATGCATTTTGATTGGCACATTTAATTCATTAAATTTAAGGTAATTATTGATGTTAAGTATTTGTTGCAATTTTATCCTGTAAAATTACTTTTCTCTTTTTTATTCAAATTATTTTTTAAGGGGGGAGTGTTAAGATGGCCACAGAGTAGCATGGAGGGAACCCAGCTGCCGTGCATCTGGTAGAAAATCCGGGCAGATCTACTGAAGAACAGCTTAATCAACCAACAATTCCCCAACATTTATGAAAATAAGAGATCAGAGAGTGTGACAGAGGAAACAAACAGGACTCCAGAAGGCAAGTGAGGACAAAAGCGGCCGGGCGCCTGTGGCTTCCTAGGCCAGCGACCTCCGGCGGAGCGTGACTGCGGACAAGAATCAGCAGGCAATCGGGGTGGCACCATCAGTGGAAAACAGAAGCCCCGTCTGAATCAAGGGCCAGGGCGCCTGTGACAGAGGGAACTCCAGAGGCCCGGCACCCGGTGGGCCAGCAACAGACCCCATGGGAGAAAACTGACTCCCCCCTCCCCGTCTAAGCAGGCAGGTGAATACCGAGCAGAGACATGTGGGATTAAGTTAAGGTAAAGGGTGGCAACTGCGGTCTCGTGGTCGCAAGCCCGCCAGCCCACCAGCGCACCAGCCTGGGAGATTTAAGAAGGACACTGTCCTTGCCGGTCTTTTGGGATTGGGCTGGGCTGAGAGGCAGACTTTGTGGAGAAGTCTCTATTGGAAAGTGAACTGAGGTGCTTCACGACAGCAGCTTGCCCCACGGCCCAACCATTCACCAGCCATCCAGGGGAGGGGTGGGAACACCTGGGTCCCACCACGGACTGAGAAGGAAACAGGCAGCCTCCCAGGGGTGTGGGTGCCCACATCCCAATCAGGTGCCCTGCTCGCGCGCGCCTGCATACCTGCCCTCAGAGATGCAGCAACCAGAAAAACGGGTTTGGACAGTTTGAAACTGACAAAGGAAGGGTGCTTTTTTGTTTTGTTTTGCTTTTGTTTTTGTTTTTGTTTAAATGTGAGTGTGTGGGTGGGAAGGTTTCCCCTCCCCCCTCTTTTCCTCTCTCAACTTCTTTTGTAAATAATCTTATATCTTCTAAACTGTATTATTGCTCTATCTTTCAATACTCTGTCCTTCATTTCTTTTCCTTTTTGTCCAGTTTTAGTCCTTCGGTTCTTCCCAAATTTTCCGCTTATTCCTCTTTTCTCCTGAATTTGTGTGTGTGTGTGTGTGTGTGTGTGTGTGTGTGTGTGTGTTTTGGATTGTTTGTTTGTGTTGCTTAGTTTTCTTTTAGGTGTATTATTATTATTTTTGCATTATTCTTCCTTCTTTTTTTTCTATTTTAAGAATATCTCTGTATCCCTCCTCTTTCTGTACAGGTTTCTTAGTCCTCGCTGGCTATATTGTACTACCTGACAGGGTCCCACTGCTCTTTCCTCCACAGTGTATTGCTAATTTTCTATGATTCACTTGCTTTCCTTTGCCATACTACCAAAGCTCTATAACCCCCATTTAGACAGATCATATAGAGTCTATCACGTGAGTGTTGCTCTAATATTATTGTAAATAAGAGCTGTTCTATACAACAGTAATAGTTCATAACACATCTCTCAGACATTAGATCACTTTACAGGTGCCTGAATTCTATTACTCTATTTACTCAAATGCCACACCCATTTACTAACCTGTACTCTCACCTTACCTCAAATCTGACCACCCGCAACCACACTGCTTTCTAGGTACAATTAACAACCCCCCCTTCCCAACAAGAGACTTAACTTTTGTCCATCCTTTCCTAAAACTGGCAAGCTGGGTCGAAGAACACGGTAAAATCTATACGTAGGCTAAAGATTGTCTATTCCTTATTGGCTGACTGTGTCTATAAATAACATAAAATAATCTTCAGCTATCATAAACCATTTTGCCTCCCCCTTCAACTAATCACCCACGCACAATAAAGAAAGGAGTAGGTGGAAGCAGAGAACACCAAGATACTTCCAGGAGATTGCAACACTGAATTTCACAGGTATCTTACCACAGAAGTTCTCACCATAAACCCAGGGAATGAGAACAGATCAATTTAAGAAACTTAGGCCAACAAGAAGAGTATCACAAACAATGGGAAGACAAAGAAACAATCCCCAATGAAAAGAAAAGGAGGAAATCTCAGAAAAAATGTTAGATGAAATAGACGTGAGTCAACTATCAGATATGGAATTCAAAACAATGGTTATCAGGAAATTCAAAGAGCTTAGAGGGAGCTACCAGAAACTACAGGGGAGCTACAATGAACCCTCTGCAAACTATACCAACATGAAAAAGGAAATAGAAACCATCAGTAAAGGCCAAGAGGAAATGAAGAATACAATTTCTGAACTGAAGAACACAGTAGAAGGTATGAAGAATAGAATCAATATGGCGGAAAATTGCATAAGTGAGATTGAAGACAGGATAGAAAGAATCTCCCAGACAGACCAAATAATAGAAAAGAGAATCAGAAAATATGAGGAGAATTTAAGAGAAATGCAAGACAACATGAAACGTAATTAATATCCGTATAATAGGAATGCCAGAAGGAGAGGAAGAGGAACAAGGGATAGAAAACCTACCTGAAAGAGTAGTAACAGAAAATTTTCCTAAGTTGAGGAGAGATAAAGTCACACGGATACAGGAATCACAGAGAGTGCCAGACAGGTGGAACCCAAAGAGGCCTACTGCAAGACACATCATCATCAAAATGGCAAAACTCCAAGACAAGGAGAAAATCCTAAAGGCAGCAAGGGAGAAAAAGGAAGTAACATACAAGGGGATCCCAATAAGGTTGGCTACTGACTTCTCAATGGAAATGTTGCAAGCAAGAAGAGAATGGCAAGAAATATTCCAAGTAATGAGAAACAGAGGCCTACAACCAAGGCTACTATACACAGCAAGGCTCTCAATCAAGATAGAAGGCCAAATAAAGAGCTTCCAAGACAAAAAAGTCTAAAAGAATACGCCTCCACCAAACCAGGTCTACAAGAATTACTAAAAGGGCTGCTTTAAGGAAAGGAAGGAAAAGAGGGAGACGGAGAGGAACACAGGTACATAAACGGCAATGAATAAGTAACTTTCAATAATAACCTTAAATGTAAATGGATTAAATGCACCAATCAAAAGACACAGAATAGCTGAATGGATTAGAAAGCAAGACACACACATATGCTGCCTACAAGAGACCCATCTCAGGTTAAAAGACCATCAGAGCCTACAAGTGAAAGGATGGAAACAAATGTTTCAAGAAAATGGACAAGAAAAAAAAGCCGGGGTAACAATACTCATATCAGACAAAATAGACTTCAAAAACAGGGCCATAAAGAGAGACCCAGAAGGTCACTTCATAATACTCAAGGGAAGAATCCACCAAGAAGACATCAAAATCATAAATACATATGCACCCAACTCAGGAGCACCCAAATATATAAAGAAAATCCTAGAGGACTTCAAGAAAGATATTGACAGCAACATAATTATAGTAGGGGATTTTAACACCCCACTGTGAAAAATGGACAGATCTTCCAAAAGAATATCAACAAAGATATTGCAGCATTAAATGACACTCTAGATGAAGTTGACCTAATTGATATATATAGAGCCTTTCATCCCAAAGAAGGTAAATACACATTCTTTTCAAATGCACATGGAACATTTTCAAAGATAGACCACATCATAGGACACAAAACGAGACTCAACAAATTTAGAAAATATAAATGATACCAAGTATTTTCTCTAATCCCAAGGGACTGAAATTGGAAACTAACCCCAGAGGAAAAAAAAAAAAAAAACACCCAAAATCATGGAGACTGAATGGTATGCTATTAAACAACAAATGGGTCAAGATAGAAATCAGGGAAGAAATAAAAAAAGTTTCTGGAAACAAATGAAAATGAACTCACAACAACCCAAAATTTATGGGACACAGTGAAGGCAGTCCTGAGAGGGACGTTCATAGCAATACAGGCTTACCTAAAGAAAATAGAAACATTTCAAACAAACAACATAACCCAACACCTCCAAGAACTCGAGGAACAACAACAAATACAGCCCAGAGGAAGTAGAAGGAATGAAATAACCAAGATCTGAGCAGAATTAAATGACATAAAGACTAAAGCACAATTCTAAGGATCAATGAATCCAGGAGTTGGTTCTTTGAAAAGATAAACAAAATAGATAAACCTATAAGTAGGCTCATCAAGAAAAAAAGAGAGGACTAAAATAAACACAATCAGATATGTAAGAGGAGAGATTAAAACTGATACCACAGAAATAGAAGGGATTGTAAGGAATTACTATGCAGAACTGTATGCCAAAAAAATTGAAAACCTCGGTGAAATGGACAAATTTCTAGAAAAATATAATCTTCCAAAACTCAATGAAAAAGAAGCAGAAAACCTGAACAGGCCAATAACAGCAGATGAAATTGAAGAAGTAATAAAAAAACTCCTGTCACACAAAAGCCCTGGACATGATGGTTTCACAGGAGAATTCTACAAAGCTTTTAATGAAGAACTAACCCCTTTTCTTCACAGACTATTCCAAAAAGTCCAAAAGGAGGGAAAACTCCCAAAGTCTTTTTATGAAGCCAGCATCATCCTAATTCCAAAACCAGACAGAGATACAATAAAGAAAGAAAACTTCAGGCCAATATCGCTGATGAACATAGACGCTAAAATCCTCAATAAAATATTGGGAAATAGCATCCAACAATACATCAAAAAGATCATACACCTCGACCAAGTGAGATTCATCCCAGGGATGCAAGGATGGTTCAATATTTGTAAATCAGTTACTGTAATACACCACATAAACAAAAGCAATCACAAAACCAACATGATCATATAAATAGACACAGGAAAAGCTTTTGATAAGGTACAACACCCACTTATGATAAAGGTACTCAGCAAAGTGGGAATAGAGGGAGCATTCCTCAATATAATAAAGGCCATATATGAAAAACCTACAGCCAATATCATACTCAAGGGGCAAAACTAAAAGCTTTTCCACTAAGATCAGGAACAAGACAAGGTTGCCCACTTTCACCACTTCTATTCAATATAGTATTGAAAGTTCTATCCACAGTAATCAGACAAGAAAAGGAAATAAAAGGCATCCAAATCTGAAAGGAGGAAACAAAACTGGCATTTTTTGCAGATGGCATGATAGTGTACATGGAAAAGCCTATAGCCTCTACCAAAAAACTGCTCAAACTAATAGATGAATTTGGCAAAACAGCAGGATACAAAGTCAATATCCAGAAATCAAAGGCATTTTTGTATACCAACAATGAAGCAGCAGAAGCAGAAATCAAGAAAAAATCCCATTGGATATAGCAAAAACAAGAGTCAAATATCTGGGAATAAACCTAACCAAGGAGGTTAAATACCTGTATACAGAAAACTACACAACACTGAAGAAAGAAATCAAGGAAGACACAAACAAACGGAAACATATACCGTGCTCATGGATTGGAAGAATTAACATCATCAAAATGTCCATACTATCCAAAGCAATTTACAGATTCAATGCAAAACCTATTAAAGTGTCAATGGCATATTCCGTAGACATAGAACAAACACGTCAAAAATTTATATGGAACCAGAAAAGACCCTGAATAGCAGCCACAATTTTGAGAAAGAAGAACAAAGTATGATGGATCACAATACCTGATATCAAACTGTATTACAAGGCCACTGTAATCAAAACAGCCTGGTACGGGCTCAAAAACAGGCACATAGACCAATGGAATAGAACAGAGAGCCCAGAAATAAACCCAAATCTCTATAGTCAATTAATATTCGAGAAAGGGGGCAATAACATAAAATGGGGTAAAGATAGCCTCTTCAACAAATGGTGTTGGGAGAACTGGACAGCTATGTGCAAAAGAATGAAACTCGAGCACCAACTTACACCATACACCAAAATAAATTCAAGGTGGATGAAAGACTTAAATATAAGCCGTAAAATAATTAAAGCCCTAGAGGAAAGTATTGGCGGGAAAATCTCAGATATTCCACGCAGCAAGATTTTTACTGATACATCCCCCAGAGCAAGGGACATAAAGGAAACAATAAACAAATGGGATCTCATCAAAATTAAAAGCTTCTGCATGGCTAAGTTAAACAGTATCAAGATAAAAAGAGAAGCAACTGTTTGGGAAAACATGTTCGCCAATGACATCTCAGACAAAGGTTTAATCTCCAAGATATACGAAGAACTCACACGACTCCACTCAAAGAAGATGAGCAACCCAGTTAAAAAATGGGCAGAGGACTTCAACAGACACCTTTCCAAGGAGGACATACAGAGGATCCAGAGACACATGAAAAGATGCTCCATATCAGTAGCTATCAGAGAGATGCAAATCAAAACCACAGTGAGATACCACTTAACACCAGTCAGAATGGCTACCATAAACAAAGAAACAAACAACAAGTGTTGGAGAGGTTGTAGGGAAAATGGGACCCTAGTTCACTGTTGGTGGGATTGCAGACTGATACAACCACTGTGGAAAACAGTATGGAATTTTCTACCAAAACTAAAAATGGACATGCTTTTTGACCCAACAATTCCACTCTTGGGAGTGGAACCCTGAAGCACCAATCCAAAAGAACCTATGCACCCCAACGTTCATAGCAGCACAATTTACGAAAGCCAAGAGTTGGAAGCAACCTAGATGCCCATTGGTCAATGACTGGATCAAAAAACTATGGTACATTTACACAGTGTAATTCTATGCTACAGAAAGGAATAAGGAGCTTCCACCCTTTGCAACATCATGGATGGAACTGGAAATCATTATGCTGAGTGAAATAAGCCAGGCGGTGAAAGACAAATACCATATGACATCACCTTTAACAGGATTCTAAACAGCAAAACAAACAAGCAAGCAAAATTTAACCAAAGACACTAATACAGAAGGTGTTGACAGGGTCCAGAGGGGAGAGAATTTCAGGGGAAAAGGCGAAGGACTCACATGAACAATTATTAAGGACCCATGGGCAATAACTAAGGTAGGGGCCAGAGATGGGAGGGAATTGGGGAACACTGGTGGGGGGCAGGGCTGGGAATACAAGAAAAAAAAAAACTGTACTTGAACAACAGTTAAATAAAAAATTTAAAAAAAAATTATTTTTTTAAAAAGTTGTCCTGGCTGCTGTGCCTCAATGGATTGAGCACCACCTGTGAACCAAAAGATCTCCTGTTTGATTCCTAGTCAGGGCATATGACTGAGTTGCTGGCCCAGTCCCCAGCAGGGGGTGCTTAAGAGGCAACCACATATTCATATTTCTTTCTCTTTCTCCTCACTTCCTCTCTCTAAAATAAATGAATAAAATCTTTTAAAAAGTTACTCTAATATTTGTCATGATGCTGGTTGGTGGTAATAACTTTCATTACCTATATTTATGTGTTGGAAGCTTTATTTTTACTTCAATTTTAAATGGAAACTCTGCTGTATAGAGAAGTCTTGGTTGTACATACTTGCTTTGCATCACTTTGCATATTTTACGCCAGTTTCTTCTGGCCTGAAATATTTCTGTTGAGAAATCAACTGACTATCTTTTGGAAGCTGCTTTATATGTAACTACTGTCTTTTTCTTGATGTTTTAAAGATTTTTTTAACCTTTGCCATTTTTATTATGATATAACTCAGTGTGGGCCTCTTTGATTTTGTTTTGTTTGTCACTCTTTGCTTCCTGGTCTTGTGTGTCATTTTCCTTCCCCAGGTCAGGAAAAATGTCAGTCATTATTTTTCACCCCCTTTCTTAATCCCTTGCTCTCTCTTTTCTCCTTCTTGTACCCCTATTATGAGAATGTTTTTACACTTTATANAAATCAACTGACTATCTTTTGGAAGCTGCTTTATATGTAACTACTGTCTTTTTCTTGATGTTTTAAAGATTTTTTTAACCTTTGCCATTTTTATTATGATATAACTCAGTGTGGGCCTCTTTGAGTTTGTTTTGTTTGTCACTCTTTGCTTCCTGGTCTTGTGTGTCATTTTCCTTCCCCAGGTCAGGAAAAATGTCAGTCATTATTTTTCACCCCTTTTCTTAATCCCTTGCTCTCTCTTTTCTCCTTCTTGTACCCCTATTATGAGAATGTTGTTACACTTTATAATGTATCTCAGGTTATTTAAATTTTCCTGTTAATTAAAAAAATTATTCCTCTGGTAGGGAGTTTTCTATGACATTGTTTTCTAAATCGCTGATTGAATCCTCTGCTTCATGTAATCTGCTGTTGATTCCTTCTAGTGCATTCTTGATTTCAGATATTCTATTCTTTATTTCTGAGTGTGGTTTTTATAATTTTGTTGCTGGTGGAAATAGGGTTCTTTCATGGAGTCACAAGAAAATATTTCTGTGTATCCATGCATGGGAGAATGAGGTATATTGGTGAGATATATTGGGGTAGAAATAAAAGACTGCTCCAGATTTCCAGCATCTCATTTTCAACTGTCTCACCATGAAAAAAGTATAACCTTGTCTTCAGCATGCTTAGAAGAAGGGCCAAGGTTTAGAATTTCTGTGCTATTGGTTCAGTACATGCCAAAGCTTAGTCCTATTCAGTTTCTGCCCCATCTGGCTAGCCTAGTTTCTGTTTCTGGCTATGCTTAGTCTGCTGCTGTGCTTCCATACCTAGACCTACTTTTGGGCCCATATAGCTGCCAGGTCCTGTGTGGTGACTAGGGAGAGAGAACTCTTGATCAAACAAACACCTGAACAAACGAGTGAACATGTATTACCAGGAAAGAGGCTTTTGTTAAGCTTTGACTATATTACCTTGGGCTTTCAAACTGACCAATCTCCCTTCTAGTCCTTAATGGGTTTACATTAGGACCTCCCACTAACAAATCGATTTTTTTTCATTGTAGTTGTCATTGTTGTTCAAGTACACTTGTCTCCATTTCCCCCATCACTGTCCCTCATTTCACACACCCTCATTTTCCACCCTTGATTCTACCACCTTTTATTTTGTCCATGTGTCTTTTATACATGTTCCTTGACAACCTTTCCCCTTCTTTCCCCATTGGTTACTGGTGACTGTCTTTCCCCTCTGGTTACAGTCAGTTTGTTCTTTATTGTTTTGTCTCTGGTTGTATTTTACTTGCTTGTTTGTTTTATTGATTAGGTTCCACTTGTAGGTGAGATCACATGGTATTTGTTTTTCACCACCTGGTTTATTCCACTTAGCATAATGCTCTCCAGTTCCATCCATGCTGTCACAAAGGGTAGGAGCTCCTTCTTTCTTTCTGCTTCATAGTATTCCATTGTGTAATTGTACCACAGTTTTTTGATCCACTCATTTACTGATGGGCACTTAGGTTGCTACCAGCATTTGGCTTTGGTAAATTGTGCTTCTATGAACATTGGGGTGCATAGGTTCCTTTGAATTGATAATTCAGGATTCTTAGAAGATAGCCCCAGCAATGGGATTGCTGGATTGAAAGCAAGTTTCATCTTTAGTGTTTGAGAAAATTTAATACTGTGTTCTGTAGTGGCTGCACGTCTGCATTCCCATTAACAGTGTATTAGGGTTCTCTTTTCTCCACAACCTTGCCAGCACTTGTTGTTTATTGATTTGTCAATGATGGTCCTTCTGACCAGTGTGAAGTGGTATCTCATTGTGGTTTTAAGAAATCCATTTATTAGATATTTTGGGGTTCTGTGTCCCTTATTCAATCTGACACTTTTCCAAAGTCAAGATACTTTCCCTTATGGTCACCATCTTAGTTCCTACTATGCATGCCTTAAAGTAGAATGACTTCCTCCTGCACCATGTTGGCTTCCACTGCACATGTTCCAGCAGATAAATTTTCCTGCTTTCCCTCCCTGTAATCACCCTATCAGGCCAGATGAGATTAAGTCTCTTACTTGAAGGATGTGGTGGTCCCCTGGAGAGCCTTTGAATGATTGTCCTAGTGAATCAGGCTCATTGTTTGATTCCATTTGTTCCCTTTATTTATTAAAACTAACTAGCTATCTACTAAAGCAGCTAGTTTCTGTGTCTTTTTTTAATGCTCTATCTTTGTTGATGTTTCTTCTATGAAACTTAAGCATTCTTATAATCATTGTTTTGAATTTGGTATCTAGTTGATTGCTTGCCTCCATTTCATTTTGGGGGGTATTTCTCCTATTCTTTTATTTGGGGTGTATTTCTTTGTCTCCCCATTTTGGCTGCCTCTCTGTATCTGTTTAGATGTACTAGGTAGTTGTACTATGTATCCCCATTTTAGTAGGATGTATTTATTGTAACAGGCGTCCTGTGGGACTCAGTAGTACAGTTTCTAATTTCCTGAGTTAGGTGGTCCAGGAATGTCTTTTGTGTGGGTTAGATGAGAACTCCTGCTGTGGAGTAGACTTGATTGCTGTTGGCCCATCCATGGGTAGGGTTTCATCTCACACTGGATGTCTAGGAGGATTAACTCTGACCATGGTGTATGAACTGCTGTGTGGTGGCTGATCCTACAAAGCTAAATTTCCACCAGCAGGCTCTGGTGCCTGCCATTATCTCCCTTTGGCTGTGTTGTTTTTGAAGGTAATTTGGTAACTCTCTGATACAGTCTGAAGTCAGCCCCCCAGGTATGTTTCTTCTGGGATTTTTTGGGAAAGACTTCAGTACATGTCAATGTCAGATGCTCCTATCACCCTAGGCAAAGTCATGGATTGGTCTTGGCAAGATCTAGACCAGTCATCAAGCCAAAACTGATTAAGATTTGTCTTTGTGGAGGGAGGCCTTGGCCCAGGAATGGTAGCATCAGTTTGAGCATGTTGTGGGAAATAGACCTCCTGGAGTGCCTTCCAAGAAAGTTTGCGCTGTGGATCTAGGCTGGCTGTAGTCAGCAGTCAGCAGACTCTTCTGCAGGGTATGAGTTTGGCAGGGTGGGCCAAAGGGAGTTTGGATGTTGGAACTAATGCATCTCCCCAGGTAGATGTAGCATTGAGGAGGGTGCTCATTCCAAGAGAGATGGCATTTATGGTTGGTATAGGAGAGGGTGGCTGTACCTATATCCCCCTCCTCAAAAACATACAACTCAATCTTTTGTTTCAGTTTTCTCTGAGCCACTTCCTATTAACAGATCTCAGAGTGGCTGCCTGCAAACAAGATTTTGTGTGCTGTCCTTTAAGAGGCACCTGGGTTTCTTGCAGACTCCTGTTTCTTACTGGTGCAGGGAAGGCTTGCTGATATGTACAGCCAGGTGTTACAAGGGATCCTCTTCTTATCACTAGTTTCTGGGTTGTGGAGTCAGTGTGGATTGAGTGCTGTTCTTTCCCAGTGGGAACTTTTGAAGCTGAGATATATGTTCCAAGTCTCAACTGCTGCATGTGGGTGTAAGATAAGCCCTTTCCAGATCTTTGTCCTTCCTATCAGTCTCAGTGTGGCCTCTTCTGTAAATCCTTGGAATCCTTGGAATCCTTGGAATCCTTCTGAGATTTCTGTTCAGCTAGTCTTCAGTTTGTTTTTCAGTTTCATTACTTTGTATCTTTGTTGTAATTCCACTTTTGGTTCTTGGTGGAGGTGAGTGTAACTTCCACCTACTCTGATACCCTCTTGGATCTTTCGGTATCACAGTTTGAGTCCCTTCTTTGTTTCTCTCTTTCCTCCTGAAGGAGTGGAATACCTTCCACTCAGAGGTATAACAACAGAGATTCATAAAATTGAGAGGTGCTTCTGGAAAGTATAAGAAAGACAGCTTTTGACATGATGTGAGAAGCTAGGAAACATAATTTTCTGTATCAGCCTATGCTTAAAAACAAAGAAACAAACAAAAAAACTGTGCTGTGGAAACCTAGTGATGGACAGAGTGGGTGGAAGTTTCCAAATCCAGGACCCTTTAGCAATCGGCACAGACTGTGTTCTAGAGGGTTTTGGAATTGTCTGTAAAAACATTAATGGAGAAATATTTTGTGATCTAAGAAAGGAGACTATTTTGTGATCTAAGAAAGGAGACACAGCCTCCCCCCCTCCCAAAGAATGTTTGTGCTGCTAAAGGGGACTCAAGGGAGAATTAACAGCTCCTTTGCTAAGTCCTTGAAGTCAGGTAAAAACTTGCACTGCCCACAAACACATCGTGTATGCCAAGACACCCTCAGTGAACAGAATGCTTGTATAGAAAATAGGACACAAACAATGATGGCTAATTGACCAACATTTTCTGTCATCTTATAAAAAAGAGAAAGTGACCTAATAAGCAAAATAAAGACAGACTCATATATAGAGAGTAGGCTGAGAGCTTGGAGAGTTGGGGGAACTGAAGAGACCAAGCTAAAAAGAAAATAAAGAGAAAGAATTCATGGACATGCACCACAATGTGGCAGTTGTGCAAAGGAGGGAGGTGGGTGGACGTGGAGAAGAACAGAAGGACAAATGTTAATGAAAAAATATAATAAAATAAAAATGAAAATGAAAGCAAAAATGACCAATATAGAGGTCATCCCTTACTTCTCTTCTTTAAAATGTTCAAAACAGTATTTTCCTTCTTTGGGAATAATAAGGAGTAATTTTGGCATAGAAGGCATCTTTCCCTTCAAATTCAACAAAAATCACATTGAAGTTTTCTTCATGGAAATGCAAAAATCTGACCAAGCATTGTTAAATATATTCTATTTTTGTGTGAGTTTCTTTAAAATTGATACAAAGATATTATCATTGATATCCAATTGCAGGGTTCTTCCATTTTAATTTAACTGTAGTGTTGCATTTGTATTCTCCTACAAATCATCCTGAAATTCATTTGGGGTTTCACAAGGGGGCGGCAGTTACTGTAGATCCTAAACGAGATCATTTTTAAGTAGATCATCTTTTCTAGTCATAAAATGGTAAAATAAAACAAGTTACTACTTCATATGTCAAAATAAATAACAATAATATAACGGATGTTAAAGTTAAGTCACTTCAATTTTTTCAGTGAATAATTTATGCCTCACCTATTTTCTTCTCTCATTAACAACAGCTCCTTGTTTTTCAAACTACTTTTTATCTGAGAATGGAGCCAATTCCCTGAAGTTAACACTAACATGACAATTAATATTATTATACAAAAAGTGATTTTCAAAATGGCAAGTGTAAGATGCTCTATGTAGACCATCTTCTTCAGCATTGTTATTTCACATAGTAAACTGAAGCTAAAAGAAGTTAAGAGACTTGTCCATGGTAATTTCATGCAAATGCTTTTTTAAAATATGAATTTATTCTAAGAATTGAGATATCAGTTTTAAGATTAGTGGAACTAGTCACATAATTTGGCTTCTCTATGCCTGCCTTGTCTTACCCTTTTATAAAAGGGGAATAATAATATGTAATTATTATCTTTCCCACAAAATTTTTTATGAAAGTAAATGTCCCAAATATATGCCATAGTATAATTATTGTTTGGAGGATAGATGAGGATTATTATTTGAGGTTGCACCTGTATGTGGCAGAATACTAAATAAAGTAAAAAGGACTAGTGTTAAGTAATGGAAGACACATAAGACAACTAAGGCAAGAATTTGTGTTGGGAACCACCCTGCCTGGTTTCAGGAGCTGAAACCCCCCATGGTTAAGTCTGAGTGAGTGACTTTCAGACCTTAAGCCACTGAGACAAAGCTTATCTCCCTGGCAGAAGCACGGCTTCTGCTCCTTTTTCCATAACTGGCCTCCGATGCTTGATCAGTTAGCCAATGACAGGTAAGAGTCCCTAAGGGAGAAATCACCTAAGACAGGCATGATCACGTGGAGGCCCCAGGGAAGGACTTGGGGAGCTATGGAGAAAGGGCGTGATGAACCTCATCCTCCAGCTTTGACGAAGCCCAAGTCCTCAGTCTGTCTTCGAGAAATCTCCGAGAATTCCTTGGTTATCTGCCTCCTCTGCCTGACTTCAGCCTGGAAACAATGACAGAGGGTGGTGCAGCCTTGTGCTGGGAATGGCAGGCTCCCTGGGTAATTAGGCCTGAGAAGGAATATGTGAAACCCTGTGAGACCTGCTTTGTTTAGAATGCTTTTAGTTAGATGATAAGGGCCCG
Organism: Sturnira hondurensis; assembly: GCF_014824575.4. Classification (NCBI taxonomy): domain Eukaryota; kingdom Metazoa; phylum Chordata; class Mammalia; order Chiroptera; family Phyllostomidae; genus Sturnira; species Sturnira hondurensis. Next base: position 219,017 of record NW_028098010.1, read on the forward strand.
AGCATAAAAAAAGCTTATGTTCCCAAAGTAATGTAGCCTTTTAGTAGACAGACCCTGATTTAGACGAAGCCCTAATGGTTCTTTGTATACTATCTACTGTTTACTGCCTGACAGTGATTAATAAGCTGTACCTGAACTCCTGTGCAAAAATCCCAATAAAAGCCTGACTAGGCAAAGGTCAATGCACTCTCTCTCCCCTTGAGAGAGTTGCCCGGCTGCTGCAGTGTTCTCTCTCTCTCCTTGAGAGAAAGTTGCCAGGAGCCTCCAAGCCACTCTCACCTTGAGAGGGTGGCCCGGCGGTTTGGAGGCTCTCTCACCTTGAGGAAGTAGCTGTGCCGGCCCTTTTCCTCCACAGGACTCAGTAGTCCATGTGAATTTATCTCATCCATGATGCCCCGGGCACTGCTGGCCAGTGCACACGTCACATTTGTACACTTATAACAACAGAACCTTTAGGCTGTAATCATAATGGAAAAAATAGGATTTGGTGTCAAATGTAGTACCCTAAATTGAGCTGTCACCTAAATTTGAATGGGGCACTAAATGAAGAAAATTAGAAAATATAAATAAGCTTACTGTCCAATGCTTGGTTTGTCATCTACTTTAGGTTGTTTTTGGTAATCAAGTCTGTGAATCTTTTCTGAATCTGTGATGCTGGAAAAAATAACTTTTGAAACTAATTGTTTCATTTAATAGCTGTTTTAGGTATTACACTTTGTGTGATAATGTATACTTTTTTCCCGGAGGTTGAATTATTTGAACACACAGGCACTGAATCGTTTCTATCTTCAAGTGATGAATCATGATTGACTTGGGCAGTTGTACATTTTAAAGGGGGAAGATTGGTATGCATAACTTATCTGGCTTAGCCAAAACTGCTGTTATTGTTATAAAGTGCTCACTTTATATTCTTTAAGAAAAACACACAACAGTTTTCCTTCCCAACAAAGACTTTTTAATAAAAGCAATCAGGTAATGGCATGGAGGGAGTGTGTTTATTGTGCTAAAATCACACCCCAGAGGGAATGAGAGGTGCACCACTGCACATCTTGCTTTGTAATGACCCCAGGGTGTGATTATCTTATGATAACCGTACTCCCTGTCATGCCTTATTGCTTATATATTCAACATGTCATAATGAATCCTGAAGCATTTTCGAGGTCTCATCAAAGGCAATGACTTTGAAGTAGAGGAAGTAGCCAGCTTTTCTAGGTACACATTGATTTATATTGTACACATTAGGGGTAATTATAAATAACTACTTTTAAGTGCCAACTAACCCAAAAATATTTGGAAACTTTGGGCTTTATGCCTTAAAAATCTTACTTTGGTTACCTTTCTTAATTTTTTTATCTTCCTGCTCTAATTTTGATGACTATAAAATTATTCTATTTCTAAAATGAACATCATCCTACTCCAAAACCACCACAGAAATAACATCTATGACATCATTATTTTATCATTACTTGGTATGATGTTTTAATACAAAAACTGAAAAATGATGAGTTTTCCAACCAAAATTTAATCTAATTTGATTTTCAGTGCCCATTATTCAAGAATTACAATTCTAGCTATCAATTTCTACATTTGCAGGTATAATATTTGAGGGAGGGTTTTTGAGGAAACATTTTAATTGATTCCACATGATTAAGGTTCTTTTTTCCCAAATGTTAGAGTTGCTACGTTATCTCTACTCATTGTATAGATTTTATCTTATTTGGAGATAGCAATTTAGCTTTGAGATTCTTCATTGTAATTGTTAATATATTAAAATTTAAATAAGTAGGGTTAATAGTAGACATATAGGGAAGAAGAAAGATCAAGAGTAAGATATTTCTGAATTTAATATAAGGATTTACTATAATAAGACAACAAGGTAATAAACTAAGCAATTATTTTTGATGCAGTCTGCATGATTATCATAACACAGAATGAATCTGAACCTCAGGGAGATGTTTTCAAGTAAACTTCAAAATGTACAGAGAAGTCAACATTTAAGTCCAACATTTAAGTCTCTTGCAGATAAAAATCTGCAGCACTCATTTTATTCTGTTATTGTAACCTAGGTGATGAAGATGGTAGCCTTTCACTGTGACCGCTGATGAGTTGATTCAATGTCTGTGTCAAAATCAGGATCAACCATGTTAACCATAGGTCACTTCAAGGAAAAGTGTGTATGAAAAGTGATGATTATTTAGCTGCCTACTGCAAAGGCTGAGATCCTTCTGATTACCATAAAGGTCAAATATGCACATTTTGACTGGTAGTAATGAGTAGTTTTAAAGATGTTTTAGCTTTTACTTAATCTTGCAGTGTCACTAGGCTTCTATTGTTATGCACCAACGAATGTGCTCTAATTGTACCATTTGCCCTATTGTAGCTTGTACGTAGAGCCAGTAGTGTGATGTTACTTGTGATAACCGCCTACAACATGTCTTAATAATTATTAGCCTTCAATAAATTGTATAATAGGGTAACTCAAGTCTGGAGACACCAAAGATTCTTAAAATGCTGAAAGCAATATTTAGAAGTCTCATGCATTAAGTTATAATAAAGGTGGAGAATAAAATAGGTTATAAAAATACTCTTCATGGAGTAAAACCTTTTAAGAATTAGGAAGCATCTTAAAAAAACTTCAAATATTAGAAATGTGTATATGTGCATATCCATATGTGTGAAAGTATGTGCACATATATACACTCATACATGCATAATTTATGTGTATATATGTATGTTTATATATATTTTTTTAGATTAAGAAAAGAGTCTTTAACCTAATCAACAAAATAAACAAGCAAGCAAAATATAACCAGAGACATTGAAATTAAGAGCAATCTGACAGTAACCAGAGGGGAGGTGGAAGGAGATAATGGGATTTTCAGGAACAACTATAAAGGACACATGGATAAAACCAAGCTGGGGGGGTGTTGGTGGAATCAGGGGAAAGAGGTGAGGATGGCTGGGGTGGCGAGGAGTGGTAGGGGTAAATGCAGACAACTGTACTTGAACAACAATAGAATAGCTGTACTTGAACAACAATAGAATAGAATAAAATAAAATAAAATAAAAAGAAGGTTTTGCCATTAATTCATCTAAAATTAATATTTGTGGCAAATTGAGTACAAATAATATTATCTGAGGTGGAATATAAAATTAGTTTTGTAGAGGAGAAATGGCAATAGCACTTAGCACTTATAAGAAACCTCAGTATGGTTCCTCATTAAACAGATCAAAGCACTAATTCTTCATGTATTTTCAAAGAAACAAGTTTTAAAGCTAACAAATTCGAGTAGTTCAAAATACTATCATTCACACAAACAAAAGGAAACTGGAATTGATATGTAAAATACTACTTAAAATATGTCTCAATGAAAATCTCATGTTTCTCAAAAATTGAGTAGAAGTGAAACCATTTTATTTTTTCTTTGTATTTCAATGACTTCTTAGATCTTAGTAATGGCATTAGCTAACCTTTTTGATGTTCTCTATTTTAACAACTGTCAAACTTTTCAAAATCTAGTATAGGTGAGTAAATACAATAAAAAAAAGTACCTGGAGGAACACATTAATTAGAATGTATGACAAATTAGAATGAAAACATACAAATGCAGGTTAATGCTTCAAGTTTCCATCTTTTTTGTATAATTAAGGTTTTAATGAATATAAAAATGCAGATATAAGAATATCCAAAAAATAGACTCCATATAAACATAAGGTTAAAAATTGTATTTAGTTTTGGCTTCCTGTAGACTTTCAACATTACTTCCCTAAATTATACGATGATATGCTTAAGCCTGTGTTAAAGTGATTCCAAAGTAAGACAATAAAATTTGAGTTTTAGTACCATTCAGAAATATTAGCATTTTATATTGAGATCTTTTAAAAACTAAAACTTATTATGTTATGAATGTGACAAGTAAACATATTTATAAAGGTAATGATCATAAAAACAACTTAAACACAATATAACACCACAGTTAATATAATTTTCACATAATTATTTCTTAAATATATTTTATTTATATTGTCCCAGTTGTCCCAATATTTCCCCCTTTGCCCTCCTCCACCCAGTATACCCCATTTCCTCTGGCAATTCACCCCCTTAGTTCATGTTCATAGATCATACATATAAATCTTATGACTACATTTTCTACACACTTACTAACATCCCCTTATCTAGTCTGTACCTATGAATTTGTACTTCTTAATCCCTGCACTTTTTCCCTCATCCTCCCTTTTCCTCCTCCCAAAGGATGGCCCTCCAAATGATCTCCATATTCTATTTCTGTTCTATTCTATTTCATTCTATTTCTGTTCTTCTTGTTTGCTTAGTTTGTTTTTTTAGATTCAATTTTTGATAGTTGTGAATTTATTGTCATTGTAATGTTCATAGTTTTGATCTGTTTCTTAAATAAGTCCCTTTAACATTCATATACTAATGACTTTGTGATGATGAACTACTTTATATATACCTTGTCTGGGAAGCACTTCATCTTCCCTTCCATTCTAAATAATAGCTTTGCTGGATAGAGTAATCTAGGTTGTAGGTCCTTACTTTTCATCATTTAAAATACTTCTTGCCAGTCTATTCTAGCCTGCAAAGTTTCTTTTGAGAAATCAATTGATAAACTTATGGGAACTCTTTTATAGGTAACTATCTGCTTTTCTCTTGCTGCTTCTAAGATTCTCTCATTATATTTAATCTTTGACACTTTAATTATGAGGTGTCTTGTTGTGGTTCTCTTTGGGTTCATCTTGTTTGGGACTCTGGGCTTCTTGGACATGTGTGTCTATTTTCTTCACCAAATCAGGGAAGTTTTGTTTTATTATTTTTTGTTTCCTTAATATTTTGTTAAATATTTAATTGTTCTATTACAATAGTCCCAGTTTTCCCCTGTTGCTGTCCTCTATCCAGCCCACCTATCACACAGTAAGTCCTCCGCTATTGTCCATGACCATGAGTCATTCATATCCATTCCTTGACAATTCCCTTACTCTTCCTTCCACCATTATCTTCCTCCCCCATCCACTATGTTCATTGTCAGTTTGTTCCTTGTTTCCATGCCTCTGCTTCTATTTTGCTTGTTTGTTTGTTTTGTTCATTAGGTACCTCTTATAGGTAAGATCATATGATATTTGTTTTTCAATGCCTGGCTTATATCACTTAGCATCATATTCTCCAGTTCCACCCATGCTGTCAGGAAAGGTGAGAGTTCTTTTTTCCTTCCTGCTGCACACTAGTTCATTGTGTAAATGTACCACAGGTGTTTTTTTGGTTTTTTTTTTACATTTTTTATTATTGTTCAAGTATAGTTGTCTCCATTTCTTTTCCCTAAACCACTCCCCCCTTCCCCACCCATCCTCACTTCCCACTCTTGATCCTACCCCTTTTTGGCTTTGTCCATGGGTACTTAATACATATTTCCGACAACCTTTCCCCCTTTCCCTCCCATTATCTCCTCCCACTCCCCTTCTGGTTACTATCAGTTTGTTCTTAATTTCAGTGTCTCTGGTTATATTTTGCTTGCTTGTTTTTTGTTGACTAGGTCACACTTATAGGTGAGATCATGTGATATTTGTTTTTCACCACATGGCTTATTTCACTTAACATAATGCTCTCCAGTTCCATCCGTGCTTTTGCTCCTCACAAAAAGTAGGGGCTCCTTCTTTCTTTCTGCTGTGTAGTATTTCATCATGTAAATGTACTATACATCATGTATAGTTTTTTGATTCACTCATTTACTGATTGGGCACCTATGCTGTTTCCAGGACTTGGATATTGTGCATAGCACTGCTATGAAAAAAGGGGTGCATAGGTTCTTTCAATTTTGTTTTTCAGGATTCATAAGATGTAATCCCAGAGTGGAATCATTGGATCAAAAAGCAGTTCCAGTTTTAGTTTTTTGAGGACATTCCATACTGTTTTCCACAGTGGCTGTAACAGTCTTCCTTCCCTCCTACAGTGTACTCATGTTCTCTTTTCTCCACATCCTTGCCAACACTTGTAATCTGTTGATTTATTTATGATGGCCATTCTGACTGTTGTGAGGTGGTATCTCATTGTAGTTTTAATTTGCATCTCTGATGGCTAGTGATGTTGAGCAACCTTTCATATGTCTATGGGACATATGTATGTCCTCCTTGGAGAAGTGTCTATACAAGGCATTTGCCTATTTTTAATTAGATTTAAATACCTCTTTGTGGTATTGAGTCATATAAGTCCTTTATTTATTATGGAGGACAAACCCCTATCTGAGGAACCATAGGAAGATATGTTTTCCCATAGGATCAGTTCAATTTACATTTTGATAATGGTTTACTTTGCCATGCACATTTTTAATTTGATGCAGTCATATATATATATATATATATATATATATATATATATATATATATATACTTTTTTCTTTATTTGCTTTGCTCCAAGGGATATTTCAGTGAATGTATCACTCTGTGGGGTATCTGACATTTCACTGTCTATGTTTTCCTCTTGGACTTTTACGGTGTCACAATTTATATGTAAGTCATTTATCAATCTTGAGATTACTTTGGTATATGTTGTATGTTGATAGTCTAGTTTTATTTTTTGGCATATACCTTTTCAGATTGTCCAACATCACTTGTGGAAGAGGCTGTTTTACTCCAATGTATGTTCATGCCTACATTTATCAAATTTAATTGACTGTACAGACATGGATTTATTTCTGGGATCTCTATCCTGTTCCATTGATCTATGTATCTATTCTTATGCTAGTACCAGACTGGTTTGATTAAAATGTCCTTTTAGTGTAGTTTCTATCAGCTATTGTGATCCCTCCTACTTTACTCTTCTTTCTCAAAATCACTAAGGCTATTAGTGGTTGGTTTTGATTCCGTATATTTTAAAAATATTTATTTTTGATCTGTGAAATATACCATTGATATTTTAATAGGGATTGCATTAAATCTATAGATTGCTAGAGGTAGTATGGACATTTTAATGTTGTCAATTCTTCTCATCCATTAACAAGGTATATGCTTCCTTTTATTTGTATCATCCTAAATTTCTTCAATATTCTGCAGTTTTCTGAATACAGTTCTTTTAACTCCTTGGTTAAGCTTTTGCCTAGCTACTCTATTTTTCAGTTTGCTATAGTAAATGGATTTTTTCTCTAGTTTCTGTTTCTTATACTTCATTGTGTACAAAAATGCCTTCAATTTCTGAACACTGACATTGTATTCCACTATTTAGCCAAATTCACTTTTTGGTTGACTAGATTTTTGGTGGAGATTACAGGGTTTTCTATACACTATAATGTCATTTGCAGATAATGACAATTTTATTTCCTCTTTTTCATTTTGGATGCCTTTTATTACATTTTCTTGTCAGATTACCATGGCTAGAAATTCCAATAATATGTGAATAAAAGTGCTGAAAGCAGAAACACTTGCCTCCTTCTTGATCTTAAGGGATAAACTGTATTTTTTCCCATGATTATGAGGTTTGCTGTAGTTTCTCATCTATGGCATTTATTATGTTAAGGCATGCTCCATCTATTCCCACTTTGCTTAGTGTTTTTATCATAAATGCATGCTAAACTTTATGAAATGCTTTTTCAGCATTCATTGATATGAGCATGTAATTTTTAGTCTTTCATTTTGTTTAGGTGGTGTATTATGCTTATTAAACTATCTTTGCATTCCTGGGATGAATTACCCAATCAGGGTGTATGATTTTTTAAATACATTGCTGGATTTGGATAGCAAATATTTTGTTGGGGATTTTAGCATCTATGTTAATGAGAGATATTGGTCTCCAGTTCTCTTTGTTTGTTGTCTTTACCTGGTTTTGGATTTAGGATATTGTCTTTGTAAAAAGAATTTTGGAGTGTTCTGTTCCTTCTTCTTGAATTTTTCAAAATAGTTTAAGAGTAATAGGAGTTAGTTCTGCTTGAAATGTTTGGTAAAATTTGCCAGTGAAGCCATCCAGTCCAGGGCTTTGGTGTGTTGGGAGTTTTTTTATTACTGTTTTAATTTCACTATTTGTTATCAGTTTGTTCAGACTTTTTGCATCTTTTTTATTCAGTTTTGGAAGATTTTATGTTTCCAGAAATTTGACCATTTTGCCCAGGTTGCCGAATTCCTTTGCATTTCTGTAGTATCAGTTACAATTTCTCTTTTTTTCTGATTTTATTTATTTGAGTTCTCTCTATTTTTTCCTTGATGGGTCTTGTTAAAATCTTGTCCATTTGTTTATCTTTTTAAAGAATCTTCTCCTGGGGTCACTGATTTTGTGAATTGTTAAGGCGTTTTTTTTTCTTTGTAGAGACAAAGAAAAAAATCATTTGATTCTGATCTGTTCTTAATTATTTTCCTCCTTCTACTTCCTCCGGGCTTTTTGTTGTTTTTCTAATTCTTGCAGATGTATGGTTAGGCTGTTTATTTGATATTTTTCTATCTTTTAAGGTAGTCTTCTATTACTATGAACTTCCCGTTCAGGATTGCCCTCGCTGTGTCCCATAGTTTAGGGCTGTTGTATGTTCACCGTAATTTGTTACCAGATACTTTTTTTATTTCTTTCCTAATCTCATTGTTAACCCATTCATTATTTAATAGCATTTTATTTAGTCTCTATATTTTGGAATGTTTCTGAAAAATTTTTTTGAGGCTGGCTTATCATTTCAAGCCACTGTGATCTGAGAAGATGTCTAAGGTTTCCATTTTCAAAGAAAAATTCAAAGAGAAAGGACTCATGGGTATAGACAACAGGGTGGTAACTGCTGGGGGTTATAAAAATTGAATGATAATGCAAAAGTATAATAAAGATTGTAAAAATAATAACAAGAAAAGGAAATAAAGTAAAAATAAAGTTAAAAGAAAATAAGTTTAAAATAAAGTAAAAAATAAAATTTCAATTTTTTGAAATTGTTGAGGCTTTTTTGTGTGTGTCTTAGCATGTAGTCTATCTCTGAAAATATTTCATTTGCATTAGAAAAAAATGCATATTTTTCTTCTTTTGGGTGAAAGGTTCTGTATATATTAATTAAGTCAATTTGATTTAGAGTGTTGTTCAATGCCACAACATCCTTGTTGATTCTTTGTTGGAATATCTATCCATTTTTTTTTTTTTTTACAATGGGGTGTTAAAATCCACAACAATGAGTGTGTTGATATCTTTCTTGAAGTCCTCCAAGATTTCCCTTATATATTTAGGTGATTTGGGGGGGAGCATTTATGTTTACAAGGCATATATCTTCTTGATATACTATACTCTTAAGTATTATATAGTGACTTTCTTTGTCTCTTTTTATGCCATTTGATTTGATATGTTTTGTCTGTGATAAGTACTGCTATTCAAGCTTTTTTTTTTTTCATTTCTATTTGCTTGGAATGTTTTTTTTCATTCCCTTTACTTTCAGCCTGTATAGATTTTTTATTCTGAGGTAGACCTTGTAGACAGTATGTACGTTGGTCATATTTTGCTATCCATTAAACTCTATGACTTTTATTTGGAGCACTTAATCCTTTTACATTTAAGGTTATTTTAAAATATTAGTAATTAAACTTTTTGAAAACATTTATTTATTTATTTAGAGAGGGTTGAAGGGAGGGAGAAAGAGAGGGAGAAAAAACATCAATATGTGGTTGCCTGTCATGTGGGCTCCACTGGGGACCTAGCCTGCAACCCATGCATGTGCCCTGACTGGGAACAGGTGACCCTTTGGTTTTCAGACTGTGCTCAATCCACTGAGCTATATCAACCAGGGCTTAAGATTATTATTGATAGGCAATTATTCATTGCCTCTTTCCTTTTGCATCTCTCTCTCTCTTCATCTTCTTAAAACAGGACTTTTAGCATATGCTAGTTTGGTGAAGATACATTTTTTTTCCTTCTTTTGTCTAGGAAGCTCCTCATTTCACCTTCCATTTTAATTGAGAGCCTTGCTGGGTAGAGTAATCTTGGTTGCACACCTTTACTTTTCATTACTTGGAATGTTTCCTACCATTCCCTACTGGCTTGTAGCGTTCTTGTTGAATAAAAAAAAATATACCCCTATTAGATCTCCCTTACATGTTCTTACTTGTTTCTCCCTTGTTGCCTGTAAGATTCTCTGTTTGTCATTAAATTTTGCCATTTTAATTATGATGTGCCGCAGTGGCTCTCTTTGAGTTCATCTTGATTGGGTTCCTCTGTGCTTCCTGGACTTGTGTTACTGTTTCTCTCATCAAGTTAGGGAGGTTTTATGTCTTAATTTTTCAAACACATTTTCTATTTCATGCTCCTTTTCTTCCTTCTGGTATCACTATATGAATATTATTACACTTCATGTTCTTTTGTGCTCCCTTAAGCCCTCTTTGTTCTTTTTGAGTTTTTTTTTTCTTTTGTTGCTCTGTCTTGGAGTATTTTTCTACCTTGTCCTCCAGCTCACTTATTTGATCCTCTGTTTCATCTTTCTAGTGTATTCTTCATTTCTTCATGGCTCATGTTGATAGTTTCTATTTTCCTTTTCATGCTAATGTTGTTCTCAGTAAGTTTCTTGTAGCTTCCATAGAGATCCATGTAGTTCTCACTAAGGTCCTTGAACATTCTTATAATCATTATTTTGATGTCAGTGTCTAATAGATTGTTCGCCCCAGTTTCATGTAATACTGTTTCTGGGGACTCCTCTTTTCTGTTTAATTTGAGGCTGTTTCTATATTGGCCCATTTGATGTGACTCTTCTTGTTTGTTTCTGCATATATAATTGATCTGCTTTGACTCCCTATTTTCAGGGTGTGATTTTTTGAGGTAGGAGACCTGTGAGACTCTGGTGCAGTCACCCTGAACTCCTGAGCTGGATACTCTTGGAATGTCCTTTATGCCATTTATGTGGGCTTATTATAATTGGGTTTTGGTTATTGTTGTGTTGTTCTTTGTTGGAGTCTTCCCTCTCATTGTTTGCAGTCACACCACCCATCACATTTTGTGTGCTTTTGTACATGTGCTGTTAGCACAAAACAAAACAACCTAGCAAAAAAAACCCCACCCACACCCACATTAATAGCCCCCACCCACAACTACACTATCACCAGCAAATGTGTAAATATTAATACAAGTATAAAGAGATTAAGACTATTATTGGAAAGAAAAATCAAATATGAGATGACTAACTGAAAGAAAAATGATGTTGAGAGGATAGCATGAGGAGAAATAATGAGAGTAAAGAATATAAACTGGGTGAAGAGAGAAATAAAATAGATTTTGCCTGATTTTTTAAAGGAGGGCAAAGGCAAAACAGAGTAACAAAGGGATGAATATAGTGTGAGGTTTAAAAAATAACAATAGTGAAAAACATAGGAACCAAATTGGAGAAAAAGATCCACCACAGCTATACCCACAACAAAAAGGCAAAGATTAGTACTGTTGCAATGGCAATTAGAATTTAAAAAAAGGAAAGCTTATCCAATGTCTAGAAGAAAGAAAATGATTTTGAGAGGATAGAGGAAGAAATTCTAAGAGTAAGCAATAGAAACCATGCTAAGAGAGGGAAAAAGTAAAATTTAAAACAACAACAAAAAATAAAGAGTAGTAGCAAGGCAAATGGAGTAGGAGAGGGAAATGATAACATTTAAAAATTGAGATACAAAAATAGTGAAGATCTATGAATAAAATTGAAGAAATACACCAACAACCACCATATCATCAACCAACGAGCAAAGATTTGGTAAAGGTGGGAGAAAATAAGCATATTTCAAGAATGAAAAAAATGTGAGGTGATAAGTGACAAGAAAAATGGTTTATTGAGGCTGGAGGTGGGAGAGTGGAATAGTAGGAGTGTGGAATAGAAATGTCCCAGTAAGAAAAAAAATAAAATTTAAAACAAAAATAAGAAGAGAAAGGAATAAGCTAAAATTGAGTAAGAAAAGGGAGGGGCTAAATGTGAGATTTGAAATAAACTAAAATAAAAAGTCTAGTTAAATAATAGGCACAAAATTGAAGGGAAAGAAATGATTGTTAAAAAGCTAAGTAGGAGAGAAAGTAACACAGTTAATGAAAGAGACTACGGTAGAAATCATGTCAGTAGAATCCGATGTTTACCACTGTCTTCTCTTTCTGGATCTGCTCTTAGCAATATCAGATGGTGTTCTAGTCTGGCCCTAGCACCCTGTTCAAATCTTGTAGATTTGACAAGATGGTTGCAGAGTAGCTGGAAGCTCCATCCACTTGCTCTGTGATACAGTCATCCACAGTCTGTGGATGTCTCCTTTCAACTTGCCCGGTCCCCACTGTTCTGCCCTGTAAGCTTTCCATTAGCCCAGGGACCAGGGGTGGTTCATTTAACTACGTGAGAAGACTGTCAGTACCTTCACCACCTTCCTCCAGGTGGGTCTCTGATACAACTGGGAGAGTGGGAACCCTAGTTCAACCCTGGGGGGTGCTGTTCAGTCTTCAGGGAAGATAGTGGGTATGTTTCCCCAACCCCTCAGGACACATCTTGATCTGTCCCAGATTCTTTCAAATAATGTATGGTTTCTGGTGAGTTAGCTGTTTGTTTCCTGTGAGGGTACAATCTGTGTAAAAGAGGCAGCTTTTTTCCTGCTTGTTGCAGTCAGCAGCTCTGTCTAGGTGCCAAGGCTGTGCAGGATCCTAAACATCCCTTGTTGTCTTTGTCTCTAATCTTTCTGCTTTGCTGGTTTCAGTGGATCAGGGCCCAAAGATCAGCGTAGCTCATAGTGTCTGGTAGAAAGGGCCCTTTCGAGCTTTTCCTGCATTCCCTTGTGGAAATATGCACCCACAGGTCACTCCTGAGCCTGGCCTCACTGATCTTCAGAGCCTATAATTCCTCAGGTGGTGCTGGGCATGCTTGCCAGTAAGGGACCTGCCTGGCTGCAGCAAATCACCAGCATTCAGCTCCAGGCCATCCAGAAACTAGTCTGGTGTTCTCACAAGAGACTTGTGCTCAAACTCTCCACTCTGCAATGTACCCTGCTCAACTGCCATGCTGGGTTGGGTCCCCCATTGCCTTTAGCCTGACTCTGTCACTGTAAATTCTTTGTTGGCAGAGGTGCTTGAGCATGTAGGCAGGCACAAGCAAGCACAGGGTTTCTTCTGACTCTTGCGTCTCACCTCAGTTTCTCTTTTAAGAGTGTCTGTGTGACCTCTACACTGCAGACCTAGGGGTTCTGTTCTTCACATGCTCCCCTTCCCCCAAAGCACAGTCTCTCTTTGTCAGGGCTAGCCACAGCCTGTCAGAGCCTCTGACACTTTTAGATAAAGTTTCTTACTGGATCTTTCCCAGATGATGCTGGGAAGAGTCTGCAGTGGTTCTATAACATAATGCAGTAGTGGGGTACTCTCATTGTTCCCTCCGGTGATTCTCGGTGTTGGGTGGGCCTGCTCCCTCCATGCTGTTTCTGCAGCCAGCATCACACCAGTCATCCCTGCCACAGGAGTTCTTAGACCCTGAGCTGATTAGCAGCCTACTCGGTCAGATTCTGTCCTGTTCATGTTTCCTATGGTGTTCAGGGTCAGGGAGGTGACAGCCCCTTCCTAGTAGATACTACAGTCCCCAGAACCTGGTTCCTGGCATCAGCATGGTACACAGACCTATGTGAGGTGAGGGCAAAGAGACATATCTGGGCACTGTAGTGCAGAAACTCTGGAGGCTTATTCCTGAGGAGGATATTTTAAATTCCTCAAAATGGCTTCAGCCCCAAATCTGTGCAACCAGAAGTGTCACGCTGGGCAGTGGTTGTGGCAGCTGCTCTGCTAGGAGAGCCCAGGCCACCTGCTCTTGAGTGCCCTGCAGGCAGGCAGGCTCTTGCTCACTCATGCACATGCCTCACCCACTTGTCCACATACACACTCTCTCACTCACCCTCTCACTCACTATCAGCTGGATTTTTAAGTTGACTGTTTTGTGGTTTAACAGCAAGACCGGTCCAGGTCTGGGAGCAAGTGGATGGAGCTTCCAGCTACTCTGCAACCATCTTGAATCTTTTTCATTATTTTTTCAAGTGTTTTTAATTTCTTACTCTTTCTCTTTTCTTTCTGGTACCTGCATGACTCAAATATTGGTACATTTGAGGTTGCCCCAGAAGGTCCTTAGCTTATCCTTGTTTTTTTAATTATTATTTTTTCTTCTTGCTGTTTTGTTTGAATGTCTTTTTCTTTCTTATGCCCCAATCATTGATTTGATTCTCAGCTTCATTCATTCCACTGTTGGTTGGTTCCCTGTATTTTTTTTAAATTTCACTTGGTGTAACTTTTATTTCTGCCTGAGTCTATTTTATGCTGTTGAAGTACCCAATGAGTTCCTTGAGTATCTTAATAACCAGTGTTTTGAACTCTGCATCTAGGATAGGATGGTTATTTATTTTTCTGGAGTTTTGTTCTATTCTGTCATTTGGACCATATTTCTTTGTCTCCTCATTTTGGTAGCTTCCTTGTGTTTGTGTCTATGCATTAGGTAGAGCTGCTTTGACTTCATTTCTTAGTAGTGTGGCCTATTGTAGAAAAGCATATCAGTAAGTTGGATAGGGCAGAGCCTTAGGTAATTGCCAGAGTGGGGCAGCCCACAAGAACCAGGTTGATGGAGACTCCATATGATGTCACTGCTCTGGGGCTCTGTGTTGGGGAAGGCTCAGAAAGGGGACAATGCTGTTGCCTGGCCTCTGGGATTCTTTCTGCAAAGAAGCTATCCCTTGGCACTCACTCTATTGCTAGATACTCCAGTTTCTCCCTATATGTCACTGATTTCCTTCCAGTTTCTGTCCCAGTGCTGAGGCCCAGATACAGTGAGTCTAAGTAAGTCCTAAGTCCATTGTGGATTCTTTAAAAGGAGACCCTTCTGAATCCCACAGTTTCTTCTGCTGCCTCAAACCCCATTGGTTTTTACAGTCAGAGTTATGGGGACGTATCTTCCTGGCACTGGAACCCTGGGCTGGGTGATCTGGTACGGAGCTGGGATCCCTTGCTTCCAAGGTAACCCTCCTGATTTATATCCACCTTGCATGGATACAAGACTGTCTGTTCCACATTTCCACTTATCTACCCTTCCTACCCATATGGATGAGTGTGTCTTCTTTAATTCCTTGGTTGACAGACTTCCATGAAGCTCAATTTTCTGATGATTCAGGGTGATGTTTGTTTTGCAATGTAATTGCAACTTTTGGTGTGTGTGTGCAAGTAGGTAAACTGTGTTTACCTATGCCGTCATTTTGGCTGGAAGTAATTCTCACATAATTCTTGTGGTCACTTGCACAATTCTATATGATTTCTTATAAATTTTGTTATGAATTTATGTGTATGTTACCCATAAATTGTCTGAGTCTGTATTACAGTTAGTAGTTGAGATAGTCTATTATTTGTTAATGTAGTCTATTTAGGATAATGGGGATTGTTAATTTTTTATTTTATAATATTTAAAATGTGTATATGTATGTACTTATAATCTTTTCCTAAACCTGACTCCTAAAATATTTGGTGCCAGCTCTACTGATTAGTAACTGCTTGAACTTTGCCTAGGTGCACATGGGAGTGATGTAGCTATGTTGTGAAGCATTCTTCCCACAGTACTGGAAATGAGTCTAGTCAGCAAAAGGCTTGAGTGACACTGGGAGCTGTCACTGCCCTATAGTCCTTCCCAATAACCTCCATAAACAGCACACCAAAAGGGAGGTAACAGCAGACAGCAGATCCTGCTGGGCCAAAACTTGCTCGGCGGGGTCACCCCTAAAACAGCAGCTTATATGCTGTGGCAGTGGCAAATACAGCCAGCTACTCTGAGAGTCAGTCTCACCAACTGACATTCCAACAGTATTTAGGATTAACAACTACAGGAAGGCAACCAATCTATATAAGAAACAGTTCCAGGACACAGAGCTCATGTGATCAGAGATGTTGCATTAGTGAACATCAGAAGACAGCTACTATGTAATGCTACCCCACCAAGACTGGCAGGCATAGCAGATGTACCTAATACATAGAGACGCATGCAGGGAAGCAGACAAAATTGAGATATAAGAAGTGTATCTAACATGAAAGAACAGGAGAAATTCCTCAGGAAAAAATATGATATAGCAGCAAGCCATCTACCAGAATTTAAAATAATAGTAATAAGGGTTGTCATAGAACATTAACAAAGAGATAGTAAGCATATAAAAACATAGAAGCCGTTAAAAGAGAATATTAAAAAGAAGAATACAATTACTAAAATCAAATATACAGTACAAGAAGTCAACAACATTGCCCTGGCTGGTGTAGCTCAGTGGAATGCCCGAGCACGGGCCTGCGAACCAGATGATCGCGGTTCGATTTCCAGTCAGGGCACATGCCTGGGTTGCAGGCCAGTTCCCAGCAGGGGATGCACAAGAAGCAACCATACATTGATGTTTCTCTTCCTCTCTCTTTCCCTTCCCCTCTAAAGATAAATAAATAAAATATTTTAAAAAAAGAAGTCAACAACAGATGGCATAAAGCTGAGGACTGAATCAGCAGTTTGGTAGATGAGATAGCAGAAAGCACTTACTCAAAACAAGAAAAATAAAAAGATGAGGATAGTTTAAGATATGATGGGACAACATGAAGCATAAGAGCATGCACATCATAAAAGTAACAAAATTAGAAGAGAGAAAGCAAAGAATTTAAAACCTACTTGAAGAGGCGCAGACTGGGAAGCACCGGAAGTCAAGCCATGGTTGTCGGCTTCAGTAACTGACAGTCGTGTGTGCTTTCCTTGTGGCGGGGAACAAACACCGGCTCTTGGCTTGAGGAACTGCGAGTCGCCTGTGGCTTTCCTGGTGGCGAGGGGACTGCGCCCGCTCTTGAACAGTCTCAGGGAGACTCAGGCTACTGGCAGGGCCCCAGGAAGAGAGCCAGTCACCAGCCCCATCCCTAATCAGCTGGAGCAGACTGGGAAACATCTGGAGACAGGCTGTGGCTGTCCGCTTGAGAGAATTGTGAGTTGCCCTCTGTGTTCAGCCACAGCACAGGGTAAGGTCTGCACCCAAGCCTGCAAGACCAAGAAACCCTGGCTGGGAGCGCACGCCCTCACACCAGACCAGGGCTGGAAAGCCTGGGGAAAAATCTGCTCTTAGTGGAGCAGGGGAGAGCGGTGCCAGTCTGGATCTTGGGAGGGCACTAGCGAGACCAGTTGAGCTCACTGAGGTGGGAGAAAGGCCACACTAACAGCCCCTCAGGCTGCTTCAGCTAGTGAGACCAGAAGAAAAGGTTTGACCAGCTGGAAACCAACCAGAGGAGTAAGTGCAAGTGGAGAACACCAAGATACCTGCAGGAAACTGCACCACTGAATTTCACAGGTATCCTACCACAGAAGTTCATACCATAAACCGAGGGAACCAGGACAGATCAATTTAAGAAGCTGAGGCCAACAAGAAGAGCAACACAAACAATGGGAAGACAAAGAAACAAGCCCCAAATGAAAGAAAAGGAGGAAATCGCAGAAAGAATGTTAGATGAACTAGAGGCAAGTCAACTATCAGATATTGAATTCAAAGCACTAGTTATCAGGAAATTTGAAGAGCTTACAACAAGCTACCAGAAACTACAGGGGACCTACAATGAACTCTCCGCAAAGGATACCAACATGAAAAAGGAAATAGAAACCATCAGCAAAGGCCAAGAGGAATGGAAGAATACAATTTCTGAACTGAAGAACAGAGTAGAAGGTATGAAGAGCAGGACTGATGAGGCAGAAGACCGCATAAGCGAGCTCCAAGAAAGGGTAGAAAGAATCTCCAAGACAAACCAAGTAGTGGAAAAGGGAACCAGAAAAAGTGAGGAGAGTTTAAGAGAAATGCAAGACAATATGAAACGTAATAATATCCGAATAAAAGGAAGACCAGAAAAACAAGAAGAACAATGGATAGAAAACCTACTTGAAAGAGTAATAACAGAAATTTTTCCTAAGTTGAGGAGAGATAAAGTCACACGAATACAGGAATCTCAGAGAGTGCCAGACAGGTGGAACCCAAAGAGGCTTACTGCAAGACACATCATCATCAAAATGGCAAAACTCCAAGACAAAGAGAGAATCCTAAAGGCAGCAAGGGAGAAAAAGGAAGTAACATACAAGGGGGTCTCAATAAGGTTGGCTACTGACTTCTCAATGGAAACATTCCAAGCAAGAAGAGAATGGCAAGAAATATTCCAAGTAATGAGAAACAGAGGCCTACAACCAAGGCTACTAGACACAGCAAGGCTCTCAATCAAGATAGAAGGCCAAATAAAGAGCTTCCAAGACAAGAAGTCTGAAAAAATACGCTTCCACCAAACCAGCTCTGCAAGAATTACTAAAAGTGCTGTTTTAAGGAAAGGAAGGAAAAGAGAGAGACGGAGAGGAACACAGGTACATAAATGGCAATGAATAAGTACCTTTCGATAATAACCTTAAAGGTAAATGGATTAAATGCACCAATCAAAAGGGAATTTCAGGGGAAATAAGGGAGGGATTTAGAGGAACCTATATAAAGGATACATGGACAACAACTGAGAAGGGTGGAAATGGGAGGGAGGGGGGAGGATGGGGGGTGGGGTGGGCTGGGAGTAATAGACAGAAAACTGTACTTGAAAAATAATTAAATAAAAAATTATTTTAAAAAAAGACATAGAATAGCTGAATGGATAAGAAAGCATGACCCACACATATGCTGCCTACAGGAGACCCACCTCAGGTAAAAAAAACTACCACAGACTAAAAGTGAAAGGATGGAAACAAATGTTTCAAGCCAATGGACAAGAAAAAAAAGCCAGGGTAGCAATTCTCATACCAGACAAAATAGACTTCAAAAACAGGGCTATAAAGAGAGACCCAGAAGGTCACTTCATAATACTCAAGGGAAGAATCCACCAAAAAGACATTAACATCGTAAATATATATGCACACAATATAGGAGCACCCAAATATATAAAGAAAATCCTAGAGGACCTCAAGAAAGATATTGACAGCAACACAATCATAGTAGGGGATTTTAACACCTCATTGTCAAAAATGGACAGAACTTCCAAACAAAATATCAACAAAGACATTGCAGCATTAAATGACACTCTAGATGAAATGGACCTAATTGATATATATATAGAGCCCTCAATCCCAAAAAAGCTAAATACATATTCTTTTCAAGTGCACATGGAACATTTTCAAAGATAGACCACATGACAGGACAAAAGAAGTTTCAGCAATTTCAGGAAAATAAAAATCATACCAACCATTGTCTCTGATCACAAGGGACTCAAATTGAAAACCAACCCCACAGGAAAAAACCCAAAACACCCTAAAGCATGGAGACTGAATGGTATGCTATTAAACAACAAATGGGTCAAGATAGAAATCAGGGAAGAAATCCAAAAGCGTCTGGAAACAAATGAAAATGAACTCACAACAACCGAAAACTAATGGGACACGGTGAAGGCAGTCCTGAGAGGGAAGTTCATAGCAATACAGGCTTACCTAAAAAAAAATAGAAACATTTCAAACAAACAGCCTAACTCAAGGCCTCCAAGAACTTGAGGAACAACAACAAAGACAGCCCAAAGCAAGTAGAAGGAAGGAAATAACCAAGATAAGAGCAGAACTAAATGACATAGAGACTAAAAGCACAATTCTAAGGATCAGTGAAACAAGGAGTTGGTTTTTTGAAAAGGTAAAAAAAATAGATAAGCTTTTAAGTTGACTCATCAAGAAAAGAAGAGAGAGGACCCAAATAAACACAATCAGAAATGAAAGAGGAGAGATCACAACTGATAATACAGAAATAGAAGGAATTGTAAAAATTTACTATGTAGAACTGTATGCCAAGAAATTTGAAAACCTAGGTGAAATGGACAAATTTCTAGAAAAATATAATCTCCCAAAGTTCAATGAAGAAGAAGCAGAAAACCTGAACAGGCCAAAAACAGCAGATGAAATTGAAGAAGTAATCAAAACACTCCCATCACACAAAAGCCTTGCACCAGACATTTTCACAGGAGAATTCTACAAAGCTTTAAAGGAAGAGCTAAACCCTATTCTTCACAGACTATTCCAAAAAATACAAAAGGAAGGAAAACTCCCCAACTCTTTCTATGAAGGCAGCATCATCCTAATTCCAAAACCACATAGAGACACAACAAAGAAAGAAAACTTCACGCGAATATCACTGATGAACAGAGATGCTAAAATCCTCAATAAAATATTGGCAAATCCCACCCAACAATACATCAAAAAGATTATACACCTTGACCAAGTGGGATTCATCCCAGGGATGCAAGGATGGTTCAATATTCATAAACAAATAAATGTAATACACCACATAAATAAAAGCAGAGACAAAAATCGAATAATTATATCAATAGATGTGGAAAAAGCTTTTGATAAGGTACAACACCCACTTATGATAAATGCACTCAGAAAAATGAGAATAGAGGTAACATTCCTCAATATAATAAAGACCATATATGAAAGACCTACAGCCAACATCATACTCAATGGGCAAAAATTAAAAGCTTTTCCACTAAGATCAGGAACAAGACAAGGTTGTCCACTTTCACCACTTCTATTCAATATAGTATTGAAAGTTCTAGCCACAGTAATCAGACAACAAAAGGAAATAAAAGGCACCGAAATCAGAAAGGAGGAAACAAAACTGGCATTGTTTGCAGATGACATGATAGTGTAGATGGAAAAGCCTATAGCCTCTACCAAAAAACTGCTCAAACTAATAGATGAATTTGGCAAAACAGCGGGATACATAGTCAATATCCAGAAATCAAAGGCATTTTGGTATACCAACAAGGAAGCAGCAGAAGCAGAAATCAAGAAAAAAATCCCATTCGACATAGCAAAAACAAAATTAAAATATCTGGGAATAAACCTAACCAAGGAGGTAAAAGACCTGTATGCAGAAAACTACACAACACTGAAGAAAGAAATCAAGGAAGACACAAATAAATGGAAACATATACCATGTTGATGGATTGGAAGAATTAACATCATCAAAATGTCCATACTATCCAAAGCAATTTACAGATTCAATGCAATACCTATTAAAGTGCCAATGGCATATTCCACAGACATAGAACAAACACGTCAAAATTTTATATGGAACCATAAAAGACCCCGAATAGCAGCCACAATTTTGAGAAAGAAGAACAAAGTAGGAGGGATCACAATACCTGATATCAAACTGTATTACAAGGCCACTGTAATCAAAGCAGCCTGGTACTGGCACAAAAACGGGCACATAGACCAATGGAACAGAACAGAGAGCCCAGAAATAATCCCAACTCTCTATAGTCAATTAACATTCAACAAAGGGGGCAGTAACATAAAATGAAGTAAACATAGCCTCTTCAAGAAATGGTGCTGAGAGAACTAGACAGCTACATGCAAAAAAATGAAACTTGAGCACCAACTTACACCATACACCCAAATAAATTCAAGGTGGATGAAAGACTTAAATATAAGCTGTGAAAGCATTAGAGCCCTAGAGGAGAACATTGGCAGGAGAATCTCCGATATTCCATGCAGCAAGATTGTTACTGATATGTCCCCTAGAGCAAAGGGCATAAAGGAAAGAATAAACGAATGGGATCTCATGAAAATTAAAAGCTTCTGCATGGCTAAGGAAAACAGTATCAAGATTAACAGAAAAGCTAGAGTTTGGGAAAACATATTTGCCAATGATACCTCAGACAAAGATTTAATCTCCAAAATATACAAAGAACTCACTCGACTCCACTCAAAGAAGCAGAGCAACCCAATTAAAAAGTGGGCAAAGGAATTGAATAGACGCTTCTCCAAGGAGGACATATAGAGAATCCAGAGACACATGAAAAGATGCTCAATCTTGCTAGCTATCAGAGAGATGCAAATTAAAACCACAATGAGATACCACTTTACACCAGTCAGAATGGCTATCATAAACGAAGGAACAAACAACAAGTGCTGAAGAAGTTGTAGGGAAAAGGGGACCCTAGTTCACTGTTGGTGGGATTGCAGACTGGTACAACCACTATGGAAAACAGTATGGAACTTTCTACGAAATCTAGAAATGAATATGCCTTTTTACCCAGCAATTCTACTCTTAGGGGTATACCCTAAGAACCCTGAAACACCAACCCAAAAAAACCTATGCACTCCGATGTTCATAGCAGCACAATTTAAGATAGCCAAGAGTTGGAATCAACCTAGATGCCCATCACTAACTGACTGTGTCAAAAAGCTATGGTACATCTGCAGGATGGAATTCTGCAGAAAGGAAGGAGCTCCTACCTTTTGCAGCATCATTGATGGAACTGGACAGCATTATGTTGAGCCAAATAAGCCAGTCGGTGAAAGACAAATAGCATATGATCTCACCTTTAACAGGAATCTAAACAACAAAACAAACAAGCAAGCAAAATATGACCAATGACACTGAAATACGGAACAGGCTGACAGGGTCCAGAGAGGAGAGGGGAGAGAATCACAGGGGAAAAGAGGAGGGACTCACATGAATAAGTATAAAGGACACATGGACAATAATTAAGGTGGGGGGCAGAAAT
Source organism: Sturnira hondurensis (assembly GCF_014824575.4). Lineage (NCBI taxonomy): Eukaryota > Metazoa > Chordata > Mammalia > Chiroptera > Phyllostomidae > Sturnira > Sturnira hondurensis. The sequence continues at coordinate 241,521 of NW_028098010.1, forward strand.
AGGAGGGGGCTGGGGAGCACTGGGGGCCAGGGCAGGGAATATAAAACAGAAAACTGTACTTGAATAAGAATTAAATAAAAAAATAAAATAAAAGGTACTTGAAGAAATATTGACTGAAATTTCCCCTATCCTTGTGAAGGAAAAGAGCACATGGTTCCAGGAAACACGGATGGTCCCAAACAAGATGAATCTAAAAAAGGCTCGCACCAAAACACATTGTCATTAAATTGGCAAAGAATAAATAAAAATGAATCTTAAAAGCAGCAAAAAAACCAGTTACCTATAAGGGAGTACATTCTCACCTATAAGAATTCATATTCTTATCTATAAGAATACAACTGACAGTCTTATGGGATGAAACATTTTAGGCCAGAATGGATTGCCACAAAATACTCAAAGTGGAGAAAACTAAAGGCCTACAACCAAGACCTTTGTACTCAGCAAGCCTATCATTTAAAATTGAAGGAAGCTAGAAATCTATACAGACAATAAAATGCTAAAGGAGTTCATCACCACCAAACCAGTATTACAAAAAATTGAAAGGGGATTTTTTAGAAAAAAAGCAATGAGGAGGAGGAGGAGAATGTAGAAGAGGAGAAAGAAGAGGAGGAGGGGGAAAGAGTAATAATAATAATAATAATAAGAAGAAGAAGAAGAAGAAGAAGAAGAAGAAGAAGAAGAAAACGTTAAATGCTCTACTCAAAAGGCATAAGGTAGCTGAATGAATAAGAAAATAAAATGTGTCTACAAGATACACACTTCAGATTGGAAGAGGCAGACAGACTAAAAGTAAAGAGATAAATAATATTTTTGAAAATGAAAATTTTAAAATGCTGGTGTAGTGATGCTTATATCAGAAAAAGGCTATAATAAGAAACAAAGAAGGAAATTACATAATAGTATACAATTCATTCCAAGAAAAGGATGTAACCCTTGTGAACACTCATGGATGCAATATAGGAGTTCCTAAATATATACAACAAATGTTGATGGACATAAAGTGAGAGGCTGTCAATAATACAGTCATAGTAGGGTATTTAATACTCCACTGACTACAAAGGATAGATCTTCCATATAGAAAGTCACAAACAAAATAGTAGCCTTAAAGAACGCATTAAAGCAGATGGATTTAATCAATATTTTAAGAACATTTCATCCCCAAAAAGCAAAATACACATTTTATTCAAGAGCAAATGGAACATTTTCCAGAATAAACCATATGTTAGAACACGAAACAGGTCTCAAAAAATTTAAGAATACTGAATCACGTCAAGAATCTTCTCTAAAGACAATAATATAAAAACAGAAATCAGTTAGAGAAAAAATAACACATGAAACATGGAAGATAAAAAAAACATGGATAACAACAACTGAGTTACCAATGAGATCAAGGAAGAAATCAAAAGATACCTTGAAAAAAATAATATTGAAAACAAAATGACCCTATAACTGTGGGAAGCTGTAAAAGCAGTCCTAAGAGGAAAATTTATAGCAATATGGGCTAAAGTTAAGAGAGAAAAAAAAAGTCATGTAAAGAATATTAGTTTAGCTATAAAATTACTAGACAGAAACACAGCTAAAAAAGCCCAAAGTAAGTAGAATAAAGTAAATATAAATATCAGAGGATAAACAAAATAGTTTATAAAGACCTTACACAAAAGATTAATTAAACCCAAAGCTAGTTTTCTGAAAAGATAAACAATTAGTACAGCTTTAAACGGACACATCTAAAAAGGAGAGGACCTAAATAAATAAATTTAGAAATGAAGGAGGAGAATTGATAACTGACATCTTAGATGTACAAAGATTATATGAAAATACAACAATGTTGAGAGATTGGGCAATTTAGAAGAAGATAAATTCCTAGAAACATGCAATCATTTTACACTAAATCAGAGGGATTAAAAAGATGGCAGCCAAGGAGGTGGAAGTGTAGCCCACTTTCTTGTACTCTAAGCATAGATTTTCAGCTTATCTTCCAAAAAGTGACTTAAATAATCAATGGAATCACAACTCATGAATTTTTTAAGTCAAGGAGTATAGAGAATGCTTTGCACATTTTGGTAAGAGATTTTATACCTCGAAGGAGAAACACCTTGTCCAAGGAACCTTGGAGAGGCCAACAGAGGAGAGGCCAAATAGAAAACACAGCTTAGTGGCTCCCTCGATTCCTAGAGCATGGGGCCACAGACAGGGAACATGCAACCCTAGTCAGGAGAGACTTAAGAGGATATATGGAATCTGGGAGTCTCAGGTTGCACCGACACTTCAAGCGGCGTGTCCGTTGCTGCTGGGCCAACTAGGAGAGTTGGAGAGAAATGTTATCTCCTAAAACTCAGATGCACCAGCCGGCTGTAGCCAGCACTGACCTAACCACGGGAGACTTTTTGCTTTCTGGGGAGGTGGAATACATGGAGAACCAGGCAGTGACTAGGCACTGAAGTGTGGTTGCCACATAGAGACTTTTTTATAGGGGAGCAGAAACATGGGTAGGGAGAGATCCTGTGCATGTGTGAAACTGTACTGCCAACAAAGAAACCAAATTGAAAGTGCAGTTCATACCCACAAAATCCAGCTGGGCAGGAAATTTAGAAAGCTTCATGGTGAGGGGATTATTGGGCCACTTCCAGTGCAGCTAGCATGATGGGGGCTGTACACAGAACATAGAATTCAGGTCTGAGCCTCTTGCAAGAGCACTGAGCTAGGGGCTAGAAAGGAAAGAGCTGAGTGCCTGAGATTATTCACAGCCAGATAGGTCTCCTTACACCACAGAGAACAAAGCTCTGGGAAGAGAAAAGTATGCTCACCCCCCACCTACAGAATTACAGACTTCATAGAACAGTAAAGCCAGGCTCAAGAACTCCGGCCAGGTGTATAGACACAAGGGAAAGAAGAAGAACCTCCAAAAGAGCTCTTTATGAACGTTTATTCTTGTTTCTTCTTAGGGCCTCTTTCACTGAAAACAGCAGGGCAGAGAGATTAGAAATTGGCACAGCAATGGGTATTTAGGTCTCCACCCAGCCTCGGCTCTTATACAGAGCTCCCAACAATAACAAGCAGGGAAGAGCTACACCTTTTACACAGATTGAACCCTCACATGGTATGGACAGCTAATTCACCAGAAACTATACATTATTGAAAATAATCTGGGACAGAGCAAGATGTGTGGCACAGGAATGGTGGAACAGATCCACAATCTTCCCTGAAGACTGAACAGTACCTCACAAGGGAGAACCAGGGATCCCACCCTCCTGATTGCACTAGAAGTACCATGTAGAGCATGTGTGTCCAACCTGTGACCTGTTGGCTGCATGCAGCTCAGAATGTCTATGAATGTGGCCCAAAACAAAGCTGTAAATTTACTTAAAATATTATGAGATTTTTTTCATGATTATGTGTTGTAATGTATTTAATATGTGGCCTAAGACAACCCCTCTTCTTCCAGCGTGGCCCAGATATACTAAAAGGTTGGACACTGAAGTTGTAGAGGAAAGTGGAGGTCTTATCAGATATTAGATGAACCACCCCTGGACCTTGTGTTGATAAAAAACCAGCAGGCCAGAACAGCGAACACAGCTAATTCTGAAGGAGACAGTCACAGACCATGGATTGCTTGTAGCCTTGAACATGCTGCCTAAAGCTAGACTAGGATCCAGAAGGGTAAAATAGTAGAAAAACAGACTCTACTGGGATGAGTCCTACCTCATTCTTTTTCATTATTTGCATTATTTTTTTCTGCATAGTTTTTTAACATTTTTTTCTTTTTCTTCAATTTTTATTCTTATTGTTTACTATTTTAAACTTTAATTTTATTTCAACTCCTTTTTTACTACTCCTTTCACTCACCCCCTTTTGCCTTCTTCATTTTTATCTTATTTTCACTTTAAATTTTAATTTAATTTTCCCTTTCTATGTCTTGTTTCTATTCCTCATTCTTACTATTTCTCCTCCTTCTATCCTCTCAAAACCATTTTTCCATTAGTCACCTCACCTTTTAATATCTTTATTCTTATTCCACCTTAATTAATCTTTGTTCATTTGTCATTGATATTGTGGCTTTTGTTGCATTTCTTCAATTTTATTCCTATATGTTCACTATTTTATTATTTCAAATCTCATATTTTACTATTCACCTGTCATACTCCATTTTGCCTTCATGCTGCCCTTTTGTATTTTTATTTTAAATTTTATTTTGTTCCTTTCAAGCCTGATTTCTAATTCTTATGCTTATTTTTCTCCTCCCTCTAGCCTCTCAAAATCATTTTTATTTCCTTTAGACAACTCATGCTTTTTTTTCTTATAATTTTCTTTCACCTTTATTAATCTTCACTTATTTATCATGGATACTGTTGTGGTCATTGTTTTTCTTCAATTTGGTTCCTAAATTTTCACTTAAAGTTTTTTAAAACACATACCTCTTCTCTTTTCTTATTCCATTTTGCCCTTTTCCTTCCTCTAGGGAACCAACCTGTGTGGAATGGTAAATGTAGCTCAGCCCTATTAAAAAAAAAACAGGCACGTTGTGGCACACAGGAGCCAAACCCATGGATCAGTTCTCCCATGGGGAACCAGGCCTGCATTATAACTAGGGCTGCTTAGTTACTTGCTCTTGCTAAAACTCCCTCACCCTGAGTTGAGGCAACAACTGCTTGCTGCGTATCTCCAAAGTGACTTCCTGAAGTCTGTGGTAATTCTCCCAAGGACTAACTTGGAACCAAACCATTTACTCTTATCCTTTCCTTGCATTTGCAAAATTTTCCCTTGCTAATCTGTAAAAAGTAATCAGTAATATCCCTTCTGTTGCTATCTGTGAAGAGTAATTACCTAAAACAAACCTAAGCATAATGAATGAAAACCTTCTTTGATGTATGCTATTAGAAAGCCAAAAAAGCCTGTCAAGGCAAGACTGGAGGCATTCTCTCCTTGAGAGAGTGGTTGTGCCATCCCTTTTCCTCCAAAGGATTCTGTAGAATGTGTGAATTTGTCTTGTATCTCATCCACAATGCTTAGGACATGGCTGGCCAAAGTCTGCATCACCTTCCTTTTTGCATACACAATGAAAATTTTATTTTCTCCCTCTTTTTACCTTGTCTCTACTCACTACTCTTATTATTTCTCTTCCATCTACCCTCTCAAAATAATTTTTAATTCTGTTAGTGACTTCATATTATTTTTTCCATTGTTAACAATATTCTTATCCTCTTTCCACCTTTATTAATCTTTGCTCATTTGTTGTTAACATTGTGGTTGGGGTAGGGGGTTATTTTTGCTGGTGTGGGTTTTGTTTGCTAGGTTGTCTTGCTATTGTACAGGTGCTGTTTTGGCAGCACCTGTACCACAGCATACAAGATATGGTGGAGTTGTGACTCTTGGTCATATAGCTGAGGGGAAACCCCTACAAGGACATATTTCAAAACAACCAAAGCCCGATTAAAATATGTGAGCCCACATAAACTTCATAAAGGGCATCCCTAGAGCATCAAGTACAGGAGCTCAAGGAGACTGCACAACTAATTTCAACAGGTCTCCTACCACAGAAGATCACACCACAAAGTCAAGGAGTTAAAGAATATCAATCTAACACACAGAAACAAACAGAAAGAGTCACTGAAAGGGAGAGAAAAAATAGCTTCCAATAAAAAAGAAATGAGTGTAAATGAAATTGAGGCAAGAAATATATCAAACATAGAGTTCAACATAATAGTTATATGGATGTTCAAAGAACTCACAGAGAACTTTATATGGAACTTTATGGGAGCTACTTTAGTGGAAACTACATTAGCATGTAAAAGGACATAGGAACTACAAATGAGGACCATGAGGAAATAAGAATGTAATTATCTGAAATGAAGAATACAGTAGAAGGAATTAAAATCAGGCTAGATGAAACAGAGGATCGACAGTGAGTTGGAATACAAGGTGAAATAAAACACCTAGGCAGAGCAAAAACAACAACAAAAGACTCAAAAAGAACAAAGATGATTTAAGGGAGCTGCAAGACAATGTGAAACATAACAATATTTGCATCATGGGGATACCAGAAGGACAAGAAAAAGAGCATGGGATAGAAAACCTGTTTGAAAAAGTAATGACACAAATAATAGTGATGAAGAAGATACAAAACTTTGTGGAGCACAGGTGGTCTCATTGAGAGGCAAAATAGATATCAAAACAAGGCCATAATAAGAGACAAAGAAAGTCACTGCTCTTGTAAACATATTTGCCAACATAGGTGCACCAAAAATAAAAGGCAAATTTTGGAGGATTTTAAGAAGGAGATTGCCAGCAATAAAGACATCATAGGAGATTTTAATATCTTACTGCCAAAAATGGATAGGTCATCCAAACAAAAAATCAAGGATATTGTGCCATCGAATGACACTCTAGATCAAGTGGACTCAATTGATATTTACAGAGCATTTCACCCACAGAAAGCAAAATATACATTCTATTCAAATGTACATTGAACATTTTCAAAGATAGACCACAGAGTAAGACACAAAACAACCCTCAATATTCAAGAAAATTGAAATGATACCAAGCACCTTTTCCAATCACAATGGCTTGAAACTAGAAACCAGCCTCAAGAAAAAACTCAAAAATATTCAAATACATGGAGACTAACTACCATGTTGTTAAATAATGAGTGGTTTAATAATGAGATCATGGAAGTTATCAAAAAGTATCTGGAAACACATGAAAATGAACACACAACAACCCAAAATAGTGAAGGAAGTACTGAGAGGGAAGTTCATAGTAATACAGGTCTACATGAAAAGATAGACAAACCTCAAGTAAACAACTCCACCTTACATTTGAAAGAACCAGAGTAACACCAACAAACAAAGTCCAGAGAGAGTAAAGGAAGGAAATAATCAAGAGGGGAACAGAATTAAATGCCAAAAAGACTAAATGAGTAATTCGTTAATTAAAGTAACAGTTAATCCAGTAGCTAGTCCTTTGAAAAGACAAACAAAATCGACAAACCTTTAACCAGACTCATCAAGAAGAAAAGAGAGAAGACCCAGATAAATAAAATCAGAAATGAAACAGAAGTTATAACTGATACCACAGAAATACAAAGTATTGTAAGAAATTACCATGAACAACCATTTCTATATGCCAAGAAACTGGAAAACCTGGGCAACAGAGAAAAAATTCTAGAAACATATTACCTTCACAAACGGAATAAAAAAAAAGCAGAAAGCCTGACTATTTCAATAACAACTAGAGAAATTGAGGTAGTAATCAAAACATTCCTGGCACAAAAGCCCTGGACCAGATGGCTCACCAGTGACTTTTACCAAACATCAAAGAAGGTCTAACTCTTACCTTTCTCAAACTATTCCAAAAAATTAAAAAAGAGAAAAGACCCCTAAACAATTCTCACAAGACAGTATTATCCTATTTCCAAAATGAGGTATAGAAACAACAAAGAAAGAAAAGTATAAGCCAATATCTCTCATGAACATGCATGCTAAAATTCTCAATAATCTGGATTCAGCAACACATTAAAAGGAGAATACATTATGATCAAGTGGAATTTATCCTAGGGGTGCAAGGATGGTATAATGCACAATACACCACATAAAAAATGAAGGACAAAAATTATGTGGTCATATCAACAGATGGGGAAAAAGTAAATGACAAAATCCAGCACCCACTTTTGAAGAAAGCATTCAGCAAAGTGGGAATAGAGGAGCATATTTCAGTATAATAAAGGCCCACTGCCAATGTCACACACAATGGGCAAAAACTAAAATATTTTTCCTTAAGATCAAGAACAAGCTCAGGGTGTCCACTTTCACTATTCTAATTGAACATAGTACTGCAAGTTCTAGCCACAGTGATCAAACAAGAAAAAGAAATAATTTGCATTCAAATTGAAAAGAAGGAAGTACAACTGTTGTTATTTGCACATGACATAGTGTGCATAGGAAACCCTACAGTCTCCACCAAAAGACGAGTTCACATAATAAGTGAATTTGGCAAAATAGTGAGATACCAAGTCAATATTCAAAAGTCAGTGGCATTTTTGCATTCCAACAATGAACTATCAGAAAGATAAACTAGGTAAAAAAATCTCATTTGTTATAGAAAAAAGAAAAATAATGTACATAGGAATAAAATTAACTAAAGCAGGTCAGAGACCTGTTCTCAGAAAACTATAAAACACTGAAGAAAGATATTAAAGAAACACAGTATGTTGCAAAGGGTAGGAGCTCCTTCTTCCTTCCTGCAGCATAGAATTCCATTGTGTAAGTGGACCATAGTTTTTTGATCCAGTCATTTACCGATGGGCATCTAGGTTGCTTCCAACTCTTGGCTACCGTGAATTGTGCTGCTATGAACATCGGAGTGCATAGGTTTTTTTGGATTGGTGTTTCAGAGTTCTTAGGATATACTCCTAAGAGTGGAATTGCTGAGTCAAAAGGCACGTTCATTTTTAGTTTTCTTAGAAAATTCCATACTATTTTCCATAGTGGTTGTACCAGTCTGCAATCCCACCAACAGTGAACTAGGGTCCCCTTTTCCCCACAACTTCTTCAGCACTTGTTGGTTGTTTCTTTGTTTATGATAGCCATTCTGACTGGTGTAAAGTGGTATCTCATTGTGGTTTTAATTTGCATCTCTCTGATAGCTAGCGAGATCTAGCATCTTTTCATGTGTCTCTGGATCCTCTGTATGTCCTCCTTGGAGAAGTGTCTGTTCAAGTCCTCTGCCCATTTTTAATCGGGTTGCTCGTCTTCTTTGAGTGGAGTTGAATGAGTTCTTTGTATACTTTGGAGATTAAAACTTTTTCTGAGATATAATTGGCAAATATGTTTTCCCAAGCTGTTGCTTCTCTTTGTATCTTGATACTGCTTCCCTTGGCCATGCAGAAGCTTTTAATTTTGATGAGATCCCATTTGTTTATTCTTTCCTTTATATCCCTTGCTCTAGGGGACGTATCAGTAAAAATATCGCTCTGTGGAATATCTGACATTTTCTTGCCAATGCTTTAATGGTTTCACGGCTTATATTTAAGTCTTTTATCCTCCTTGAATTTATTTTGGTGTATGGTGTAAGTTGGTGCTCAAGTTTCATTTTTTTGCATGTAGATGTCCAGTTCTCCCAACACCATTTGTTGAAAAACTGTCTTTACTACATTTTATGTTACTGCCCCCTTTGTCAAATATTAATTGACTGTAGAGATTTGGGTTTATTTCTGGGCTCTCTGTTCTATTCCATTGGTCTATGTGCCCGTTTTTGTGCCCGTATCAGGCTGTTTTGATTACAGTGGCCTTGTAATACAGTTTGATATCAGGTATTGTGATCTCTCCTACTTTGTTCTTCTTTCTCAAAATTGTGGCTGCTATTCGGGGTCTTTTTTGGTTCCATATAAATTTTTGACATGTTTGTTCTATGTCTGTGGAATATGCCATTGGCACTTTAATAGGTATTGCATTGAATCTGTAAATTGCTTTGGGTAGTATGGACATTGTGATGATGTTAATTCTTCCAATCCATCAACATGGTATATGTTTCCATTTATTTGTGTCTTCCTTGATTTCTTTCTTCAGTGTTGTGTAGTTTTCTGCATACAGGTCTTTTACCTCCTTGGTTAGGTTTATTCCCAGATATTTTAATTTTGTTTTTGCTATGTCGAATGGGATTTTTTTCTTGATTTCTGCTTCTGCTGCTTCCTTGTTGGTATACAAAAATGCCTTTGATTTCTGGATGTTGACTATGTATCCCGCTGTTTTGCCAAATTCATCTATTAGTTTGAGCAGTTTTTTGGTAGAGGCTATAGGCTTTTCCATGTACACTATCATGTCATCTGCAAACAATTCCAGTTTTGTTTCCTCCTTTCTGATTTCGGTGCCTTTTATTTCCTTTTCTTGTCTGATTACTGTGGCTAGAACTTTCAATACTATATTGAATAGAAGTGGTGAAAGTGGACAACCTTGTCTTGTTCCTGATCTTAGTGGAAAAGCTTTTAATTTTTGCCCATTGAGTATGATGTTGGCTGTCAGTCTTTCATATATGGCCTTTATTATGTTGAGGAATGCTCCCTCTATTCTCATTTTTCTGAGTACCTTTATCATAAATGGGTGTTGCACTTTATCAAAAGCTGTTTCCGCATCTATTGATATGACCACGTGATTTTTGTCTTTGCTTTTGTTTATGTGGTGTATTACATTTATTGATTTGCGTATATTGAACTATCTTTGCATTCCTGGGATGAATCCCACTTGGTCGTGGTGTATGATCTTTTTGATGTATTGTTGGATGCTATTTGCTAATATTTTTTTGAGGATTTTAGCGTCTATGTTCATCAGCAATATTGGCCTGAAGTTTTCTTTCATTGTTTGTCTCTATCTGGTTTTGGAATTAGGGTGATGCTGGCTTCATAAAAAGAGTTGGGGAGTTTTCCCTCCTTTTGCATTTTGGAATACTCTGTGAAGAATAGGGTTTAGCTCTTCCTTAAAAGCTTTGTAGAATTCTCCTGTGAAGCCATCTGGTCCAGGGCTTTTGTGTGATGGGAGTTTTTTGATTAGTGCTTCAATTTCATTTGCTGTTATTGGCCTGTTATTTGCTGTTGTTTGTTTGAAATGTTTCTATCTTCTTTAGGTAGGCCTGTATTGCTATGAACTTCCCTCTCAGGACTGCCTTCACTGTGTCCCATAGGTTTTCGGTTGTTGTGAGTTTATTTTCATTTGTTTCCAGAAGCTTTCCGATTTTTCCCCTACTTTCAATCTTGATCCATTCGTTGTTTAATAGCATATCATAGCAGTCTCCAAGCTTTTGGTTGTTTTTTTTTTTTTTTTCCTGTGGGGTTGCTTTCCAATTTCATTCCCTTGTGATCAGAGAAAATGCTTGGTATGATTTCTATTTTCCTGAATTTATTGAGACTCGTTTTGTGTCCTATCATGTGATCTATCTTTTAAAATGTTCTATGTGTATTTGAAAAGAATGTGCATTTAGCTCTTTGGGGTGGAGGCCTCTATATATATCAATTATGTCCATTTTGTCTAGGGTGTCATTTAATGCTGCTATCTCTTTGTTGACATTTTGTTTGGAAGATTTGTCCATTTTAGGCAGTGGGGTGTTTAAATCCCCTACTATAATTGTGTTGCTGTCAATATCTTTCTTGTGGTCCTCCAGAATTTTCTTTGTATTTTGGGTGCTCCTATTTTGGGTCCATATATATTTACGATGTTAATGTCCTCTTGGTGGATTCTTCCCTTGAGTATTATGAAGTGTCCTTCTGGGTCTCTCTTTATGGCCCTGTTTTTGAAGTCTATTTTGTCTGATATGAGAATTGCCACCCAGGCTTTTTTTTTCTTGTCCATTTGTTTGGAAGATCTGTTTCCATCCTTTCACGTTTAGTCTCTGGTGGTCTTTTGACCTGAGGTGGGTCTCTCGTAGGCAGCATATGTGTGGGTCTTGTTTCTTATCCATTCAGCTATTCTATATCTTTTGATTGGTGCATTTAATCCATTTATATTTAACGTTATTATTGAAAGGTACTTATTCATTGCCATTTGTGTACCTGTGTTCCTCTCTATCTCTCTGTTTCCTTTCTTTCCTAAAGCAGCCCTTTTAGTAATTCTTGTAGACCTGGTTTGGTGGAGGCACATTCTTTTAGACTTCTTTTATCTTGGAAGCTCTTTATTTGGCCTTCTATCTTGATTGAGAGCCTTGCTGGGTATAGTAGCCTTGGTTGTAGGCCTCTGTTTCTCATTACTTGGAATATTTCTTGCCATTCTCTTCTTGCTTGGAATGTTTCCATTGAGAAGTCAGTAGCCAACCTTATTGGGACCCCCTTGTGTGTTACTTCCTTTTTCTCCTGTGCTGCCTTTAGGATTTTCTCTTTGTCTTGGAAGTTTGCCATTTTAATGATGATGTGTCTTGCAGTAGGCCTCTTTGGGTTCTACCTGATTGGGACTCTCTGTGATTCCTGAATCCGTGTGACTTTATCTCTCCTCAACTTAGGAAAATTTTCCGTTATTACTCTTTCAAGTAGTGTTTCTATCCCTTGTTCTTCTTCCTCTCCTTCTGGTCTTCCTATTATTCAGATATTATTACGTTTCATGTTGTCTTGCATTTCTCTTAAATTCTCCTCATATTTTCTGATTCTCTTTTCTATTATTTGGTCTGTCTGGGAGAATCTTTCTATCCTGTTTTTTATCTCACTTATGCGATCTTCCGCCATATCGGTTCTATTCTTCATACCTTCTACTGTGTTCTTCAGTCCAAAAATTGTATTCTTCATTTCCTCTTGGCCTTTGCTGATGGCTTCTATTTCCTATTTCATGTTGGTGTTGTTTGCAGAGAGTTCATTGTAGCTCCCCTGTAGTTTCTGGTAGCTCCTTGTAAGCTCTTTGAATTTCCTGATAACCAGTGCTTTGAATTCAATATCTGATAGTTGACTTGCCTCTAGTTCATCTAACATTCTTTCTGAGACTTCCTCTTTTTTCTTTCATTTGGGGCTTGTTTCTTTGTCTTCCCATTGTTTGTGTTGCTCTTCTTGTTGGCCTCAGCTTCTTAAATTGATCTGTCCTGGTTCCCTCGGTTTATGGTGTGAACTTCTGTGGTAGGATGCCTGTGAGATTCAGTGGTGCAGTATCCTGCAGGTATCTTGGTGTTCTCCACTTTCTTCTACTCCTCTTGTTCGTTTCCAGCTGGTCAAACCTCTCAATGCAATTTCTATTAAAATATCAATGGTGTATTTCACAGATCTAGAAGAAATATTTCAAAAATTGTATATGGGAGTAAGACACTCCCAAATAGCCTGTGCAATTTTTGAGAAGCATATTGTAGGGATCACAATTCCTGATATAAAACTATTTTACAAGGCCAGTGTAATCAAAACAGTCTGGTACAGGATAAGAACTGACACATATATCAATGGAACAGAAAGAAGAGTCCAGAAATAAACCCATATCTCTATGGTCAATTAATACTTGACAAGGTGGGTAGGAGAATACAATGTAGTAAAAATAGCCTCTCCGATAAATGATGCTGGAGAGTTGGACTAGTACATGCAAAAGAAAAAGAAATTAGAACACCAACTCACACAATACATCAGACTAAACTCCAAATGGTTATATGACTAAATATAAGTCAGGATACCATAAAATTTCTATTTCAAAACACAGGCAATAAAATGTCAGATATCCCATGTAGCAATATTTTTGCTGATATATCTCCTAGGGCAAGGGGAATGAAAAAATATACAAATGAGAGTACATCAGATTAAAAACTTCTGCATGGCTAAAGAAACCATCATCAAAATTAAAAGGAAATTGACTGCATGGAATAATATATTTGTCAACAAAAGATTGGACAAGGTTTTATTCTCCAAAATATATTAAGGACTCATACAACTCAATACCAGAAAGACAAACAATCCAATTAAAAAATGTCCACTTAAAAATTAACAGAATAGACTCTTCTTCGAGGAGGATAAACAGATGGCCTATAGAAATATGAAAGGATGATCAACATCACTAGCCATCAGAGAGATGCTAGTTAAAACTACAGTGAAATCCCCTCATACCTGCTAAAATAGCTGTCTTTAAAAATATACAAAAATTATTTGCAAATGATACTTTGGACAAGGTTTTGATCTCCAAAATATATAAAGAACTCACATGATTCCACTCCAGGAAGGCAAACAATTAAAAAATGAGCAAAGGACCTGAACAGACAATTTTCTAAGGATGATACATAGAAGGCCCAGAGACATGTGAAAGGATGCTCAGCATCACCAGTCATAAGAGAGGTGCAAATTAAAACCGCAATAAGATACCACTTTACATCTATTAGAAATGTCAGCATAACCAAATCAACAAACAAGAAGTACTGGCAAGATTGTGGACAAAAGGGAACCCAAGTACACTATTGTTGAGAATACAGACTGGTGCAACCACTGTGGAAAACAGTATGGAATTTCCTCAGAAAACTAAAAGTGTAACTACCTTTTGACCCAGCAATTCTATTGCTGGGACTATACCCTGAGAACCCTGAAAAAGAAACTCAAGAGAACCTGTGAACCCCAATGTTCATAGCAGCACAATTTACAATAGCTAAATGCTGGAAGCAATCTAAGTAACCATCAATAAATGATTCATCCAAATCCAGCATGGATGGATTTGGAGAGTATTATGATAAGCGAAATAAGATGGTGAAAAATAAACACCATTTGATCTCACTTATAAGTAGAACCTAATCGTCAACAACAACAACAAAAAATAGGCAAGCAAAGTATAACCAGACACATTAAAATTAAGCACAAACTGACAGTAACCAGAAGGGAGGCAAGAGAGGTTAATGTGGAGAAAAGGGGGAAGGGTTGTCAAGAAACATGTATAAAAGACAAATGGACAAAGCCAAAGTGGGGTATGATCAAGGGTGGGATTTGGGGATGGGTGGGGAAGGGGAGGGGGGGAATGGAGACAACTATATTTGAATAACAATTATATATATAATTATGTATATATAATTATAATTATACACACACACACAAACAAACAAATGCTGCAGGGGTTGTGGAGAAAAGTTAATCCTAATGTGTTGTTGGTAGGAATGCATACTGGTATAACTAGTGTGGAAAAGAATAAGTTATTTCCTCAAAAATTAAAAANTGATCAAGGGTGGGATTTGGGGATGGGTGGGGAAGGGGAGGGGGGGAATGGAGACAACTATATTTGAATAACAATTATATATATAATTATGTATATATAATTATAATTATACACACACACGCAAACAAACAAATGCTGCAGGGGTTGTGGAGAAAAGTTAATCCTAATGTGTTGTTGGTGGGAATGCATACTGGTATAACTAGTGTGGAAAAGAATAAGTTATTTCCTCAAAAATTAAAAATGGAACTGCCTTTTGACCGAGCAGTTCTACTGCTGGGAATATACCCTGAGAATCCTGAAACACCAACTCAAAAGAACGTATGCACACCTATATCCACGGCAGCACTATTTACACTATCCAAGTGCTTGAAACAGTATAAGTGTCCCTCAGTAGATGAGTGGACTAAAAACCTGTGGTACATTTACACAACAGAATACTATGTAGCAGAAATAGAGAAGGAATTTCTACCTTTTGCAACAGCAAGGCTGCTACTGTTGAATATCATGCTGAATGAAATAAGCCAGTTCAACACAAATAGCATATGATTTCACCTATAAAAGGAATCTAATTAACAAAACAAGCTAATGAGGAAAATAGAACCAGAGATATGGAAACATAGAACAGACTGACAGCTACCAGAGGGGAGGAGGAGGGAAGCTAATTATGGAAAGAAGAGGAAGGGATCAGTCAAAGAACACATATGAATGAATCATGGACATGGAAAAATGGTATGGGGACTGACTATGGGAATGGATAGTGAGCTGAGCATAGGAGGGCAAAAGAGGAAAATAGGAACAACTGTAATAGAATAATAATAGTAACAAAAAAATAAATTAGGAAGAAATGAAAAATCTGAGAATCAATTACAACCAATCAAATTGAACCAGTAATCAAAAAACTATCAGCAGCCCTGGCTGGTGTAGCTCAGTGAATTGAGCGCAGGCCTGCAAAGCAGAGGATTGTGGTTCGATTCCCAGTCAGGGCACATGCCTGGGTTGCAGGCCAGTTCCCAGTGGGGGACCCATGAGAGACAAACATACATTGATACTTCTCTCCTTCTCTCCTTCCCTTCCCCTCTAAAAGATAAATAAGTAAAATCTTTTAAAAAATCTTTTAAAAATTATCAGCAAGCAAAAGTCCTCAACTAGATGGCTTCACAGGTAAATTTTAGGAAATATCCAAAAAAGAATTAGCACCTACCTTTTTCAAATTACTTCAAAAATTTCAGAAGAGGCATGACTCCCAAGCTCATTTTACAAGCCAGTATCGTTGTAATTTTAAACTAGAGAAAGACACTACATAAAACCATAAATATAGGCCAATATCCCTGATGAACATGGATACTATACTAAAATAATCAGCAAAATATTAGCAAACTGAACTCAGCAATACATAAAAAAGGTCATCCACCATGGTCAAAAAGGAAGCAAGGTAGTTTTGATGTCAACAAATCAATTACTTAGATACAGGACATAAACAAAATAAAGGATAAAAATTATATGATCATATCAATAGATGCAGAAATGCTTTTGACAAAAGAAAGCATCTATTTGTGACAAAAAACTCTCAACAAAATAGGAATACCTCAACTAATGTAACATGATAAAGACCATACATGACATACACAGATAACATCATACTCAATGGGGAGCAGCTAAAAGACTTTCCCTTACATAAAAATAAGAAGGAATATCCACTTTCACCACTCTTATTTAACATAGTAATATAAGTTCTAGCCATGGCAATCAGGGAATATGGAGAAATAAAAGGCATCCAAGTTGGAAAGATAGGAGTAAAATTGTCATTGTTTGCAGATGGTATAATACTATATATAGAGAACCCTAGTAATTTCACTGAAAAAACACTAGAACTAATAAATTAATTCAGTAAAGTATCTGGCTAAAAAATTTATATTCTGAAATCAGTTGCATTTTTATATACCAATTATGAGCTACCAGAAAAAGAAATTTAAAATAAAATCCCATTTACAATCCCACTTACAATTGCCTCAAAAATAAAATGAAATACAGAAATAAGTTTAAGCAAGGAGGTAAAAGACCTATACTCTAAAAATTATAAGACGTTGAAGAAAAGAAGAAAAGGAATTGAAAAAATGACAGCATATACCATTTTCATGAATACTAAGAACTTAAATCTTTAAAATGTCTACACTATTCAAGGCAATCTATTGATTCGTGCGATCTGTATTAAAATACCAGTTGCATTACTCACAGGGCAAAACCAAGAAATCCTAAAATATATACAAAATCAAAATCTTTGGAAGAAAGGTGGAAGTATCCCAGTATCTGATATAAAACCCATGTGTATATGGTCAATTAATATTTGAAAAATTTGGCATGAACATACAATTGGGTAAAGACTATTTATTCAATAAATTATGCTGTGAAAATTAGATAGATACATGCCCCCCAAAACTAGTCCACCTTTTTGTACCATTGACAAGAATAAACTCAAAATAGATACTTAAAACCATAAAACTAGAGGAAATCATAGGCAGTAAACTCTGTGACATTTCAGTTATTAATATTTTTTCTGATATATCTCTTCTGCACGGTAAACAAGAAAAAATGAACGAACAGTACTACATCAAACTAAGAAGTCTTTGCACAGCAAGGAAAACCATCAACAGAATAAAAAGACAACCTACTGAATGAGGGAAATTATTTGCCAATGATACATCCAATAAGGAGTTATACCCAAAATTTTAAAAGAACTACAACACAGCCATTTCCACTGTGGAAAACAGTACGGAATTTTCTCAAAAAAGTAAAGGTGGAACTGCCATGTTATCCAGTGTTTCCACTGCTGGGGTTATAAGAATCTTGAACCATCAATTCAAAAGAACCTATGTACTTGTGTTCACAGCAGCATTATTTGTGATAGCAAAGAGCTAGAAACAACCTGAGTGTCCAACACTAAATAAGCTGATCAAAAAACTGTGGTACATTTACGCAATGGAATTCTATACAGCTGAAAGAAAAGAGGGACTCCTACCCTTCACAACAACATGAATGGAATGGAGAGCATTATGATAAATGAAATAAATCAGGCAGTGAAATACAAATACCATCTGATCTCACCTATAAGTGGAATCTAATCAACAAAACAAACAAATGAGCAAAATTAAACCAAAGACATGGGAATAAAGAACAAACTGACAGTGACCAGAAGGGAAGGGAGATAACAGGGAAAAGAAGAGGAAGGAGCAAGTCAAGGAACATAAATAGAGGACTCATGGTCACAGACATTGGGAGGTGCTGACTATGGGAATGGGGTGGGGATGGAGCAGATGAGAACAACGGTGGAAAAGGGTGGGGCAACTGTAACTTAATAACAATAAAAAAGTAAGCAAAAGAACTCCTACAACTCAGCATCAAAAAAGAATCCCTCAAACAATCTGATTAATGATGGACAGCCCTGAGTAGACTCTTCTCCAAAGAGGAAAAACAGATGACCAATATTCATATGAAAAGATGATCAATGCCAGTAATCATCAGAAAAATACAAGTTAAAAACACAATGTGACATCGCCACATGCCTGTCAGAATGGCTATCATGAATAAATCACTGTTCAGCCACTAGAAAATAGTGTTGAGAGTTTTTAAGATTTTAAAATAGAACTAGTTTATGGCTCAGCAATTTTACTTATGGATATATATTTAAAAAAGAACACTTATTCCAAAAGATAAGTGCACCCCTAGGTTCATTGTAGCATTATTTACAATAGCTAAGATGGATGCCTGTCAATAGAGGAATGGAGAAAGAAGAAATGTGATACATATATAAAATAGAACATTCCTCAGCCATAAAATGAAAGAAATCTTACCAATTTAGGTAATAGAGGTGTACCTAAAAGATATCATGCTCACAAAAATAAGTCATAAAAAGCAAGGCAAATACTATATCATTTCATTAAATGTTGAATCTAAAGAACAGAATAGGTGGCCAACTGCCCCCCTGGAGAAAAAAAAAACAAAACAGGCTCTGACCCATGTGGTTCAGTTGTTTGGGCATCATCCCACAAATCTAAAGATTTCTGGTTTGATTCCCAGTCAGTGCACATGCCTGGGTTGTGGGATCCATCACTGGTCATGGTGACCACAAGAGCCAATCCATCGATGTTTCTCTCTCACATCAATATTTCTTTCCCTCACCTTCTCTCTCCTTTTCCCCTCTCAAAAATAAATAAAATTTTAAACATGCACGCACATACAAATAGACTCATAGATACAGAGAACAAACTGAAGGTTGCTGAATTGGATGTCTTTAGAGGATAGGTGAAAAATGAGATTATGCAGAACAACTTGGTATTTAGAAATATCACAGCAACATAAAGTAAGGCATACGGGATATTGTGAATAATAAAGTTTTTCTAAGTATTTTTATTGATTATGCTATTACAATTTTCCCATTTTTCCCCTTTATCTCCCCTTCCCCCCAACCCCCCCAGCATTTCCCCCCTTAGTTCATGTCCATGGGTTATACATATAACTTCTTTGAGTCCTCTGTTTCCTATACCATTTTTATCTCTCCACATCTATTTTATGCCTACTAATTATGCTTCTTCTTCCCTGTACATTTTCTCCCCTATTCCTCCCTTCGCCCTCCCCACTGAAATCCCTCCATGAGATGTTCATTTTTCTGGTTCTGTTCCTGTTCTGGTTGTTTGCTTAATTTTTGTTTCCATTGATTTTCTTTTCTTTTAGGTTCATTTGTTGATAGTTGTGAGTTTGTTTTCATTTTACTGTTTGCATTTTTGATATTCTTTTCCTTAGATAAGTCCCTTTAACATCTGATGTAATAATGGCTTGTAATAAGGGCTGTACATTTTCTCCCCTATTCCTCCCTTCGCCCTCCCCACTGAAATCCCTCCATGAGATGTTCATTTTTCTGGTTCTGTTCCTGTTCTGGTTGTTTGATTAATTTTTGTTTCCATTGATTTTCTTTTCTTTTAGGTTCATTTGTTGATAGTTGTGAGTTTGTTTTCATTTTACTGTTTGTATTTTTGATATTCTTTTCCTTAGATAAGTCCCTTTAACATCTGATGTAATAATGGCTTGTAATAAGGGCTTAATCAGATAAACTTATTTAAGTTGACCTTATCTGGGAAGAACTTTATCTGCCCTTTCATTATGAATGATAACTTTTCTGGATAGAGTAATCTTGGACATAGGTCCTTGCCTTTCATGACTTCAAATATTTCTTTCCTGCTCCTTCTTGCCTGTAAGGTTTCTTTTGAGAAATCAGCTGTTAGCCTTATGGGCATCCTTTGCAGGTAACTGTCTCCTTTCCCCTTGCTTCTTTTGGGATTCTCACTTTACCTTTAATCTCGGGTAACTTAATGATGATGTTGCTTTGTGTGTTCCTCTTTGGAGGAACTGGGACTCTCTGGGCTTCCTGGACTTCTGGAAAGTCTATTTCCTTCACCAGACTGGGGAGGTTTTCCTTCACTATTTGTTCAAATAAGTTTTTAATTTCTTGCTGTTCTCCTCCTTCTGACACCCCTATAATTTGGATATTGGAGCATTTCAGGTTTTCTGAGAAGTCTGTAAGACTCTTCACTTTTTTGAATTCTTGTTTCTTCATTTTGTTCCAGTTGGATGTTTTTTTTTTCTTTTGTTCCAAATCATTGCTATGACTCCTCATTTACTTTCTGTCACTGTTGGCTCCCTGAATATTTTGCTTTATTTCACTTTGGGTATCTTTCATTTGTTTTTTCATTTCTCGATTTCAAGCTCAATTAGTTCTGTGAGCATTTTGATTACCAGGGATTTAAATTCTCCATCAGATAGGTTGGCTAATTCCTTCTTGCTGAGTTCTCTTTCTGAGGTTTTTCTCTGTTCTTTCATTGGGGCCATATTTCTTTGTCCTGGTGCACCCGAGAAGTTGTAAGGGGGCAGGGTCTTAGTCATGCACCTGGGCAGGGCAATCCTACTTGCTGCTCTGCTGCACTGCCTGTGGAGGAAGGGTCACAGAAGGAACAGTACAGCTCAACTGCTCATCTCTAGAGCACTTTCCAATAGACTCTCATGTGAGACTGGGAGTTTCTTCCACCGCCACAACCACCCTAGTTCACAGTCAGCTCTGAGTCTCAGTTTCACCTTCATCTAGCACTGTCTATCCCCACCCTCATTTGCCATGATTCCTCGCTGTATTTTTTCAGGCAATGTGGTACACTGTCTTACTGGTATGGTGGTCCTGGTTGTTTTTTTCTTTAATTCCCTGGTTGTTGGAGTTCCATGCAGTTTGATTTCCTGGCGCTTTGGCAGTTTATTGATTTTACCTTTATTTATTTAGTCATCAAGGTTTTATTGATCATATATTGGTTTCCCTAATCCCTTCAATCTTAGAAACTTCTGCTTTGTCTTTATTAAATTTAAAAAATCATTTTATTGTTGTTCAATTGAAGTTGTCTGCATTTTCTCCCCAACTCTCCCTCACCCCGCCCCAACCAAACCCACCTCCCTCCCTTGCTTTCACCCTCTCACTTGCTTTTGTCCATGTGCCCTTTAAAGTAGTTCCTGAAATCCTTCTCCCCACTGTCCCCTCCTCCGTCCCCTCTGGCTATTGTTAGATTGTTCTCAATTTCAATGACTTTGGTAATATTTTGCTTGCTTGTTCATTTTGCTGATTAGGTTTCTGTTGAAGGTGAGATCATATGCATTCATCCTTCATTAACTGGCTTATTTAACTTAGCATAATGCTCCCCAGTTCCATTCATGCTGGCACAAAGGGAAGAAGCTTCTTCTTTCTTTCTGCTGCATAGAATTCCATTGTGTAAATGTACCATAGTTTTTTGATCCATTCATTTACTAATGGGCACTTAGGTTGCTTCTAGCACTTGGCAATTGTAAATTGTGTTGCTGTGAACATTGGGGTACATAGGTCCTTTTGGATTGGTGTTTCAGGGTTCTTAGGATAGCAGTGGAATTGCTGGGTCAAAGGGCAGTTTTATTTTTAGCTTTCTGAGGAAATCCCTTGATGTTTTCCACACTGGTTGTACCAGTCTGCAATCTCACCAGTAGTGCACTAGGGTTCCCTTTTCTCCATAACCTTTCCAACACTTGTTGTTTGTTGCTTTGTTTATGATGGCCGTTTTTTTATGGGTGTAAAGTGGTATTTCACTGTGATTTTAATTTGCATCTCTCTGATGGCTAGTGATGCTGGGTATCTTTGCATGTGTCTCTGGGCCCTCTGTCTGACCTCCTTTAAGAAGTGTCTGTTCAAGTCCTTTATCCATTTTTTAATTGGGTTGTTTGTCCTCCTGGAGTGGAGTCATGTGAGTTCTTTATATATTTTGGACATCAAACACTTGTCTGAATTATCATTGGCAAATATGTCTTCCCTTGTATTTAGTTCTCTTTTCATTGTAATGATGCTTTCTTTAGCCATACAGAAGTTTTTTTTTTAATTTGATGAGGTCCCATTTGTTTATTCTTCCCTTTATGTCCCTTGCTTTAGGGGCCATATCTGTGAAGATGGTGCTGCAAAGTATGTTTGAGATTTTCTTGCCAATGTTTTTCTCTAGGACTTTTATGGTGTTATGACTTATATTTAAGTCTTTTATCCACCTTGAATTTATTTTTGTGTATAGTGTAAGTTGGTGATCGAGTTTCTCTCTCTCTTTCTTTCTTTCTTTCTTTTTTTTTTTTTTGCATGTAGCTGTTTACCTCTCCCAACACCATTTGTTGAAGAGACTATTTTTAGGCCATTTAATGTTGCTGTTCCCTTTGTCGAATATTAATTTACCATAGCGACTTGGGTTTATTTCTGGGCTTTCTGTTCTATTCCATCGGTCTATGTGACTGTTTTTATTCCAGCACCAGGGTGTTTTGATTACAGTGGCCTTATAATGCAGTTTGATATCAGGTATGGTGATCCCTCCTACTTTGTTCTTCTTTCTCATAATTGCTGCATCTGTGTGGAATTGTTTGTGGTTCCATATAAATTTTTGAAATATTTGTTCTACATCTGCAAAATATGTCATGGGTACTTTAATAAGGATTGCATTGAATCTATAAATTGCTTTGGGTAGTATGGCCATTTTGATAATGTTAATTCTTCCAATCCATGACCATAGTACAGGCTTGATTTATTTGTGTCTTCCTTAATTTCTTTCTTCAGTTTTGTATAGTTTCCTGAGTACTGGTCTTTTGCCTCTTGGTTAGGTTTATTCCTAGGCCCTTTATTATTATTTTTTAATTTATATTTATTTAATCATTGTTCAAGTACAGTTTTCTGTCTTATATTCCCCACCCTGCCAACCCACCCAGTGCTCCCCACCTCCCTCCCATTGCCCCCCCCAGCTTAGTTATTGTCCATGTGTCCTTTATACTTGTTCCTGTGAATCCTTCCCCTTTTCCCCTGTGATTATCTCCCCTCTCCCCTCTGGTCCCTGTAAGCCTGTTCCATATTTCAGTGTCCTTGGTCATATTTTGCTTGCTTGTATATTTTGCTGTTTAGGTTCCTGTTAACGGTGAGATCATATGGTATTTGTCTTTCACCGCCTGGCTTATTTCACTCAGCATAATGTGTTGAAGGACAAATACCCTAGGCCCTTTGTTTTTTGTGTGTATGTGTGTTTCTGTATCAAATGGGATTTATTTTCTTACTCCTGTTTTTGATGTTTCATTGCTGGTGTACAAAAATGCCTTTGACTTCTGAGTACTGACTTTGTATCCAACTGTTATGCCAAATGCGTTTATTAGGTTGAGTGTTTCTTGGTGGAGTCTACAGGATTTTTCATGTACACTATCATGTCATCTGCAAACAATGTCAGTTTTGCTTCCTCCTTTCAATTTGGATTCATTTTATTTCTTTTTCTTATCTGATTGCTGTGGCTAGGACTTCCACTACTATGTTGAATAGGAGTGATGAAAGTGGGCATCCTTGTCTTCTTCCTGATCTTAGTGAGAAAGCTCTAATTTTTGTCCATCGAGTCTGCCTGTAGGTCTCTCATATATAGCTTTTGTTATGTTGAGGAATACTCCTTCTATTCCCACTTTGCTGAGTGTTTTTAACATAAATGGGTGCTATACCTTATCAAATCCTTTTCTGCATCTGTGGATATGATCATGTGATTTTTGCCTTTCGTTTTGTTTGTGTTGTTTATCATGTTTATTGATTTGTGAATATTGTAGCATCCTTGCATCCCTGGGATGAATCCCACTTTGTCATGGTGTATGAGCTTTTTAATGTATTGCTGGATACAGTTTGCCAATATTTTGTTAAAGATTGTCACATCCATGTGCATCAGTGATATTTGCCTTAAGTTGTCTTTCTTTGTTATGTGTTTATCTGGTTTTGGGATTAGGATGATGATATCTTCTTAAAATAAGTTGGGGAGTGTTCCATATTCTTGAATATTTTTAAAATAATCTGTGGAGGATGGACATTAACTCTCCATTAAATGCTTTGTAAAATTCTCCTGTGAAACCATCTAGTCCAGGGCTTCTGTGTGTTGGAAGATTTTTGATTACTATTTCAATTCATCAGGTGTTATTGTTCTGTTCAGGTTTTCTGCTCCTTCTTCATTCAGCTTTGGAAGATTATATTTTTCTAGAAATTTATCCATTTCACCTAAATTTTCAAATTTCTTGGCATATATTTCTTTGTAGTAATTTCTTACAATCCTTTGTCTTTCTATGGTGTCAGTTGTAATCTCTTTTCTTTCATTTCTGATTGTATTGTTTTGGTTTTTCTTTTTTTCTTGATGAGCCTGCTTAATGGCTTGTTGATTTGGTTTATCTTTTCAAAGAATCTGCTCCTGGATTCATTGGTACTTAGAATTGTGCTTTTCGTCTCTGTGTCATTTAATTGTTCTCTGATTTTGGTTATTTCTTTTCTTCTACTTGCTCTGGGCTGTCTTTGTTGCTGTTCCTCCAGTGCTTGTTGGTGTAGGGTTAGGTTGTTTATTTGAAATGTTTCTATCTTTTTTAGGTAGGTCTGTATTACTATGAACTTCTCTTTCAGGACTGCCTTTGCTGTGTCCCATAAGTATTGGATTGTTGTGAGTTCCTTTTTTGTTTGTTTCCAGAAACTTCTTGATTTCTACCTTTATCTCATTCTTGACCCATTCATTGTGTAATAGCATGGTATTCAATCTCCATGATTTTGAGTGTTTTGGTATTTTTTCCTGGAGGTTGATTTCTAGTTTCAATCCCTTGTGGTCAGAGAAAATGCTTCATATGATTTCAATTTTTTTAATTTGTTGAGGCTTGTTTTGTATCCTATCATGTGGTCTATCTTTGGAACTATTCCATGTATATTTGAAAATGTGTATTTAGCTTCTTTGAGATAAAGGGCTCTATATCAGTTAAGTCCATTTCATCTAGGGCATTGCTCATTGGCACAACATATTTTTTGATATTTTGTGTGGAAGATTTGTATATTTTTGACAGTAGGGTGTTAAAATCCTCTACTATAATTGTGTTGCTGTCTATATTTTTCTTGAAGTCCTCCAAGATTTTCTGTATGTATGTGGGTGTTCCTATGTTCGGTGCATATATATTTACTATGTTTATGTCTTCTTGATGGATTTTTCCCTTGAGTATTATGATATGACTTCCTGGGTCTATTTTTCTAACTTTTTTGAAGTCTATTTTGTCTGATATGAGCATTGCTACCATGGCTTTTTTTCCTGTCCATTTGCTTGGAACATTTGTTTTCACTTTCAGTCTGTGTAGGTATTTTGTTTGAGGTGTGTGTCCTGAAGGCAGCATATGTGTGGGTCATATTTTCTTATCCATTCCACTATTCTGTGTCTTTCAATCGGGGCATTTAATCCGCTTACATTTAAGGGTATTATTGATAGGTACTTGTTCATTGCCATTTTTTGTGTAGTTGTGTTTCTCTTTCTCTCACCGTTGTTTTTTTTTTTTTTTTTTCCTGTTCCTGTTCTTAAAGCAAGCCCTTTAGCATCTCCTGCAAAGCTGGTTTGGAGGAGGTATATTATTTTAGTCTTCTTTTGTCTGGGAAGCTCCTTATTTGACCTTCCATTTTAATTGAGAGCCTTGCTGGATAAAGTAATCTTGGTTGCAGGCCTCTTGCGTTCATTACTTGTAATATTTCTTGTCTTTCACTTCTGGCTTCTAGAGTTTACTTTGAGAAGTCAGCTGCTAGTCTTATTTGGGCTCCCTTGTATGTTACTTCCTGTTTTTTTTCTTTCTGTCTTTAACATTCTCTCTTTACCTTGGAATTTTTCCAATTTAATTATGATGTGCCTTGAAGTGGGCCTCTTTCAGTTCCTCTTGATTGGGACTCTCTGTGTTTCCTAGATTTGTGTGAGTTTCTCTCTCATGACTACTTTTTCAAACACGTTTTCTGTCCCTTGCTCTTCTTATCCTTCTGGTATTCCTATCATATGGATATTATCATGTTTCATATTGTCCTGCATTTACCTTAATGCTGCTTCATTCTTTCTGAGCCTCTTTCCCTTTTCTGGCTCATTCCGGGTGTTTTTTTTTTTTTTTTTTTTTTAGCATGTCCTCCAGATCACTCTTCTTTCCTTTGCTTCACTGAGCCAGATTTTTATTCCTTCAGTTCAGAAATTGTATTCTTCATTTCTTCTTTGCCCTTGTTGATACTTTCTCTTTTCTTTTTCATATTAATATACTTTGCAGTGAGTTTACTGTAGTTTCCCTGTAGTTTTTGTTAGTTCTCTGTAGCTCAATGAGCTTCCTTATA
Organism: Sturnira hondurensis; assembly: GCF_014824575.4. Lineage (NCBI taxonomy): Eukaryota > Metazoa > Chordata > Mammalia > Chiroptera > Phyllostomidae > Sturnira > Sturnira hondurensis. The sequence goes on from NW_028098010.1 coordinate 267,861, forward strand.
GCCATTGCTTTGAATTCAATATCTGATAGTTGACTTGCTTCTGTTTTTTTAGCATTCTTTCTAAGACTTACTCCTTCCCTTTCATTTGGGGATTGTTTCTTTCTGTTCCCATTCATTGTGAGACACTTCTTGTTAGGCTCTGCTTCTTAAATTGATCTGTTCTGACTCCCTGGGTTTATGGTATGAACTTCTATGTTAGAGTACCTGTGAGATTCAGTGGTACATTCTCCTTGATCTCCTGAGCTTGCTGGTCTTGGGCTGTCATTTATGTTGGCTCTGTGTATGTCTTTGGGTTTTGATTGTTGTTGGGTCTTTGGTGTGTCCTTCCCACCAGCTGGTTAACTGAGGGTCACGCTGTCTACCACCTGTTGTACTCTGTTGTGCAGGTGTCAGCAGGTTGTGTTGAAACTGGTTCTTCCATGTGTACAAGGTTTTGAAGATTCTCTCTTGCTCTTGTTCAGTTGTTTGTTCTGAATAATTTATCCACTACTCAGTTGTATGTCCAGATATGTCCTGGGTTTAGTCAGTGTGGCTTCCACTTTCCAGTAATAAAGTTCAGGAAACAGTGAAGTGGGCTAAGATCTAGGAGGGGTGCTGTGTAGTATTTATAATTGTATGGAATAGCTGTTATCTACAATAATAATGGAACAACAATCATATGACAAAATATATGTGACATGAATAACCAGAGTAGAAAGTGTAGGACCTATAATAGTGCACTAATGGAACAAAAATGAAATGAAAGACAGTGAATTAACAATACAATATGAAAGAGAGAAAAAGGGAAGCCTTGGTTCTCTTAAATACAATGCATTTTAACCAGCCAAGCAAAGAAGACTAAACAGAAAGAAGAGAAATGTGAAAATACTAATAAAATAAAAGATGTAAGAATAATGAAAAACAATAATACAAATATACAATAACTTGCAGGTTCTCTGAAGGAGCAAAATGAGATTTGTCTCAGTGTCTCAGCTGTTGGGATGCCCCTTCTTTGGGTCCAACTCTGGTCTATTCACAACTCCAGGTTTTATTATCTCACCTGTAGGAATTAAAAAAAAGAAAGAAGGAAGAAGAGATAAAAAGGGAAAGAAAGGGAGAAGGAATACAACAAGGAAGAAGGAGAGAGATAAAGAAGGAGTTAAAAGAAAAACAATTAAAAAATAAGGAATTACTCAAAAGAAAAAAGCCTCCTGCTGGCCTCAAACTGGCCAAACCCGTTTTGCTGGACTTCTTGGCTGCAGCAGGCTAAGTGGGGATTGGTTTCACTTTTCTCCCTTCCTAACCCTCACTCACGCAGTTTCCAGGACAGTTCCCCAGCAGCCTGAGATCCCACAGGTTCAGGTGCACACACTCCCCAAAGCTTCAGGTGTGACCTCAGGGCCCTTTATGGTACACACTCTCCTCGGGGCTTTGAGTGTGGGATCAGGGCATTAGGCACCACCACAGGAGCATCTCATGCCTGCGTGGGGAGGGGACAGAATGGCTGCTGTAGGAAAATTCTCCAAACAGTTGCCAAGTATCTCTTTTTTTCACTTTTTCTTTTTGAGAAATTCATCTTGCTCAAGCCACTTCATACAAGGAAGGGCCTGTCCTCTCACATGGCCCACTTCTCCAACTAGAGGGAGGGCTATCTAAGTCAGGGCCCCTCATGGCCCAACTCTCAACTCTCCCCAGCCAGCATCCACAGTCTCTGTGGGTGCTCACAGTCCTTGTGTGTTTTCCACTTTGTCCTTATTCCCCTCTCTGCTACTTCAAGCAACCACATCCCTCCTAGTGCTGCTCAAACCTTGTTTAGCAGGGGAGGGAGGGGTTAACCTAGCTGTCTCCCAAGAGTCTTATAGCAGATCCATTTGTTGCTGGGCCAGGGGCTACAGCCACCCTGGTCCTTGCACTAGTCCTAGGGACCTTGTCCTGAAGGCCTCTCCTTACTGTCTATTTTTCAATGTCCTGTGCAATTTTGGTCTCCTATCTTCATATATGTTGGGGTACTGTTGGCTATTCACTCTGTTCCTCAGTAGAACAGCTAGGTGTTTCACCAGTATGCAGGGAGAAGTGGAATTTGCCCCCATTTATCTTGTCACCATCTTAGAGTCTCTAGTATAGAACATTGTAATAACTATGATGGTGTGAGGTGGGTACTAGAATTATCAGAGAAACCACTTTATACTTTTCTATTATGCTGTACATCTGAAACTAATATAAAATATTGAATGTAAACTATAATGGAAAAATGAAATAAAAATAATAAAATATAGTGCTACTATACGCTATTTCTCTCATGTTCAATGACTTTATGTTGTGGCTTGAAATTGGCTATGGCAGGAGTATTTACACCTTGGCAATAGGTAAACACTACATCTCAGGGCTCGATTTATTCTTTTGAGCTTTATGACAATTTGAAAAATTAATGAAGAAAAAGTTAGTATTGAAATTAAGATATGACAGATCTGTTACTTTGTGAATAGAGCAACAAAGTTGAGGAAAATGTTTTCTAGTATTTTAAAACTATGATCAAATTCAACTAAGTTACCATTTGCATCCTTGATGACTAAATGAAGTTCTGAAATAATGAATACATCTCATTGAATATGTGTTTATTGTTTCTCTTTTTTATTATTTATTAATATAAATGATATAGATGTAGTTAGAACTACATCTATTCAACAATTGCAATTATTGGTTGACTACAGATACAAATGTTTAGTAGACAGAAAAAATATAATATGCAAATCAACTGACTGTGTAGAATCTACCAAAGTAATGATCTATTTGTGGTTATTTATAAATAATGTTCTCTACATTCTTATATCAGTGAAATATATAATAAAATTATGTGGTAGATATAAGCATACTTTTATTATTCTGATAGCCAATATAGAAGAGAGAATCAGAGAAATCCTAATTTAGCAATTGCTCATTCTAATTTTCATATCTCTAATTATTAGACAGTTTATTATCTTAAGAAAATTATGCTTGATTAATTTCTACTTATTGATCTTTAGCAGTTACACTAAGTAAATCATTTTTAAATGACTTCCCTTCAAATGTTTGCCTTGATGTTTCCATATCTCTTTTTCCTGTGGGAGAAATAATTCTAATTCCCTCACTATATAATCATGAATTGATCTCTAAGCTATTATAACCTAAATAAGCCTTTTTTCATATATTTTTATAAGTGAACAATATGTTTAAAATTTAAAGTAAAAACTAAATATAGGTTTTTAAAGATAACAGTGAAGACATTTACTGTATTTCTAAGGTACTATATTTCTACTCATTTAATATTGTACTGATTAAATTAGCAAACATCTGACTCAGTTCTATTATAGATTCAACTAAATTCTTCAGGTGCTTTTCAAGTCAGCTGGCACCTATCCTAATTTTAGTATTATTACCTTGATATATTGAAATTGATGCTTTAAACATGAGTGAAAGAATTTAAATTTACCATCTCAATTTCAGTAGTCCTTCTGTACTGTTAGAATTTAGTGGTAATATTTCAAAAGTATTTTGATAGTGTTATAACTTGTGACCAAAAAATAGCAAAATTTTACCATTTAATCCTTATATCTCTTCTGAGTTTCTAAGAAAATTAAACACAATAGAGAAATGAGAATCAATGTTACACTTTATTAATAGCTGCACAGTCATATATAGCATAGACTATAGACTCAAGCAAGGTCACCTGTTCTCCACATTTCTAATTAAACTTGGAATCTGCTCTCAGATTTGCCTATAAATATTGATAAAGGAGAGTAATGATTGTGTCTATGGAAAGAATTTGGTCTGACTTCCTACCCAGTAGAATGCTTGTTGGAGTAAGAAAGGAGCTACCTGGCTAGACCTATTTCACAATGGATGTCCATCTTGGGTCAAATCAGTAGGGAGAAGGAAGAAAGTGTTCTGGGTTGAACTTTTAGCACAGTAGCCCTTATAATATCAAGTTTGATAAGTATCCTGGGCTCTCTTTCATCAGATTGGTGAATTTCTTTCCACTGAAGTAGAGATAGGCATCTAATAAGAAGAAAGGTTGGTTGAAAGTGAGAAAAACAGTCTCTTCTTCCTATCTTACTCTGGTTAATATTCTAATTTGACCCATTATATTTAAGAGCCAAGATTACAGTCAACTAGACATGTGTTGTGGTCTTTAGAACAGTATTCCAAAAGCTTATCAAGGGAGTCTTGCTGTTTTGCTTTACCTTCATGAGGCTGTCCTACCTCCTGCCATCCTCTGTCCCATTATTGGCATTGCAACATTCCTCCTCCTGCCAATAAAATCAGTATTTTCACTGTTGCCCCAATACATTTGAAATGGGTCGGCACAGGCTGTGCAGTACTAACCCCAAAACAACAATGTATATTATACACACCATTCATCTTTTCTCCACTTTTCCATCCCAGATAGTTGTCCCCTTGTCTAAACTAACTTAAGTGGTCATTTAATAAATCCAAATAAAACAATTAAGAAGAAATGTTTGAGTAATATAATCCCCTTTCCAACCTTAAATTCACACTTTAAGTATTTATTTGCATGCTAAAAAATGTTTGAATGTGTTATCCCACCACATCTCCTTCCTTTTTGAATGAGCCTGCCCATGGGAGTGCTGGCTCTTTTCCTCTGGTCCTCTGTACCCTGAACTTCTCTAAAAATTGTTGTTCAAGTACAGTTGTCTGCATTTACCACCCACCACTCCCAGCACCCCAGCCATCCACACCTCCTCCCACTAACCCCACCCTCCTTAGTTTTGTCCATATGTTTTCTATAGTTGTTCCTGAAAACCTTTCCTCCCTTTTTCCATCATTATCCCCTCCCACCTACCTTCTGGTTATGGCAGACATTTTCCTCATCCCACAAACACACAAGGTGGGGAATATGCCTGTTCCTAAGAAATACATTTTCACAAAATATAAAAGTGTATGTGAATTGTAAACAAATCAAAAATCAAAAGTAGATGGAAAAAAGTGAGGATTACTTAAAATCCTACCATAGATGCCATGATGATAATTTTCAAGGATCTCTTTTATAGGTATACAATTGTTAACATTTCACAAAAGTGGGAATACATCAAACACTTACTTTAATAAAATAAATATTATTTAAAATTTATAGCATTTTTTAGCTTTTCCCTTCTCTCAGTTTCTTCACACCCATCTCTTTCCTTTCCAAACTTTCAGTGAATATCAATGACTTGGTGTACATTGTTCATCCCTTTATTTATTTATTATTTTTGACTGCTTATTTTTTATTTTTAGTTTTAATTACTTTATTGTTGTTTGATTACAGTTGTCTGCATTTCTCCCCACCATTCCCCACCCCACCACAGCCAAACCCACCTCCCTCCCTTGCTTCCACACACTCTCTTGGTTTTGTCTATGGGTCCTTTATAGTAGTTCCTGAAAACCCTTTTCCCCACTGTCCCTTCCACCCTCCCCTCTGGATATTGTTAGATTGTTCTTAATTTCAATGTATCTGGTTATATTTTGTTTACTTTTTTCTTTTGTTGATTATGTTCCAGTTAAAAGTGAGATCATATGGTATTTGTCACTCACCACCTGGTTTCTTTCACTCAGCATAATTCTCTCCAGTTTCATCTACATTGTCACAAAGGGTAGGAACTCCTTCTTTCATTCTGCTGCATAGAATTCTGTTGTGTAAATGTTCCATAGTTTTCTCATCCATTAATTTACTGTTGGGCACTTAGGTTGCTTCCAGCACTTGGCTATTGTAAACTGTGCTGCTATGAACATTGGGGTGCATAGGTTCTTTTGGATTAGTATTTCAGGGCTCCTAGGGTGTAATCCCAGCAGTAAAATTGCTAGGTCAAAAGGCAGTTCCATTTTTAGTTTTTGAGAAAATTTAATACTGTGTTCCACAGTGGCTGTACCAGTCCACATTCTCACCAACAGTGCACCAGGGTTCCCTTTCCTCTGCATCCTCACCAACACTTTCATCTCTTTATAAATGATCATGTAATCATATGTAAGTATTTGTATATGGTCCTCCTATCTTTGATGAAACTTGAATAATAACACTTCTTTTCACTGTTTATGATCTCAACAAACTGAGTAAAGAAATAAAAAATGGAAGCCAACAAAGTCATTTTTATACAAGGCTAAATTGGAAGATGTGAAAGCCAATTCTGGCACTGCTGAACTGTTACAGGGTTCCTACTTTCTGTTTGTGGGAAGGCCAAAGCCTGTTCTGTAAGATTTAGGGTACAGAGAACCAGAGTTGGAGAACTAGCATTGCCCATAGGAAAACACACTCTATGAGGAAAGTGGTGAGTATGTTGGCAATGAACTTTCCCGGGCCTAAGGATGCCCATGAAGTTTCAGAACAGAACAAATTTTCCCTGAGGATCTTCAAACTCCAAAAAAACAAAACGGTATAGATGTGAGTCAAACGTGCTTATTTTAGCCCAGAGTATCTATTAATATCACTTCACCTGCCTGGGAATTATAATTTGAGGTCCCCCAGCATTATAGGAATATCAGGAATGACAAGTGAGTTTCTGCCAATCTATGGATTGTGGATTTCCTTTTTTGTATCATTTAAGTAGACTTATATTTTTACATACCCTTCTGATTCCTATTTTTCTCATTTGTAGATACACTAAAGAATGTAACACTTCTTTTTTAAAAATTCTTACCAGAGGATGTGCTTACTGATTTTAGAGAGAGGGGAAGGGAAGGAGAGAAATATTGACGTCAAAGAGAAACATCCATCAGTTGCCTCTCATATACACCCCTACTAAGGACCAAACTTGCAAGCTAGCAAGTACCCTGACCAGAATTCAACCCACAACCCTTTAATTTACCAGACAATGCTCCAATCAAACAGTCACACTGGCCACGGTGTAACTGATTTTTTGTAATAGGTTTAGGCTCTTCCACAGTAATGATGTACCACAATTTATTCAACTGTTTAATTTCTTTATGATTACTTTGCAGTGTCAATTTTAATATTCATGTATTTTTATAATTATCTTCTTAAAAATAAATTCTGAATATTCCATTTTAATTAAAACATCTGTCCAAATATATGTCTACATTCTTTTAGCATTTTTGAGCCTTTATTTTTACCTATATATTTAAGACTTTATGTAGAATGTGGTAAACTACACAAAATAAACCACATTACTACTATAGGCAATATTTTATTAAACACTTTTGTGCATAGGACTTTAATGTGCTGGACTTTTTCTATTTCTGTGGGATAGATTTCCTGGAGTGAGACAAATGAGTTGATGCACACATGCAATTTAATAGATATTATCAGCCTTTCACATAGATTAAAATAGGTTACATTTCCACCAGCAATGTATAATAGGATATATTTGTTTGAATATCCACTAGCACCAAATATTACCACTTACTTTTTTCATATTTGTCAATGTAATGATTATAATGTGATAGCTTCTAGTTTTGTGCTGGCTTGCACATTAAGACCCCTGATAAAAATTCACTTTATTAGAGTGGCCTTTCCAGGCTAATCTATCTATAAGAGCCAAAAGTCTCTAATCATTTTACTCTATACAATTTTCCTGATTTTTAAATTTTTTACCATTTACTTCATGTTATACATTTTATTTGTATATTGTATCCTTCACATCTCTCTAAAATACAAATTTCATGGTTGTAATTCCTTGTATTTCTTTTCACTTGGTGTTAAATTCCAAATCACCTAAAATTAAATAAACAATTAATTTTCATCTGCCAGAATATAGGTTGAGTATTTTTCTAATTGTTTATTGGTTATTTAGATTTGCTCTTTTGAGTTGCTTATTCACATTATTTAACCATATGTGTAATCATTGTATCAATTTCAAAGTGCTTTGGTATATTTTATATATTATTATCTTACATATGCTTTGCAAATATCTTTCTAGTTTTTGCTTTATTTATGATCATTTATCCTTTATAGTTTTATGTTTATACCACAAATATGTCTTTCTTTTACGTATTTTGGATATCCTATCTTAAAATGATTCATTCAAATATATATTTATACATGAAGTTTTATGTATTTTTACATTTAAGACTTTATTTAGATTGAAGATGAGTCCATTTTTACTTTATTTCAAATAGATATCTAGTTATACAAGCAACATTTTAAAGTTATTATTATCTGCTATATGTAATAACTGTCTTTATCGTATATTAAATTCTTGACCCACTTTAAACTCCTTGGCACTCTACATACTCAATCTATTTGTCTATTTATATTTTGATTATAGTACTTTTGTAAATTATTTTAAGAACTGAAAAAGCACACCTACTCTTATTTTAAATATATTATTTGTTATTCTCATGAACTTAATGTTTTATAGAAATTTTTTATATCATAAAAATTTTAAAATAGCGCATTGTTGGACATCTACTTAAGTTGTTAATTTCAGTTATAATGTATATTTTGTGTGATAGTTAATCTTTCAGTCTAATAAAATGTGTGTTAATTGTATATTCTTGCCTAAAATATCATCCTGAAATGTACTGCCTTAAAATAGCAATTATTACTTATTATCTCTCAACTTCTATTTCATAAAATTGGGATTGACTTGAGTAGAAATTTCTGTTTTGGGATCTCTCATAAAGTTGCAGTCAGATGATTGCTGCAGATAGGGTGACTAAAGAGTTTCTTTGTTCACATTTTTTATGCCAATGCCACTGTGTAAGATGGGATATATGATGTCACAGACATTGTGGGAAATTACCATGTCCCACAACATGGTATATCTTTTCATGTATTATGTCTTTGTTTTATAGATTTTAGTAGAATTTTATACTTTCAGTTTAAGAGCCCTGGATATTTTATGTTGAAATTATGTTAAAATTTTAAAATATATTGTAATTGTTTCTATTGCACATGGGATATTTTTTTATTTCTATCTTCTCTCTGCGAGCATTAAGAAAAAAAGTTTCTGATATTTAATTATTTGTCTTAATTCAGCCACAGAAATAAATTCAGATAGTTTGTAATAGAATTTTCTTTAGATATTCAGTCACGTTGTTTGTAGAAAGAGATATTTCTTTTAAATGATATAACTCTCCCTCCTCTGTATGACAGACAGGAATTTTTTAAACTATGTTGAGTAATACTGGATACAAAACTTTCTGTTCTTGTTCTTTATTTTGAAATAAATGAATGCTTTTTACTGACTTTGCTAAGTAACCTTTATTATATTAATCGATTTGTATACTTCTATTGTAACTAAATTGCTTCAAAAGAATGGCATTAGTGTGCATTTTACAAGTTAGAAAAAACTGTAAGACATCTACCCTTGGTGTCATTTTTTTATTTTATTTATTTTTAAAAATAATTTTAATATATTTTATTGATTATGCCATTACAGTTGTCCCATTTCCCCCTTTTATTCCCCTCCACGCTGGACATGCCCTCCCATCCACATTCCCCTCTTCAGTTCATGTCCATGTGTCACAAGTTCTTTAGATTTTATATTTCCCATACTATTCTTGCCACTCCCCTGTCTATTTTCTACCTACTGTCTATGCTACTTATTCTCTGTACCTTCTCCCCTCTTCTCCTCCTCTCACTCCCATTGCTAACCCTCCACATTATCTCCATTTCTATGGTTCTGCTCCTGATCTAGCTGTTCTCTTGGTTTGCTTTTGTTTTAGGTGTGGTTGTTAATAACTGTGAGTTTTGCTGTCTTTTCACTGTTCATATTTTTTATCTTCTTTTTCTTAGATAAGTCCCTTTAACATTTCATATAATAAGGGCTTGGTGATGGTGAACTCCTTGAATTTGACCTTATCTGAGAACCACTTTATCTGCCCTTCCATTCTAAATAAAAGCTTTAATGGATAGAGCAATCTTAGAGGTAGGTCTTTGCCTTTCATGACTTGGAATACTTCTTTCCAGCCCCTTCTAGCCTGCAAGACCTCTTTTGAGAAATCCGCTGACAGTCTGATGGGAACTACTTTGTATATTACTGTCCCCTTATCTCTTGCTACTTTTAGGATTCTTTCCTTCATTTTAATCTTGGCTAATGTAATTATGATGTGCCTTGGTGTGTTCCTCCTTGGGCCTAACTTTTTTGGGACTCTCTGAGCTTCCTGGATTTCCTGGAAGTTTATTCCCTTTGCCAGAATGGGAAAATTCTCCTTTATTATTTGTTCAAATAAGTTTTCCATGTGTTGCTCTTCCTCTTCCCCTTCTGGTACTCCTATAATTCGGATGTTGGAACATTTAAAGATGTCTGGGAGGTTCCTAAGTCTCTCCTCATTTTTCTGAATTTTTGTTTCTTCATTTTGTTCTGGTTGAATGTTTCTCTCTTCCTTCTGGTCCACTCCACTGATCTGAATTCCAGTTTTCTTCCCATCACTATTGGTTCCCTGTGTGTTTTCTTTTGTTTCATTTAGTGTAGCCTTCATTTTTTCATCTAATTTGTCAGCAAAATCAACCAATTCTGTGAGCATCCTGATCACCAGTGCTTTGAATTGTGCATCTGATAGGCTGACTATTTCTTGGTTGCTTGAAAGTATTGGCTCTGGGGCTTTGATCCATTCCTCTCTTTAAGCCATTTTCTCCTGGTCTGGTTGTAGCTGTTATGTATGAGGGGCGGAGCCCTAGGTGTTCACCAGGGCGGGGCAACCCAGTGGCTGGCTTGTTATGCTGTATGTGGGGGCGGGGTCAAAGAGGGAATAATGGTGCTTGCTTTGCTCTCCGTCGAATTTCAGTGCCTTCTTTAGCTTTCCACAAGCAAATTGGGCCCAAATTGGTGCTAGTTCCCGGGTGCATGGGCTTGTGTATATTCTAGGACCCTGTGGTTCTTTCCAATGAACTCTCTTATAAGGCTGGGAGTCTCTTCCAACACCTCAACCTCCAGAAGTGTTTTCAATTGGTGCTTTTAGGCTTTATTTCTCAGTGTCGGGGCCCTGGGTTGTGTAGTCTGTCTCACTCCCCATTTTTTCCTCGTTTATCTGCACGCCTGGGGTCTGCCAACCTCTGCCTGCACTCATGGGTCGCCAGTTGCCACTTTTTCCTTCCACAACCCCTCTCTGCTGGCCGCCGACTCCTCCCCTCCTACCAGTCTGGATGAATGGTTGTTGGACTTGCATATAGTTCAATTTCTGTCAGTTCTGGTTGTTCTTTTTGTTTCTAAATTTTTGTTATCCTTAATTTTGTTGTGCGAGGATGCACATCGTGTCTACCTATGCCTCCATCTTGGCCAGAAGTCCCTTGGTGTCATTTTAAATACATCTGTGGTATTTTATTTTTTACTTATTTCTCTATTCTGTTTTGTTATTTATATTTTGCTAAAGAATCGTTAATTTCCTCTAGATTTTCAATGTATTTATAGACATATTTCTTTATTTTTTATTTTTAAGTGTTGTTCAATTACATTTGTCCCATTTTTTCCCCATTACTCTCTCTTGCCCTACCCAATCCCCACATCCCACATTCAATCCTCCCTGCCTTACCTTTATCCATGGGTCTTTTACATTTTTTTCTTAATTTTTTTATTATCTCCCAAGGACAGTTGTCTCCATTTTCCCTCATCAGTCCCTCCTACTTCAGCCATCCCCACCTCCCACCCTTAATCCTATCCCCCTTTGGTTTTGTCTATGTGTCCTTTATACATGTTTTTTTGACAACACTTTCTCCTTTATACATGTTCCTTGACTTGACCCTTCCACTTCTTTCCCCCTTTATGTGCCTCCCTCATCTGGTCACAGTCAGTTTGTTCTTTATTTCCATGTCCCTGGTTCTATTTTGCTCACTTGTTCGTTTTGTTGATTAGGTTCCACTTGTAGGTGAGATCATATGGTATTTGTCTTTTGTAGCCTGGCTTTTTTTCACTTAGCATAATACTCCCCAGTTCTATCCATGCTGCTGATATAAGATCTTTGTTTCTTTCTTCTGCATAGTATCCCATTGTGTAAAATGTACCGTAATTTTTTGATCCACTTATTTACTAATGGACACTTAGGGTGTTTCCAGCACTTGACCATTGTAAATAAAGCTGCTATGAACACTGGGGTGCATAGGTTCTTTTGAATTGGTGATTCAGGATTCTTAGGGTGTAATTCCAGCAGTGGAATTGCTGGGTCAAACAGCAGTTTCATTTTTAGTTATTTGAGGAAATTCCATACTGTTTTCCACAGTGGCTGCACCAGTCTGCATTCCCACCAACAATATACTGGAGTTCCCTTTTCTTATTTATCTATCCAGTTAATTGATTATATTTCTGGATCTCAGGTTGAGAGGGTTGGGTTATCACAGTTTTTTTGTTTCTTGAAATGACTCTCTGTTTTTTTTTTCTAATGAAAGAAGGGGTGAATTGCATGGTGATTTTGTCATCCATGAAATTATCCTCTCAATGCACTGTGTTCTAGATTTTCATTAACATCAAAATCGGATCATGACCCTCCTTACCTTAAAGCCACCCAGAGGATCCCTATTAACTCACTGATCTTAATTTTTCCACCACTGTTCTTTTCCCTCCCTCTCCTCCACCTACCTTAAATATGGTGAATGCCAAGCCATCAACACTATTGCTTAGATAATGCCACAGTTTAGCACTGGCCTTTCTCAAATTTTGGCTATAGTTCACTTTGTTAGAGAAGCCTTCTATAACTACCCCATCACTTTGTCAGAGAAGCCTTTCAGGTACTCTCTACCCCTTTTTCTCTTTGCGTTTCATTGTAGCATTGCCACTATCTGACATATTAGATAATTGTTAATTAATTAATGTTTTACTTTTTCACTTCTCTAAATCAAAGCAGAGATATTTACCGTTTTTTCATACTGTTTACCTAGAATATTAAGGGCGTTATAACTAAATATTTGTTGAATAAGTGTGTTATATACCATGATCATGATCTTTCCACATGGTCTCTCCACCATGATGGTTGACAGTAGCCACACTTTTTACAAGGCAATTTATATTTCCAAAAGTACATGGAAGAAGGGAGAAAGAGAGTGACAGGGCATGAGGGCAGAAATAGTCAAGTAAAAACTGTGTTGTGTTATATTGATTATATTAGTTTCCGGTGTACAATATAAAGGTTTGATATTTTTATACCTTACAATGTGATCAATCCACTAATTCTCATAATCAATGGTCATTGTGTAAACTTACCACAATATTATTGATTATATTCCTCTTCTCCATTTTACCTATCTCCACCACCTCTTTTCTGGTAACCATCCCTTTGGTCTATGTTTCTATGAGTCTGGCTTTTCTTTGTCTTGTTTTAGATTTCACATATAAGTGAAACCACATGCTATTTGCCTTTCTCTTCCTGAATTATTTAACTTAGAATAATATTCTCTGGATTAATACATGTCGTAGCAAATGATAAAACTTCATTATTTTTTATTGTTGTATAATGTTCCATTTATGCATGTGTGAATACATATCACAACTTTTATTCAGTCATCTATCAATGAATATCTAGGTTGCTTTCATATCTTGGCCATTGTAGATACTGTTACAAAAGATCAAAGGGATGTATATATCTTTTTGAATTGGTGTTTTGTTTTCTTTGGATAAATATTCAGAAGTGGAATTACTGAGTCAATTAACCTGGATTATCTACATGGACCCAATGATATTATCATAGGTTATAAGAGACATATAAGTATATCACAGAAGAAGATGCTACAGAATACTAAGGCAATGTAAGGAAAGAAGAAAGATTCTATGCTTATGGCTTTGAGGATAGAGGAAGGAGCCAAGGGCCAAGGAATGCAAAGGATAAACATCTGGCAGCTTCTGATGCCTTCCCAATGCAAGCTAATGTGATCATTCCATGACTGTTAAATTCTGTCCCATTTAGTCCTCATATCTATTAATTCTTGTTCTTTTCCATAAACTTACTTGTGCCAGGATCGCAATGGGGAAGAAGATGGTAGAATTTAATAGAAATATTGGATGCTTTTAAGATGAGGCATTAAGGCCAATTTCCCCAAGGAGAGTTCCCTACACAGAAAACCATACACAAGGAATAATAGCTGATGTAAATAAAGGTACTGCTTTTGAATCAATAAAAAAACTCTCCATACAGACTTTATAAAAAGCTTTAGCACAGGTATCTTAGGCCTAAAAACTTACTATTTCCTCTTATTTCTCCAACTATTAAATCTATATGCTAAGATCAGAATGATTGATTTTGCCTAATGTCTTGGCAAACTCAGACTGTTGCAACGTAAATTTATCTAACACAGATGTTAAGAAGTCCAAGAATAGGATTCCATTCATTTCCTGGAGAGATTATTCCTTCTGGTTTTCAGGTGAGCATATTTTTACTGTACCCTCATATAGCAGAGAAAGATCATCATTCTCATGTCTCTTGAAACAACAATAATCCTATTCTTGAGGGCTTCACCCTTATGACCTAAACTATCTCTCAAAGGCCTTTCATCCAAATACTATCACTTCAACATATAAGAATTAGGGCTTCAACATATGAATTTCAGGGATATGCAAATATTTAGTTCATGGCACCTAGGGAGAGAGAGAGAATGAAAATAAACAAACTAATAAGAGAGAGTGATCATGGCCCAGAAAAAGACTCCTGGCTTTCCAGGACATCTCTAACAGGATGCTCAGACTAATCAGATTAGCAACTCTCTTCTTGTCTGCAGGACCAGTAAGACAATAGGCAGACAGAAAAAAAATATGGACAGAGATATCAGAAGGACCACCTTTTCTTTTTTCAAAAACATGATCACTTTAATTTCTGGTAGTTATTTATAAAAAATCTTAGTTTTACTATCAAATTATAAATATATTTTAGAAAAAATCTTGATTATTTTTAAAAAGTTGTTTTATACTACATGAATTAATGTATGTCTTACTGATTGAATTGATCACTAGGTAATGTATCTTTTTAATTTCTGCGTATTTTTCTAATCTTTCAAATTATTTAAAAATTTTCATATGTTACCCAAGAGTCAGCTAGTTATTCAATAAACTAAAATATAAGTAGAGTATCTTACATTGCCTCTTATCCATAGGGATGAATAAATGGTAGCAATTATTATTAGTAATAGCATTTCTATATTGTACATAGATTCAACAAATGTATAATAAAATGGGTCTATGGTATACTATGAGTAAGTTCTTTCAAAATTTACAAAATAATAACTAGTACCTTTGGGATATGATAATTCAAAACACTAAGTTTAATAATGTGCAAACACCTAGTCCATTTGCTCTACCTTTTTAAAAATACATTGAGAGACATGTTGATATATTTCAGAAATAAAAATACCCCATGCTTGTTTTATTCCCCTGAATTATTTTTTAAGTGTGAATGAAACATATTTTATAACACATATGAAATCATGGTGACTACTTTGTGTAATGTATGTAATATTTTAAAAATCATTCTCATTAGAGCGCTAGATTTTTTTCTACTCCCTGTGCACTACTGTACTATTCCATGACACTAGAATCAGGCAGAAGAAGGTTATTACTGAAGAAAGTTTCCCACTAAAGAGAAAAGGAAAGCATTTTTTTCTCTTAAAGCAGGAGTGAGGCTAGACAGATGGTTAGACCATGGAGAAAGGTGGCACAGCATCACTAGATGAGAGAGAGAGAACTTGCTCTTTCTGTGGTGTACAAAGGATCCAGAAGCTCCTGTATGCCCTGTGAGAAAGCTGAATTTAGTTGGCCAGGGAGATTGCCAAAAGAGGTGGCAGCAAATACGTGTAAGGATGACCCTCTAGTCAAGGGTTTGGGGGCAGTCTGCCTAGGAAAAAGAATAGCCTCGTTTTATGGATTTATGGCCAGGTGGAAACTGAGGTAAATTGAGTCAGCAATAAGAACCATCAACTTCTGATGAAACTAAGGTAAAACAGTTGACCAGGTCATGAAACTTTCACTCCCCTGGTGCCTAAACAGCTGGAATTTCCTTAAGTCTCTATTCACATCACATGAGAGTCAGATGTTATAGTCAGGAAGAGCACACTTTCTGTATTGTGAACAAACTATATATGGAAAAAGTTACAGGCTGAGTCTCTGTCATGATAAATGGTAACTGTTAGAATTAAGTAAATCTTCTCTTAAGATAATAACATGGCTTGCTGGTATGTTGCCTTGCTGCAATATCTCATTTTGAACGTCAAAAGTAAAATGCTATTTTCATACAAACCTTAATATCCCACAAAGAAAATTGCTGCCTTAGAATAAAAAAGGCAAGTATTTACTTGGAAAGAGTAAAGAGATTCATTAAGAATTTCAAAATATTTTCTGTTTCATTTATTTTTTAAATCAGTAAGAATATCATTATAATACTATAGCTTCACACACTATTTATTAGACATAGAAACAATGACGATTAGAGGTAAAAGACATATTAAATTATCTAGTCCAACCTCAGACAACGAATCTGAGATTCAAAAAGGTTTAAGCAACATACTCAGATAATACATCAAGTACATAGAGAGTAAAGCCAGCTAAAAACCCATTTTTGATTATCATTCTTTAGTACCTCCTCCCCTAACATTTATCTCCACAAATTTGATTATTACTTATCCTTGAATACTTATCCATCTAATTGTAAGTACTGAAAGACACAATACTTCATTAATTCTTCTTTTTGTAGATTCAGTTTTCTGTTAAAACTCAGGCTCTAAAAGGGAGTTGGCCAAAGAACTACTGAGGGAAAAATTATATGATGATCTTAGTAATTTAGAAGCACCATAGCAATATTAGATTTCTTAATTATATTTTTTAAATTGTGGGTATCTAGAGAATTCTCTATTCTGGTCAAGGAACTTTCATGTGATAGTTTTGATTTTTAAAGGGACTTAAATGTTTCTTTTCAAAGGAAGACCTAGAAAATTCTTCCACTATTATTAATTCTCAGAAAATAATTTAATTGGAACTTACTGAAGCTAATTAAAAGGGCAATTTCTCATTTTACCTGGTGGTCCCACGGACTTAATTCAACCACAGTTTTATTTTACTATTTTATCTTTTTGAAAGTAACCATGTGCTCAGACAGAGCTAACATTGGGGGAACAAGATAATAAATGCTCTTATAACTTATTATCTCAGGACAAGTATTATTCTGGTAGTTAACTTTTTCTGAATAACTTCATTCATTCTCACCTCTCAACTTTGTTTCATTTATTGATGCTATTGAAAATATTTATTCTCAATTTTTAAAAATCTTGGTTTGTTCATGTAGTGACAATCCAATGTAATTCAACAACCATTTATTTACTTTAATAAGTTATATAGCCCTTACTATATGGCAATCATTTACTCTGTAAATGTTTCACAAAGATTAATTTATGTATATGCTATGCATTATAATATTACAGACCTCCCTATTTAAAAATTGAAGAAACTGAGTCACAGACAGTGTAAACAAGCAGTGAAACTCAGATATTTGCTCCATAGGTTTAACTCTTAAACACTGATTTTTAGGAGCCAAGTCTTAAGTTGGTGCAAACCAAAATAAATGAAGTATCATTTGTACCTTCAAGAAACTTGGTTTACAATGTACTCCTGGTAAAGAGAGATGCATAAAAACAGTACTGCTCACTATTATGGATATTTGTAAAAGGCGTTATGGGAAAATAGAAAAAATAATTTCAGAATAAGTGATACTGAAGTTGTGTTTTGAGAATAAGGAGAATTTTATCTGTGTAGAATATTATTTAGGCAAAAGTTTAAAAAATGAAGGAGAGAAAATCCCAGCCAGTGAAAAATTGTAAGACATATTAATGTCTCGAAACATATTAATCTGGTGTGACTGGGAGTTCAGAGGGAGTGGTGAAAATAGAGTGTAGAGGTTAAAATGACATTCGATGTGAGAGTCAAAATTCTAAATCCACCCCAGAGTTAGGCATGGTCATATAAGCATTGTATGATTATATTTGAGCTTTAGAATGTGAATCTAGCAGAAATGTGGAGAATAAATTTGGATAAAAAAAGACTGATTGTCAGGTTACCAGTTAATGGGATATCGCATAGTCCAGGCACAACACAAATAGGACCTAAACAAGGATAGTAGTAAGGAGAATAAAATGGAAGAAAATGATTAAGAAATATAGGAAGACTAACAAATTTTCAGAACAAGAGAATTGCTTCATATTTTGAAATAGTAAATTTAAGAAAAGTTTGCATTGAAATGTGGTTGTAAATATTGATGAAAAGGAGATCAGAAATTGTGATGTAGATTTGGCAATCATGAAGATTCCCAAACAACCTGCAGGTTGAAAGTGCAAAAGGAACACAAAAATAGGTGGATGGTGGTAGATGACTAAGTAAATGGAAATAAATTTTAAGATGTGTAAAATGAATGTTAAGAAAAATGCAAAATTTAAGGCCCTATCTGTAAGAGGTCACAAAATCAAATGGTTACCAGATGATAAATTTATGAAAATAATAGAGGAAATAGGATCTCATCCAGTCCTTGGTAAACTAGAGAGATATAACAATAAAACAAGTGGTTATTCCAAGGAAGTGGTGACACACTCTAAATGTTGGCAAATTATCCAGTTTTTAAAATAAACAAAAATAAACATTATAGAAACCTAAATTTCATGTGAAGTTTTCTATTAACTGCAGGTGCTATAGGCTTCTTGTTGCTGCTTTAACGAGTTACGTAAAACAACACACATTTATTCTCTTACTGTCAGGAGTTCAGAAGTCTTAAATTGGTCAGCATAATGTTTCTTCTGGAGACTCTAGGACAGAATTCAGTTTCTTGCCATTTCCAGGTTCCAGAGGACACCAATATTGTTTGAACCATGGTCCCCTTCTTTTATTTCCAAAGCCAACAAAGTAGCATTTTCAAATATCTTTCTTTCACCTTCTATCATCACATTTCCTTCTGGTTGATTCTGATTCCCCTAGTGTGCCTTTTAGAAGGCCATTGGGTAACTCAGAATAATGTCCCCATCAATATCCTGAATTTGATTATATCAGCAGAATCCCTTTTGCTGTATCAGACAACATTTACAGGTGCCAGATATTAAGATGCTGTCATATTTAGTCTACTGAAGCAACCAATACCAAAATATCTTATGTTAGACTAATTAAACACATGAATGAGAAATTATCTTGTAAGACATCACTTTGTAATATGTGGATTAAAAAGATTATGTGTGCAATCTAATAGACAAAATAAAATAATGAACAAAATAGAAACAGAAGCATGGATACATAGAACACAGAGACAGCTGTCAGAGAGAAAGGGAGGGACTGGGTCTGGATGAAAGCAGGTAAAGGGATTAGCCAAACATATATGCATAACCCATGGACACAGACAACATTGTGGTAATGGCCAAAGAAAAGGGAATTTTTATTTTATTTTACTCCTTTCATTTACAATTTATTTTATCATTCTTGTTTTTCATTGGTATGTTTTTCATAAAAAAGGATTTTAAATGGAAAGAGGATGTGTAGTCAAATAATAAATGTAAAGTTTAATAAACTCTGTGAGCCATGGATTTTGTGGATAATAATGTTTATTTTTTGGTTAACAACTTTTCTCTTTTTTCTAAAATAGACATTTTATTAACTCATCAAACCCAGCAAGAAAATGTAATTTTTCTCTGTAAAACTGATTAAGGCAGTTTTTGAAATCACATGCATTTTTTGTTGTTGTTGTTCAAGTACTGTCTTCACCCTTCCTCTGTCCCTTCCCCAACCCATCCCCTCCTTCAACCTTTGAACCTACCCGCTTTGGTTTTCTTTACCACATACTGTTTTCTACAGTGACTGCACCAGGCTGCATTCCTACAAAAAGTGCAGAAGGGTTCCCTTTTCTTCAATCCTCATCAGCACTTGTTTGTTGGTTTGTAGATAATAACCATTCTGGCAAATGCAAGGTGGTAAATCACTATGGTTTTAATTTTCATCTCTCTGATGATTTTTGATGTTAAGCATTTAGTCATATGTCTATTGTCTATCTGCACAGAGAATTGTCTATTCAGGCCCTTTGCCCATTATTTAAACTGTGATTGAGTTGTGCAAGTTCTTTGTATATTTTGGAAATTAACCCCTTATCAGATGTATCATTAACAGTTTCTTTAGCTATGCAGAAGCCTTTTAGTTTTATGTAGTTTCCTTTGCCCTAGGAGATATATGAACAAAAATATTGCTACAAGAGATATCTCATATTTTAATGCCTACATTCTAGGATTTATATGGTTTTGTTACTTAAATTTAACTCTATCCATTTTTAGTTTTTTCTTGTGTATGATTTAAGTTAGTGGTCTAGTGTTTTTCTTTTCTTTTTTTTTTTTGCATGTACCTGTCTAATATTCCCAAAACCATTTATTGAAGATATTTTCATTACTCTATTGCATGCTATTTCTTGTCTCTTCTGTCAAATATTAATTGACCAAAAAGTTGTAGATTGATTTCTTGGCACTATGTTTGTTCCATTGATCTATGTGATTATTCTTATACCACTATCAGGCTGTTTTGATTACAATGGATTTGTAGGATAGCTAGATATCAGGTATTGTGATATCTCCAAATTTGTTCTTTCTCAATATTGCTGAGTTTATTCAAGGGCATTTTGGTTTCATAAAAATTTTGGTATATTTGTTATAGATTTGTGAAATATGCCATTGATATTTTAGTAGGAATTGTGTTGACTCCATTGATTGCTTTGGGTAGCACAGACTTTTTAGTGATGTCAATTCTTCCAATCCATGAACACAATACATACCTCTATTTATCTGTATCTTCTTCAATATCTTTTTTATTGTTGTGCAATTACATTTATGCCCATTTTTCCTCATTAATCTCTTCCTCCCATCCCCATTCCTCACCTCCCACATTGAATCCTCCAGCCTACACCCCCCATTGCCTTTATCCATGGGTTATTTATACATGTTCCTTGACTTGACCCTTCCCCTTCTTTCCCCCTTTTTGCTCCTCCCCTCCCACTCTGCTCACTATTAGTTTGTTCTTTATTTCCACATCTCTGGGACTATTTTGCTTGCTTGTTCGTTTTGTTCAATTGTTGGATATTGTTCAATAATTTCCTTTCTTTGCAGTGTATTTATCTGGTTTTGAAATTAGCATAATGATGGCTTTGTTTTAAAAAAAACAAACCTTGGACAGAAGAAAAATTCTTCCACTTGAATTTTTTGGAGTAGTCTGAGAGGTCTTGATGTTACTTCAACTTTAAGTGTCTGATAACATTTGCCTGTGATGCATTTTGGTCTAGGACTTTCGTTTTCTGGAAGTTTCTTGATTACTGTTTCCATTCCACTAGTTATAATCAATCCATTCAGGTTTTCTGATTATTGCTGGTTGAGTTTTGAAGATTGTATTCTAGGCATTTATCCATTTTACCTAAGTTGTTCAATTTGTTGACATATAGTTGTTCATATTATTTTCTTACAATCTGTTGTATTTCTGTGATGTCAGTTGTTACTTCTCTTTTATCTCTGATTTTATTTTGGGGGGGGGTCCCCTTTCTCTTTTACTTGATTAGTTTGGTTGAAGTTTCATCAGTCTTGTTCATCTTTTCAAAGACTGCTCTTGATTTTATAAATCTTTTGTATCATTTTTTTCCCAGTCTTTATGTCATTTATTTCTACTCTGGTCGTTATTATTTCTATTCTTCTACTTACTCTGGGCTTTGTTTGTTGTTTCTTCCAGTTTTTGTTTTGTTTTGTTTTGTTTTAGGGTTAGATAATTTATTTGAGTTTTGCTTTTTTCCTTCTTGAGGTAGGCCTGTAATGCTATGAACTTCCCTCTTAGGACTGCTTTTGCTGTGTTCTGTAGATTTTTGGTTGTTGTATGTTTATTTTAATTTGTTTCCAGGTATTTTTTATTTATTTCATGACTTCTTTTTAACCTATCAAGTATTTATTAACATGCTATTTAGCTTCCATGTGTTTAAATGTTGTTCATTGTTTTTATTCCAGTTGATATGTAGTTTCTTGCCACTGTAATGCAAGAAATCCCTTAATATAATTTCAATCTTCTAGAATTTGTTGACTTGTTTTACATCCCAGCATATGGTCTATCTTTGAGAATGATCTATATGTACTTGAGACAAATGTATATTCTGATGCTTAGGGATAAATATACTGTAAGTATCAACTCAGTTCTTCTGATCTAGTGTGTCATCTAAGGTTGCTGCTTCTTTGTTGATTTTTTTGTTGTTGTTCTTCTATCCATTGGTGATTGTGGAATGTTAAAAATTCCCTACTAAGTCTGTATTGCTATTGATAACTCCCTTAAAATCCACCAAGATTTTCTTTTTCCCCCAAGATTTTCTTTATAAGTTTAGGTGTTGCTATATTGAGTGCATATATGTTTACAAGACTTATATCCTCTTATTCGATCAATCCCTTTAGTATTATGTAGTGACCTTCTCTATGTCTTGTTGTGGCCTTTTCTTTAAGGTTTATCTTGTCATGTGTAAGTATTGCTACCCTGGATTTTACTTGTTTGTTTGTTTTCATTTGCATGGGAACTTTTTCTATCTCTTTATTTTCAGTATGTGTGTATCTTCTGTATTGAGGTGGGTCTATTTTAGTCAGTATATATATGGGTCATGTTTTCTTATCCACTCAGCCAGTCTATGTGTTTTGATTGGAACATTTTAATCCATTTATATTTAAGGTTATTATTGATAGGTACTGATATAATACCATTTTTTTGTTTATACCCATGTTCTTTTTTCTCTATTCCTTCTTTTTAAAGTAGTCTCTTTAACATTACTTACAATAATGGTTTGGTGGTAATGGACTCCTTTAATTTTATGTTTTGAGGGGTTTGTTTTTTTGTTTGTTTTTGAGTAGAAAATTTTTTATTTTGCCTTCAATTTTAAATGATTGCCTTGCTGGATAGAGTAGGCTTGGCTGCAGTGGTTAATAACTTTTCAAATGTATTTTAATTAACTATATCTGGAATAATTTGAATATGATTTTCTCAGGTATTTTACTATAGCAGTACTTGTGGTTGTCTCCTAACACAGCTATCAGTCAAAATAAACATTAGTTGTTTTCATCTGCAGACATGTTATGATTTACATAAGTTTACCACATTGGCAAACCTAAAATATTTGTATCAGGAGGTAGAATGTCTTACCTCAATTGTCATTATAATGTATTCAGGTTTTTTGGTATAATACAAATGATATATGTTTCTGGAAAACAAAATAACCACAGAATATAAGGCAGATGTTTCAAAAAATAATGTGTGTGTGTGTTTTTTGGTCTTAGAAGCAAGTTCTGTCTGAAACAGAAGAAAAACTTTGTTTCTAGTTAATTACCTCATTATGTTGCAGGTACATAATTCTTTCTAAGGAAATGAACCTATCTGAAGGGAAATCGTATATGGATTATATATCCAAACCATGCAAAATATTAAAAATATTGATTTTATATATTTAGGGATCTGTGTTAATGTGAAAAAATTAAGTTTAGGCAATCAGTGCTCCATTAATGTTCTACTTTCTGCCCTCATAAAAATCTATTTTTTGTTTGTAAATGTAAAGAGAATATATTTCATTAAGGCATGCCCATCTGTTACCCAAACAATCAGTGAGGGCCTGCAGTTAATCACACCATTTTCTAGTGGGATTTAAGTTACTCAGCTTTCTTGTATGCAGATGTAAAACATTTGCATTGTATTTTGTTACCAGTATGGGTAAGTTAAGTACACATGCAAATAGATTTACTACTCCATTGTATTTCCAGAAAGACATATCCTCCAAATAGGAGGATACATACAACTTTGAGCCCTTCCAAATAGGCATACAACTTCTAATGGTATGTATCAGAGGTAGAAAAAAGGGCTCAAAAGTACTATTTCTTTGATTGCAAAATATTCAAGGAAATATAATTGCCCAATATTTTATTTGACTGCATTGTAATATAAAATAGCTGGGGGATCTCTTGAAATTAGCTTAATAGCTGAGACAATCTCACTTTGTAGTGCCTGTAGTCTTTATTCTGATAAGTGTGATTCAAGGCCATTCTCAGAGCCTTAAATTCTGCAGCAGAACATCCAGTGCAAGACCAGCTACTTTGGAACTAAATGACCTGCTGGAGAAGAATTATAAAATAGTAGGATCCTCCTGAAATAATTTCAGGAACTTCTCCTATGTAACAAAGAATTAAAGACCATGAATTTATAAGGGAACAGTTCCATGAAAACTGGTCATTTTATTCTTTAGAATATATCATATTTGATGTAGTCTTATTTATTTTTTCCTTATTTCCCTTGCCCTAGGAGATACAGTGTCAAAAATATTGCTACAGGGGATGTCTGAAATTTCACTACCTATGTTTTTCTCTAGGAATTTTATGGTATCACAACCTCTATTTATGTTTTGTATCCATCTTGAATTTACTCTGGTGTGTGGTGTAAGCTGGTGGTCTAGTTTCATTTTTTTTTTGCATGCAACAATCCAGTTCTCCCAACACCATTTATTGAAGAGGCTATTTTTACTCCATTGTATCTTCCTGCCCCATTGTCAAATTTTAGTTGGCCATAGAGATATGGGTTTATTTCTCGGCTCTGTATTTTGTTTCATTGATGTATTTGCTTGTTCTTATGCCAGTACCAGACTGTTTTGATTACAGAACACTTGTATTATAATTTAATATTAGATATTGTGATCCCTCCAACTTTGTTCTTTGTCAAGATTTCCGTGGCTGTTCAGGGTCTTTTTTGGTTCCATATAAATATTTGAAGTATTTTTTCTAGATCTGTGAACTATGCCATTGGTATTTTTATAGGAATTGAATTGAACCTGTAGATCATTTTGGATAGTGTGGACATTTTAATAATGTTAATTATTTCAATCCCTGAACACAGCACTTGTTTCCATTTATTTGTATCTTCCTCAATTTCTTTCTTCAATGTTCTATAGTTTTCTGAGCACAGGTCTTTTATCTCCTTAATTAAATTTATCCCTAGGTACTGTATTTTTTGTTGTTGTTGCTATAGTAAATGTTTTTTTTCTTATTTTCTCTTTCTGATAGTTCATTGTTGGTGTAAAAAATGCCATTGATTTCTGAATATTGACTTTGTGTCCCGCTACTTTGCTGAATTTACTTATTAGGTTGAGTAGTTTTTTGGTGGAGTGTACAGGGTTTTCTAGGATGCAGACTGGTGCAGTCACTTGAAAATAATATGGAATTTCCTCAAAAAAATAAAAATGGAACTGCCTTTTTTAGCCAGAAATTCTACTGATGGAAATATACCCTAAGAATCTTGAAACACCAATTCAAAAAAAACTTATGCACCCTAATGTTCATAGCAGTGCTATTTGCAATAGCCAAGTGTCAGAAATAGCCTAAGTGCCCATCAGCAGATGAATGGATTAAAAAACTGTGGTACATCTACACAATAAAATACTATGTAGCACAAAGAAAGAAGAAGAAATGTCTACCCTTTGCAACATCATGGATGGAACTGGAACCTATTATATTGAGTGAATAAGCCAGTTGGTGAAAGAAAATACCGTATGATTTCACTTATAAAGGGGATCTAATGAACAAAATAATCTAATGAGCAAAACAGAACCAGGAACATGGAAAATAGGGAAGAGACTGACAGTAGCCAGAGGAAAGGGGGATGGTGGAAAGAGGGGAAGAGAGTAGTCAAGGAACATGCATGAATGACCCATGGGCATGGACAATGGGATAGAGATCCGTGGGAGTGGAGGGGCATAGGACAAAGGAAGGTAAAGAGGAGGAAGTTGGGACAATTGTAATAGAATAAGCAAGAAAAAATAAATAAATAAATAAAATATGTAAAACATAGAAAAAAGAAAAGGTTAGATTTCTATCTACTCTCGCATGGCAAATAGTGTTGAGAATGCTCTTAAATCATGTTTTTGTTATGGAAGTCCTACAAGAGCCACATTTTTATAACAACAACAACAAAAAACAGCTTCGCAGATTTCAGCAACAATTGTTTTATATATTCCAGAATAGAAAATAGTGTTAAACAAACAAAAAAAATCTTCCTTAATTTGTATATACCTGAAACTTTTATTTAGGATCATAACTTTTATTCAGAAGAAATACAGGGAACGAGCATGTAAAACATGTTTGTGTGTACATGAACAAGCATGTAAAACATACAGATACAGGTTGTGTGTTATTGTGTACTTGGGTAAAACATATAGCGCTTAATGAAAGATGATTATCTTTGGGACATGTAAAAATCCATAAAACTGTCATATGATATGATTTGATTGATCACTAGATGTTCAAACAAACATTTGTTTGAATGTTCAAACAAAATATTAATGGTTTTAACTTTTTGCCAATGGTATTCATTTCTAATCCAACACCAAAAAGGAAGCACCCTCTGCTGGATTATGTAAGATATAACTGTGACCCAAAAACTAAAAGAGAGTAAGAAAAAGTGTAGCTACAATCAGAGAGATAAATTATTTCTGAATATACACATGTGTAATGGTATCTACTGCCTGCTCTGGATCCAAGACAAACTTTTGAAGACAATATATTTGTATAACATTTATTTTCTACATTTTAGTGTCAGGATTTAATATTGATGAATAGGATGTGTATGAAGACATAAGAGATGTAAGGAAGTGAACTTTTGCAGATTAGATGATAAATGAAATACACACCCTAACTTATATTACAGCTAGCAAAATATTTCAAGCTCAAATTATACTCAATGGTTAACCGTGTAAACATTTTCAAATTAATTTTGCAAAATCTTCTATATGTCATAATAAAATGCTAACAATTTTTCTGATTATAAGGCTTTAAAAATAATATTTTCACTCAACAAACAAGTCTTAAGAAACTATTATTTCAATAATATCACTCACTAAGATTTTTCATTTGATATTTCTCCAATTTACTTATTTTTTCATTAACATATACTACTGGTAGATTGTATCTGAAAGCAAGGTACCTTGCTTCTTTATTAAATGAATAAATAAGAAACATACATGTCTAAAACATATATTCAAGTTAAATTCTTGAAGTCAGCACGCTGTCCTATATCTTTGCTTCTTAATTAGGAAGAATATCATGCTGGTTTAGTCAGATAACACTCTGTGTTTATATCCAAAGACAATCTATTCTCTACTGATTAATATCAATTTATTGAAGGTTTTTGACGTTATAATGTTCTGACATTTTAGAATTATCAGGATTTTTGGAAAAAATTGTAGTTTGATGTTTCATGTATAATTTTTAATCACATTGACTAATATTTTTGTAATAATTATTAAATATGTATAAAGAATAATCATGCATTTTTATACTTTGCATTACAATTCCTAAGACATTTATTTTAAAAAACGAGGAACAATAATATTTACTTAAGTAATTCCTAGGCTGATAGAGTAGGTACATAATAAAATTATAGTACAGGTCTCCCTCATTTTTTTCTGTGTAAGATTGGATGTTATTTAAAATCAATGATCTTGTCTTTGTTTTTATATCCCAATGCCCTATTAAAATAGATACAACATCCTAAGTGCTAAATAAGCATTACATCCACTAAGTTAAAATCTAGAGTCTAAAGTTAGTTTCCCTGGTTTCCTTCTGTCTTTTTGCTTAACATCAGTTTCCGAGAACTCACCTGCAACATTGAGAGAGGACTTACTATATATAATAAATACTAACAGGGTATAAAAACAGTAAGAATTACATAAAACAGAATATAAAGATAATTTTTATTAACAAGATATATGTTAAGTGGAACCTAATCAACAAAACAAACAAGGAAGTGAAATATAACCAGAGACACTGAAATAAAGAACAAACTGATAGGAACACAAGGAGATGGGAGAAAGGATAATGGGGGGGAAAGGGAAGGGTTATCTAGGAGCACATATAAAGGACCCATGGAGAAAGCCACAAGGGGGTAGAAAGGAGGGTGGGAGTAGGGGATAGGTGGGGTAGAGGGAAGTGGTAGGGGGAAAACTTGAACAACAATTAAAAGTAGTAATAAAAATATTTATACATGAGGGTTTCAGAATGACAGCATTATTTCTAGTCTTGGTAGCTGTCACAATGGAAAAAAACTCAATACATAAAACATTAATAACAAAAGCTAATAAGGCTTATTTTAAACAGCCTAAAATAAAATATTTAATCTCTACAACAGCCTATAGGGTCAATTCTAACATCACAATTTTACATATGCACAACTGGTTATCACAAAAAAGTATAGGGATTCCTAAGAAAGTAAGTCTTAAATGTTCTCACCACAAGACAAAAATATACTATTTATGAGACATGATAGAAGTGTTAACTAATACAACAGGTGGTAATCATATTGGAATATATAAGTGTATCAAAGCAATATGCTTTATATCTTGAATTTACACAACTTATATAAAAATTAGATCTCAATAAAGTTGGTGTAAAAGATTATGGGAGTTGCTTTCAAAGATATTCAACTAACAAGTGACATATTCAGGATTTTAGGCAATGCAGACCACCTTCAGAAGACAAACTAATCCTGATGCTACATGGTCTCATGTGGAATCCTATCCTGACTCTGAGGTGTATGTGTGTGGGATAGGATGATGGTATGAGAAACCATCCTTAAGTGTGATGAATTTGGCTGTTGATTCTGTCTTCATATGCTGTTGACCCTTTGTTGTTGACACCAATAAATTGCCTCATTCGGGCAACTTACATCAGAGAAGGAAAAAATCCTAGGCCTGTCAGGCTGCTGTTGCAAGAGCTGATTATATTCTTTACACACTCATAAAAGGTGGGACCCAGCACTACCTTCAAGGCAAGCTGCAGGGTAGGTGGCTTGGGCTGCATTAAAGAGTTTCCTCTTGCCCTGGCTTGTGTAGCTCAGTGGATTGAGCCTGGGCCTGTGAACCAGAGCATCACTGATTCGATTCCCAGTCAGGGCACATGCCTGGGTTGCAGGCCAGTTCCCAGCAGGGGACGCATGAGAGGCAACCATACATTGATATTTCTCTCCCTCTCTCCTTCCCTTCTAAAGAGAAATAAATACAATCTTTAAAGAAAATAAATAAAAGTTGAAAAAAAGAGTTTCCTTTTTCAGGTTCTTCTCATGTTCATTAACAAGCTATCACCACTACAGAAATATGGGCAGGGGTTCGTATGCTATTTGCAGAATGCCTGATCTGGGCCTTGAATCACCCTGAGACCGCTATAATCCTCATACTCTACCAGGTTTATAATTAAAGGGTGAGAACATATGAGTGATATCCAAATTATGTATTACTTATAAAAACTAAAAGAAAATGTTCATTGAACATATATCAACCTGGTATTAGGTCAAGTTTAGAATTTTTAGGTATCATACATAGTTTTGTTACTTAATCAATAGAGCTCATATATAAATATCTACTGTGTGTTGTAGAGTTTGAAGTGACTTTTTATAGACATGGGAAAGTTAAAATTTAAAAAGTAAGAATTATAAAGGACACATGGACAAAACCAAGGGGGGCTGGAATCAGGGGAGGGAGGAGGAGGAGATGGATGGGGTGGGGGAGACAAGGGAGAAAAAGCAGACAACTGCACTTGAACAACAATACAACTTTAAAAAATGGAAAAGAAAGTATTCTTATTTTAAACTTAGAAGTGTATGTGATACAGTGCAAAGGACAAGACAGGAGTCACTAAGAAATACTAATTTTTGAGGGTAGTGCTGGTTGTAACACTAATGCTAGGTAATTTTGACAAGTTACCAGCCATAACTGTGAAATATTATAACTTGCAGGTGCATAGACTTCATTTTATGCACCTTACTCACTCAAGTGACCAAGGAACCGGGGCCCAGAAATTTCAAATAACTTGGGAATTAGATTAAATTTTTGGCCCATGAAGTTCTCAATAGACAAATTTTTGAATAAATGAGTAATAAATTAATAACCTGTAAGACCATTATAATTTTAAATTATACAATCCTATGAGGCTTTAAGTTTTAAAACAGAGAAACTTCCCATATATATTACAAGTATAAAATGTGGATTTTTATGAAAACCCACATTTTCATATGACTGTGTAGATGTACTTAATACTTTCTAAAAATTGACAGTCTGCCTTAAGTGATTAGGTAGAGAGTCTGTAATTCATCTTGCCTGGGATAATACCCACTGACTTCAAGCCTTAAATGAGGTATGGAGGAAAATGAGAAATGAGCCCACAGAGTTATAATATTAAAGAATCACAGAGATTGTAACCATAGAGAATTTGACTAACTCACATTAATTATCCAATTTGTGAAAGGAAAAAATTATGGAGAGCTAAATTTCTGCAAAATGAATACTTCCAGTATCTTATAATGACGTCATATCTTTCTATCTACAACATTTTCTGACAATTTGTATAATTTCTGAATTTTTTTTTTTTAGTGTTGAACTTTGTTCTGTATTATCAGCTTTTTCATAAGGTGTGCTCATTCTTTGAAGATTAGTTTTATCATTTGTGGAAATTATTCATTGTTAACATGAAAAATTTTCAGGCAAAACAAAACAAAACAAAAAACCCAAGAAACTAAAGGAAGGCTCTCGACATACTGGAATACTGAGGATGTGCACACATAAACACACTACGGAAGGAAGTATGAAAGATAAAGATGGATGAAAACAAAGTTTACTGTTTGTCCAATACATTACAAGTACTCAGAAAAACACTTTATAAACCTCCTTGAAGTGTCACAAGTTTTGACATGTATGGATTATAATCTATAAAATTTGATGCAGGGGCTGTTTTAAAGGCCTATTTACTATGCTGGCTTTTTTTGAAATTTAGTTAGAAATCCAGTCTGTTATCACTATTTCAAATATTTCATTTTCATTTTAGCAAAATGATGTTGGTATATTTCTTCCTAGTTAAAAAAAATTGTGACACAATGCATTCATTTTGACAATTGTTTTTCTTGTATTCTCTATTTAGTTTTACTAAACCAAAGTTTAAAGCTTCTGCAGTTCTAGAGGACTATTTTAATCTAAGAGTAATATGCTATCATAAAGCTTTTGAGAAATTATTTAGTTAGCCAAATTTAAAAAAAAAGTGAAGAGGATTTTTAAAAATATTTTATTTATTTATCTTTAGAGGGGAAGGGAAGGAGAGAGGAAGAGAAACATCAATGTATGGTTGCTTCTCATGCATCCCCTGCTGGGAACTGACCCCTGCCGGGAATTGGCCTGCAACCCAGGCATGTGCCCTGACTGGGAATCGAACCGCAATCGTCTGGTTCGCAGCCCGAGCTCAATCCACTGAGCTACACCAGCCAGGTCCAAAAGTGAAGAGGATTTTGAGGAGCTTAAGATATTGACCTTAATTCATCTGTTTTCAATTTTTTGTCCAGTACATAATGGGTCATTTCAGAAATAAATATCATAAAACAATTAAAATAAATGAACATTATTAATTTATTGTATATGTATGTGTATATACACACACATATATACACATGCATATGTACACACACACACACACACACAATGGTTTGTCCAGAAGGTATCCACACATGTAATATGAAAAATAAAGACAGTTATTGAATAATATAGAAAAAACATTATACATAGGACAACAACACATCAGTCCCCTTCAAAGTAGGCACCTTGGTACCTCACACAGTTCTCTCAATTGCCATTAGTTGCCCCATCATATTTTTTTGATGGTCTGAAGTATCCTCCCTTTCAAAGGTGATTTGAGTTTGGCAGAAGTTGGGATGTGCCAAATCTGGGCTGTAGGGGGTCTGAGTCACCTGGGTGATCTGATGTTTCACCAAAACACTCTGCATAAGATATGATGCATGAGCAGGTGTGTTGTTGTGATGAAGTTGCCAGTCACAGTTGCCCATAAATGCAGCCTTCTGAATCACCCAAACAATGTCTGCAGAAGAATGTTCAAACTTGATGCATAACTTGATGCAGATTTGCTGCTCTACTCACTCAGTCATTTTGAATGCGACAGCCACACAGTATGTATGCTCACTCAATAGCATTTACCTCCCCAATTAATACAGTGAAGTCATTATTGTTCATGCATACACATTCCTTGGCTGCCAGGCTATATATATATAGCATCTCCTTCTCCTCCCTCCCCTGATTCCATGGCAGTGGTAACCCAAGATTACTTTATCCGGCAAAGCTATTATTTAGAATAGAAGGCCAGATAAAGTTCTTCCCAGGTAAAGTTAAAGTAGTTCATCATCACCAAGCTCCTATTATATGAAATGCTAAAGAGACTACTCTAAGAAAAAGATCAAAAACTATGAACAGTAAAATTACAACAAACTCACAACTATCAATAACTGAACCTAAAAAAGATAAAACAATATAAAAACAAAAACAAAAACTAAACCAATAACTAGAACAGGAACAGACTCACAGAAATGGAGATCATGTGGAGGATTACCAGGGGTTGGGGAATAAGGGGAAAAGACACAGGGAATAAGAAACAAAATTGATAGGCACAAAAATGACAGGGGGAGGTTAAAAACAGTATAGAAAATGGAGAAGCCAAAGGACTTATAAGTATGACCCATGGACATGAACTAAAGGGAAGAGGGAGAGTGCTAGAAAAATGGCAGCTGCAGGGTGGAGGAGGGTCAAAGGGAGAAAAAATGGGACAACTGTAAGAGCATAATCAATGAAATATACTAAAAATAAAATAAATAAAAATAAATACATGGAAAAGTTAAAAAAGAAGTAAAATGTATCCAAATTGGAAGGATTTTAAAATCCGTCCAATATAAAACTACCTCTCTTTGCAGATGACATGATAGTGTACATTGAAAATGCTGTAGACTCCATCAAAAAACTACTCACCCTAACAAGTGAATTTGGCAAAACAGCAGGATACAGAGTCAATATTCAGAAATCAAAGACATTTTTGTATACCAACAATGAAATATCAGACACAGAAATTAAGGAAAATGTCCTATTTCCTACAGTAACAAGAAAAATAAAGTATCTAGGAATAAACCTAACCAAGGAGGTAAGAAATATGTATTCAGAAAACTATGGAACACTGAAGGAAGAAATTTAAAAGACAAAAATAAATGGGAGCATATATCATGTTCGTGGATTGGAAGAATAAACATTGTTGAAGTGTACATTACTACCCAAAGAGATCTATAGCTTCAACACAATCTCTATCAAAATACCAATGACATATTTCACAGGTATAGGGCAAATATCTCAAAAGTTTATATGGAGACACAAATGACCTGAATAGCCTCAGCAATTTTGAGAAAGAAGAACAAAGTAGGAGGGATCACAATACCTAATATTAAACTATGTTATGAGGCCACTGTCATCATAACAGTATTGTACTGGCATAAGAACAGACACATAGATCAGTGGAACAGAATAGGGAGTCCAGAATTAAACCTATGGTCATTAATATTTGAGAAAAGGTGCAGAAACATAAAATGGAGTAAAAATAGTATCTTTAACAAATGATGATGGAAGATCTAGACAACTACATGCAAAAAAATGAAACTCGACCATCAATTTTAAACATACATAAAAATAAACTCAAGATGTATTAAAAACTTAAATATAAGTCAGGATACCATAAAAGTCTTAGAGGAGAACATAGGCAGAGAATTTTCAGATATTTTATGCAGTAATATTTTCACCAATATGTCCCCTGGAGCAAGGGATACAAAGGAAAGAATAAAAAAGTGGGACTACAACAAATTAAAAAGCTTCTTCATTGCTAAAGAAAACATCAGAAAAATGTAAAGGGAACCAACTCTATGGGAAAGTATATTTGCAAATGATACCTCAGACAAAAATTTGATCTACAAAATATACAAAGAACTCACATAACTCCACACCAGAAAGACAAACAATCCAATTAAAAATGGGCAAAGGACTTGAACAGATAATTCTCCAGGGAGGACAGACAGAGGACCCAGAAACATACTTAAAAAATGCTCAGAATCACTAGCCACTAAAGACATGCAAATTAAAAGCTCATTTAGATATTACTTCATACAAGTCAGAGTGGCCATCATTGACAAAGCAACAAATAACAAACGCTGGCGAGGTTGTAGAGAAAAGAGAACACTAGCGCACTGTTGGTGGGATGCAGACTGGTGCAGCCACTATGGAGAGTAGCATGAATTGCGTCAAAAAAGTGAAAATAAGACTGCCTTATGATCCAGTGATTTTACTTCTGGCAACTTACTTAAAGAAACCTGAAACACTAATTCAAAAGAATATATACATACTTATG
Organism: Sturnira hondurensis; assembly: GCF_014824575.4. Classification (NCBI taxonomy): domain Eukaryota; kingdom Metazoa; phylum Chordata; class Mammalia; order Chiroptera; family Phyllostomidae; genus Sturnira; species Sturnira hondurensis. The sequence goes on from NW_028098010.1 coordinate 302,008, forward strand.
TTTATTGTGGCATTATTTACAGAAGCCAAATTCAGAAGCAACCCAAGTATCCTTCCATACATGAGTTGATGAAAAAAACTGGTGCATTTACACAAAAAATTGGAATACTCCTTGACCATAAGAAAGAAGGAAATCTTATATTTTACAATAGCATGAATGGACCTGGAGAACATTATGTTAAATGAAACATAAGTTACTTAGAGAAAGACAAGCACTATATAGTTTAACTTATATGTAGAACCTAATGAACAAAATGAACCAACAAGCAGAAGAGACAGACTCATAGATAGAGGAGAGGCTAACAACTGTGGAGAGGGGTTAGGGGCTGGTTTGGTGTGGTGGAGGGATTGAGCAAAAAATGAATAAAAGAGAGAGAGAACTTATGGACATGAATAACAGTGTGGAGATTACAAGGTGTGGGGAATGTTGATGGAGGAACTTGAGAAGGGCATAACAGGGGTAACTAGTGATGGAAGGAGACTTGACTTTGGGTAATAAACACATAGTACCATGTACAGATGCTGTATTATGGAATTCTGCACCTGAAACCTGTTTAATTCTGTTAACCAGTGTCATACTAATAATTCCATTAAAAACAAAATGACAAATAATTATACTTATTTTGTTGGGATGTTTTAAATATAAACACAAATATAGATAGAAAATCTGGCTCATCATAGTGCTCAGTAAAAAGAAGTTCTTATTAACTAAATCATGTATCTATAGGATAGTGTTATTTTGTTTATTGCTGAACTTTCACTTGGAAAATAATGATAATAATCAGGTACTAAGATTGACTAGTACTTGTACCAATTTTTTAGCCCCAAATGGCGAAAAATCTGTTCCTCTTAGCATATACTGTGTACAAGACAAGTTTCCTGCAGTGACATTGTGGAGCCTTTGGGAACCACTTTGGATAATAGTACTCCATGATTTTTCACCCCCTCCAATAACCCCAATGGGTTATGATGTCATCACTGTGTGATGTAGCCAGGTGGGGGTAAGCTATCCAAAACTACCTTTAACTTCTCTTAAGTTTGTTTATCTTTGTGAAGAAAAATGCAATGACATGTCTTTGCAAGTTTTCTTCTCCACTGCATATTTTTGCATGAAAACAGAGGGAAGAAATTTCCAAAAGTTGTATCTACTTAGAGATAATTGGTTAAAGCATTTACACAGAATTTTACATTTATACTGGCTATATGTTTTAAATGGGTTTGAAGACTGATCGGACTGTGGCTAGACCCTTTCCTGTTCTGGGAGAGGTTGTATAGTGCATTTCTTACCTTCTCTCTCTCAGGGATTCAAACATGATACAGAAAATAAAATAGTAAGCCACCATTGCCCACAGAATATGAGAAGTAAAAAGACCAGGAAATGCATTGATACATAACTACCATGTCCCCAACCCACACCTGGCCAGTTCATCTGGTGGATCACTTAAGTTTTCAGCTCTCTAGTATCTAGTACTCATTTGGGTGTCCATGAAGATCCCAAAACAGTTTTACATTACAGGTGAAAATGTAATAATACACATGCCCTGGAGACCTACTCTGTGAAAGATAATTTTGGAAATATAAAGGAAAATAGGACACGGTATTTGCCATCAAGGAATTTTACTTAGTAAAAAAAAATTGCCATGCAGATAACAAACTATACTACAAAGCAGAATTTAGTGAATACTATAAAAAACAGAAACAATTTTTGATTAATATAAATTAATTATAATCTGATAAATGGGGGGACTACTCACCGAATGAAGTCACACTTAATTCATAACAGTGGTAAAATGTAGAGAGGGATTTTAGCAGGTGTAAATTCTCAGCATGAAAAAAATGTGTAAAGTGTGAAGGGCAAGGGATCATTATCTAGCATGTTGTAGAGGTCCACCCAGAGTGAAATTTGAAGAACAGATGAAACTTGAATAAAAATAAGATGTGGATGTGTGTAGAGGTAAGAATGATGTATTTACATTTTTAATATGTTCCTTTTGAGATGTTAGCAGAATATTAGATTCTTTTTGTTTGAGATGAAATTTTTTAATTTTTAATTTTTATTTAATTCTTGTTCAAGTACAGATTTCTGTCTTGTATTCCCAACCCTGCCCTCCCAAGGACTTAGGAAAAAAGATAGAACTGAGAACAGCTGACTCCCAACACCATAAAAGTGGTAGTTACCATTGTTGGCATAAAGGTGGTAGTTATAGCCATCAGCATTAAGGTTGTAGTTGAAATTGTGAAGTAGATGAACTAACCCAACAGAAGGTATGGATCAAGACCAGAGAAAGGTGAGGAGAGGTATTCTGGGTATTTCTATGTTCAGGGCATAAACATAAGAAGTAGGGCCCAGGAGAGACTCAGGAAAGGAAAACCTAAAGAATTAAGAAAAGAACCAGAAAAGTGCATTGTCATAGACTCTAAACGAAGAAAAGGCTTCAAAGAACAGGTGGTTGTTGAATACATGGTGAATTCTAACAAAGACTGAGAGTCAAATGATAGAAAAATGAAAATTCTGTAGCCTCATAGTTGCTACATATTGGCACCATTTTACAATGGTGTCAGTAAAAATCGCAGATGGAAATAAGAATCTTAATGCACTAAAATAAAAAATGATTTTTAATATGTTTTGGATATTAACCCCTTATTGAATATATTGTTTGCAAGTATCTTTTCCCATTCAATAGGTCTTCAGTTTTGTTGATGGTTTCCTTCATTGAGAGAAAAGGTTTTAATTTGATGTAGTCCAGCTTGTTGGTTTTTACTTTCATTGTCCTTAAGGAGACATATCCCAAAACTATTGTTGAGACTAATGTCAAAGAGTTTACTGCCTATGTTTCTTCTTTGAGTCTTATGGATTCAGGTCTTACATTTAAGTCTTTAGTCCATTTTACATTAATTTTTATACATTGTGTAAAAATGTTGCCTGATTTCATTTTTGCATATATCTGCCCAGTTTTCCAAACACTGTTGGAAAATCCATTATTTCCCCATTGTATATTGCGTCTTTTGTATATTAGATGATCACATAAGTGTGGGTTCAATTCTGTTCCATTGATCTATGTGCCTATTCCTGTGCCAGTACTATAATGTTCAATTACTATGGCTTTGTAGTATAGTTTATAATCAGGGAGTATGATACCTTAAACTTTGTTCTTTCTGAAGATTGCTTTGGCTACTCGGGGTCTTTTGTTATTATATATAAATTTTTGAATTATTTTTCCAATTCTGTGAAGAGTGCCGTTGGTATTTTGTTAGGGGTTGTACTGAATCTGTGGATAGGGTAGTATGATGCAGACACCAGCCTGCAGTGTCTGAGGCATTATGGATGAGACAAGACAAATTCACACAGACTACTGAGTCCTGTGGAGGAAAAGGGATGGCATGGCTACTATCTCAAGCCCTGACCCTTGCCTTAACAGGCTTTTATTGGCTTTCTAATAGCATACATCAAAGAAGGTTTTCATTAATTATATTTAGGCTTGCTTTAGGTAATTACTTTTTACAGATAACAATGGAAGGGATGTTACTGATTACCTCTTACAGATTAACAAGGAACAAATGTTGCAAATGCAAAGCAATGATAAGAGTAACAGGTCTGGTTACACTTCAGTCTTTGGGAGAATTAGCACAGACTTCAGGAAGTTACTTTAAAGATACGCAGGAAGCATTTGATGGCTGAACTCAGAGTGAGAGATTTTTAGCAAGAGCAAGTCACAAAGCAGCCTAGGTATAATGCAGGCCTGATTTCCCATGGGAGAACTTCTTCATGGGTGTGGTCCTTCAGGCGGACTCACCCCCCACTGGTTTTTCATGTGGGTGCTGAGCTACATTTGCATGTCTCGCGAGTGATTCTCTACAGTAATACAGACATTTTAATAATATTAATACTTCTAGTCCATGAGCATGGTACATGTTGCAGTTTTCAGAATACAAGTATTTTGCCTACACAGTTAAATGTACTCCTAGAATGCCAGTCAAGATGACAGAGTAGGTAGACGCAGCACTCACTTCCTCCTATGACTACATCAAAATTACAAATAAAGTCTAGAACAATTAACCTGGAAAACCATGTGAGCACAAAAGTTTTTAAAGTGCAGATACAAAGATGAAGCCACTTCAAGACTAGTAGGAAGGGCAGAGGTTCAAAAAGATCAGGCCCCACACATGTGTCACTTGACAATCAGGAGGGACATCTCAAATGCAGAGGTCTCCTTTGAGGATCAACAGGGCCAAACTCCACACCAGGCAACCCAGCCCAGAACATCAGTTCTAGGAAGAGGAGCCCTCCCACCTAAACTGGCTGTGAAAATCAGTGGGGTTTCTGCCCTACCAGAGAACCAGGTGTCCTTTTAAAGGGCTTGCATACAGACTCACTTATTCCAGGCACTCATCCTGGGCTCCAGTTAAAGGAGAGTGGGTTGGGGAGTGCCAGAGACATACAGGAAGAAACTGAGTTGCATCCCCTTCAAGGCAAGGGGTTGAGAGAAAGCTTCTATTGTCTATCTATTGAGCCCTCCTCATACACAGCCTTCAGGTGGACGCCATGTTTCTTATTTTGAGCCTCTCCCTCACACATACATGGCCAAATCTAAATCTGAATTAGCCCTGGCTGGTGTAGCTCAGTCAATTGAGCACGAACCTGCGAACCAAAAGATCGCAGTTCAATTCCCAGTCAGGGCACATGCCTGGGTTGCAGGCCAGTTCCCAGCAGGGGTCAATTCCCAGCAGGGGATGCATGAGAAGCAACCATACATTGATATTTCTCTCCCTCTCTCCATCCCTTCCCTATTAAAAATAAATAAATAAATGATAAAAAATTAAGAAAAAAGACTAAAAAATAAATAAATCTCTATTAGCCTAATGATAGCTTGCCTCACCCTGCCCACTCCCTGAGACACTCCCACCTAACCTGTGCAATGCCAGAGTTTATTTCAGAGTCAGGCAGTCAGCTTTCAGCTTTGCCTTCACTGTAGTCTTTTGGAAAAATTGTCAAAGGTCCATAGGCACCATAAAGGTGGCAACTGGCCTTGGTGTGACATGTGCCTTTTGCTAAGTGGCACCAGGTATGGTACTGGCACCAAACCTGAATCTGGTAAACACCATTTGCCATATCCTGGTGGCCCCCTGAAATCCTGTCACACCCAAATCATGCACTGCCCAATATTCCTTAAGTGGTTGAGTTTTGCTGGGAGCCCAGAGGTGGTGGCAGACCTGTGCACTGTGCTAAATGGCTCCAGGTCTGGTGCTGGAGGCAGTCAGCCTCAGTTCACAGTGTGGCCTCTCCCATGTATGTTTATGCCCAGCACAAGTAGCTGCCAAATGTGGATTGCTTTGTAGCTCCTAACAGCCTCAGTCTGGTCACAAGCAACAGCTAAGCTTCGCCTATACTGGATACTCTTCCAAAAGGCCCCAAAGCACACACTTGATGGTCAGCTTCAGATCACAGCAGAGGACCACTAAATTAAAAGTACAAGTGGCAAACCCAAAGGGATGTGTGACAATCACCAGAACCTGCTAGAGGGAATTTCACTCCGTGTAGTGATTCCTCATACAACAACTCACAGATTCATTCATGGCCATTCTTCAGAGCCAATCAACCTAAGGGTTAAGCCCATCTGCCTGCTGACATGCCAACAGCAATCAAGGTTGAACTACAATAGGAGGGCACATCCAACCCATACAAGGAATGCTCCTGTAGCACCTGGTTCATGTGACCTGGAAGATTGCATCACTGGGACCCACATGTCAACAAAAACAAGTTGCCAAAATATGGAGACAAAGAAACATGTCTCAAATGAAAGAACAGAAAAACACTCCAGAAAAACGAACAAATGAAATGGAGGCAAGCAACCTACCTGATACACAGTTCAAAATACTGGTTAAAAGGATGCTTGAGAAATTTAGGGACAATTTAAACAAAGAAATAAGCATAAATAAAAAAATATAGAAACTATAAAAAGGCCCAGTCAGAAATGAAGAATACAATAAATAAAATGAAAAATATTTAGAAGAAATCAACAACACATTAGATACAGGAGAGGATTAAACCACTATTTCGAAGACAAAGTAGCAAAAAAAAAAAAAATCCCAGCTGGAACAGCAAAAAGATAAAAGAACAAAAAAAAATGAGGACAACCCTGGTTGGAGTAGCTCAGTGGACTGAGCACAGGCCTGTGAACCATCACTTCAGCTCTGGATGGGGTGGTTTAGTGAATTGAGCACCAGCCGGGGAACTAGAGGGTTGCCAGTTGGATTCCCAGTCAGAGCACATGCCTGGGTTGCAGGGCAGGTCCTTACTGAGGGGTGTGCAAGAAGCAACTACACATTGGTGATTCTCTCTCTTTCTTCTGCTCTCCCTTCCCTTCTCTCTAAAAGGAAAATAAAATAAAATAATAAAATAAAATCTTAAAAAAGAGAGAGAGAACCATTTCATATCAAAAGTCATACACAGACTGAAAGCAAATGAATGGAAAAGATATATCATTCAAATGGAACTGAGAATAAACTGGGATAGCAATACTTATATAAGACAGAATAAACTTTAAAATAAAGGCTATAAGATATAAAAAAGGACATTTCATAAAGGTAAAGGAATCAATCCAACAAGAGGATACCATTGTAAAAATTTTTTCACCTAACATAGGAGCACCTAAATATACAGAGCAAATGTTGATGGAAATAAAGGGAGAATCTGATCCTAAAAGAGTCATAGTAGAGAATGTTAATGCTTTATTGACATCAATGGATAGATCTAAAAAACAGAAAATCAAAAACAAAATAGCACCCTTAAATGACACATTAGAGGAGACAGTTGATATTAGCATTTTCATTTAAACCACAGAATACACATTTCAAGTGTATATTTAAAGTGTATTGGAACATTTTCTAGGATAGGCCATCTATTAAACTATAAAATATACCTCAGTAAATTTAAGAAGACTAAAATCATATTAACATTGTTTCTGACTATAATGATATGAAACTAGAAGTTAGTTTTTAAAAATCACACAAAATGTAGAGACTAAATAACATGCTGGTAAACAATAAATGAGTTACCAGTGAGGTCAAAGAAGAAATAAAAGGATATGTTAAAACCAATGATAATGAAAACAAAATGATCAATACCTATGAGACAGAGCAAAAGCAGTCCTAATTGTAATTTATAGCTGTATGGGCCTACCTCAAGAAAGAAAAAGTATCAAATAAACCATCTAACCTTAAACTAAAGGAACTCAACTAAGAACAACAAACAAATCTCAAAGTGAGTGGAAGGAAGGAAATAGTAACTATCACAGTGCAAACAAATAAAATAGAGTCTAAAAATGTAATACAAAAGACCAATGAAACCAAGACCTTACTCTTTGTAAAGATAAAAATAGTTGATATACCCCTATCCATACTCCTCAGGGAGAGAGGAGAGTCAAATAAAATCAGAAATGAAAAGGAAGTGACAGCTGATGCCAAAGAAATATAAAGAATTATAAGAAAGTACTAAAACATCAATTACATACCAATAAATTAAACAACCTAGGAGAAATGAATAAATTCCTAGAAATATACAATATTTCATGCCTAAATTAAGATGAAACAAAATCTGAACAGAGTATTAGTAGTGAAATCAAATCAGTAATCAAAAAAATCACAACAAACAAATGTTCTGTATTAAATTGATTTACATTAAATTTTACCAAACTTTTAAAGAATAATTAACATCTCTCCTCAAACTATTTCAAAAAATTCAAGAATAGGGAAGGCTTCCAAGCTCATTTTAAGGAACCACAGTTACCCTGATTCCAAACCTGACAAACATATTATATAGAAAAAATAATAAACATATATATTAATATCATGAACAAAATACTAGCAACCAAATTCAATAATTATTAAAAAGATCATATAACATGATCAGGTGGGATTTATTCCTATGGTGCAAGGTTGAATCAAAATCCACAAATTAATTAGTATAATATGCTACATAAAGAAAATATAGCATAAAAATTATATGGTCATATCAATCTACACAGAAAAAGGATTTGACATAATCCACCATGGATTTATAATAAAAACTCTCAGCAAATTGAAATAAAGGGAACATACCTCACCATAATAACGACCATATTTGCCAAATCCACAGCTAACATTATGACCAACGGGGAAAAGTTAAAGTTTTTCCTTAAGGAAAAAGACAAGGATATCCACTTTCACCATTTTTATTCAACATAGTTTGGGAAGTCCTAGGACTTCCATTAAGAATTCCTAGGACTAGGAATTCCACAGCAATAAGATAAAAAATAGAAATAACAGGTATCTGAATTTGTAAGAAAGAAATAAAATGTGTCATTATTTGCAGATGGTACGATCTGCAAATAATGTGGAGAATAGTAAAGATTCCACCAAAAAACTATTAGAACTGATAAGTAAATTCAATGAAGTAACAGTACACAAAATTAATACAAAAAATCAGTTCCATTTTTATAAACCAACAGAATGTTAAAAATAAAAAAAAATTAAATGTTATTTAAAACTGTAGCAAAAATACCTAGGAATAGATTAATAGAGGAGGTAAAAAATCTTTTAATTGCAAAATTATAAGACTTTTAAGAAAGAAATTGAAAAAGATACATTATCAACGTACAATCAAAGCATATACCATGCTCATGTTTGTGAAGAATTAACATCATTAAAATGTCCTTATTACCTACAGCAATCTATAAATTAAATGCAACCCCATCAAAATACCAAATAAATTTTTCACAAAACTAAAAATAATAATTCTAAGGAACTCAAAACACTAATTCAAAAGAATATAAGCATACCTATGTTCATGGTAGCATCATTTACAATCGCTAAGATTTGGAAGCAGTGCGAGTGTCCATTAATAGATGAGAGGATAAAACAGCTATGAGATATTTACAGAGTGGAATTTTACTTCGCTGTAAAAAATAAATTTTACCCTTTGCAACTATATGGATCTGGACCTGGAGAATGCTATGCTAAGGGAAATAAGCCAGTCAGAGAAAGACAAATACTGTATGATTTCACTTAAATGTGGAATCTAAAGAACAAACTGAACTAACAAGCAAAACAGAGACAGACTTATAGGTAAAGAACAGATGACAGATTCCTAGTGGGGAGTCAGGTAGGTTAGAAGGTGGAGGGATTGAGCAAAAAAGAAAAATGACTCATGGACATGGACAATGGGGTGTTGACAGCTTGAGGTGATGGGGGTATAAGGGGGCTATATAGTAAGGGAAAATATAATAAATATGATACATTTTAAAAAAATGACTGTAAAATAAATAAAATAAAATTTACATAGAACCTTAGGAGACCCTGAATAGCTACAGAAATCTTGAGAAAGAACCAAGATTGAAGTTTTACTCTGTCTGATATTAAACTATACCACACGACTGTAGTTATCAAAATGGCATGATACTGACATTAAAACAGACACATAAATCAGTGGAACAGAATACAGAGCACAGAAATTAATGTATACTTACATGGTAAATGAATCTATGACAAAGGAAGCATGCATGTATAATGAGGGAAAGACAGTCTATTGAATAAAAAGACAGATACATGCAAAAGAATGTAACTAGACCATTGTCTCACCCATATGCAAAAAAAACTAAAAAATGTGTTAAAGAATTAAATGGAAGGCCAAAACCTACAGAACTCCTAGAAGAAAACATAAGCAGTAAACTCTATGACATTATTCTTACTAATATATTTTTCAAATATATTACCTCCTTGAGCAAGGGAAACAAAAGAAAAATAAAGAAATAGCATTTTGTCAAACTGAAATGTTTTTACACAGCAAAGGAAATATCAGCAAAGTGTAAGGGAATGTTCCAATTGGGAACATACTCATCAATATCATACTTATAGTATGTTAATATCTGAAATTTAATAAGAACACAAGCACACTTCCAGCCAAGATGGAGGCATAGGTGGAAACACTGTGCCTTCCCACACAACCAAGTTTAAAGACAAAGTTTTCGTAACAAAAACACAACCAAAACATAGAAAACAGAACTGTAAAGAAGTCTGACAAGAACAAATCATTCACCCAGATCAGTAAGAGGGGCAGAGCCAGCAGCTGGCCAAGCTGGGTTGCCCAGGAAAAAGTGGCTGACCAACCCAGGCATGCAGGTGGAGGTTGGCAGATTCCAGGTGTGGGGTGGCAGTGGGCGTACCCAGTGAGGGCACAAGGTGGCTGGCTGACGGAGGTCACGCAGTGTATTTGCACTCAGATAAACTGGGCAAAGGAGCAAGCAGTGAGACAGAAAAGTAGGGCCCCAGCGATGGGAATTAAAGCCTAATAGCACCAATTGGAAAAACTTTTTGGGGTGAGGTGCTGGGTGAAGCTCCCAGGCTCACAGAGAGTTCTTTGGAGAGACCCACAGGGTCCTGGAGGGAGCACAAGCCCACGCACCCAGGAGCTGGCACCAGGGTGGGGATGGGGGGCGCCATTTGCTTGCAGGAAGCAGCAGAGGGGACTGAAATCTGAGAGAGAGCAGAACAAACACCACTGTCCCTCTCTGAACCCACCCCCACATACAGCATCACAGCCCAGCCACTGGGTCGCCCTACCCTGGTGAACACTGAAGGCTACCCCCCTTATACTTAACAGGCATGAACAGACCAAAACACTGTGGCTCAAGAAGAACAGCTCAAAGTTCCAGAGCCAATACTTCTAAGCGACCAAGAGATAGCCAGCCTATCAAATGCACAGTTCAAAATACAGGTGATCAGGATGCTCACAGAACTGGTTGATTTCAGTCACAAATTAGAGGAAAAAATGAAGGCTAAACTAATTGAAATGAAGAGAAATGCACAGGAAACCAATAGTGATGGAAAGGAAACCAGGACTCAACTCAAGGGAGTGGCCCAGAAGGAAGAAAAAAATGACCCAACAGAAAAGAATGAAGAAACAAGAATTCAAAAAAATGAGGAGAGGTTTAGGAATCTCCAGGACATCTTTAAACATTCCAACATCCGAATTATAGGGGTACCAGAAGGCGAAGAGGAAGAGCAACAAGTGGAAAACTTATTTGAACAAATAATAAAGGAGAACTTCCCCAGTCTGCCAAAAAAAAAAAAAAAAAAAGACTCCCAGGACGTCCAGGAAGCTCAGAGAGTCCCAAAGAAGTTGGACTCAAGAAGAAACAAACCAAGGCACATCATAATTACATTAGCCAAGATTAAAATGAAGGAGAGAATCCTAGAAACAGCAAGATAAGGGGACAGTCACCTACAAAGGAGTTCCCATCAGACTGTCAGCTGATTTCTCAAAAGAGACCTTACAGGCAAAAAGAGGTTGGAAAGAAGTATTCCAAGTCATGAAAGGCAGGGACCTAAATCCAAGACTGCTCTATCCAGTAAAGCTCTCACTTAGGATGGAAGGGCACATAAAGTGCTTCTCAGATAAGCTCAAATTCAAGGAGTTCATCATCACCAAGCCCTTATTATATGAAATGTCAAAGGGACTTATCTAAGAAAAAAAGATAAAAAATATGAACAGTGAAAGGACAGCAAACTCACAGTTATTAACAACCACACCTAAAACAAAAGCAAACCAAGAGGGCAACTAGATCAGGAGCAGAACCACAGAAATGAAGATCACATGGAGGGTTAGCAACAGGGGAATGGGCGGAGGAGAAGGGGGGAGAAGGTACAGAGAATAAGTAGCATAGACAGTACGTAGAAAATAGACAGGGGGAGGGCAAGAATAGTATGGGAAATATAGAATCTAAAGAACTTGAGACACATGGACACAAACTAAAGGGGGGGAGTAGTGGGGGAGGGGTGTGCAGGGTGGAATGGAATGAAGGGGGAAAATGGGACAACTGTAATGGCATAATCAATAAAATATATTTTAAAAAAGAGCACAAGCAACTTAACAGCAAAGAGATGATTTAAACCCCCCAAAAATGAGCAAAGACCTTGGATGAACATTTCTCCAGAGAAGACTTACAGGTGTCCAAAAACCATATGTAAAGATTGCCAACTTCACTAATAATCAGAGAAATGAAAAATAAAACTATATTGATATATCACCTCGCACCTTTCAGAACTGTTATCATCAACATATCGATAAACAAATTTTGGAAAGAATGCAGAGAAAAGTGAACCCTGGTGCATTACTGGTAGTTTGAAAATTGGTTCTGCCACTATGGAAAACAGTATAGAGGACTGTCAAAATATTCAAAATAGAACTACGTTATGATCTATCAGCTCCATTTATGGGTATTTATTAAAGAAATCCAAAACACTGACTGGAAAAGATATAGGCATCCCCATGTTCACTGCAGCATTGTTTACAATAGCCAAAATAGGGAAGCAAACTAAGTGCCCAATGATGGCTGATCAGATAAAGAAGATATGGTGTATTTATGCAATGAAATATCATTTGGCCATTAAACAATAAAATATTATATGTGACAACAAAGACACAGTAGACAGTATTATGCTAAGTGAAGTAACTCAGACAAAAAAAGGCAAATAGATTTTACATATATGTGGAATCTAAGGAACAAAATATGTAAACAAAACAGAAGCCAACTCATAGAAAACAAACTGATAATTGCCAGATGGGAAGCAGGATGGGGGACTGGGTGGAAAAAATTATAAAATTAAGAAGTAAAAATTGGTAATTACATAATAGTCACGGGCATGTGAAGTACAGCATACCGAATATAGTAAATAATATTGTAATAACTATGTATGGTGTCATGTGGTTACTAGAGGAATCACTTCATTTGCAATAACCAGGATATGAAAACAACCTAGGTGTCCATTGATAGACAAATGGATAAAGAAGATGTAGATACAATGAAATAATATCCAGCCATAAAAATAATGGAATGCTAAGTAAAACAGGTCATACAGAGAAAGACAATTACTCCATGACTTCACATATACACTATATGTGGAATCTAAGATAACATAAGAAATGAATAAGCAAAACAAAACAGGAATAGACTCATAAATACAGGGAACAAACTCATGTTTGCCAGAGAGGATGGGGAAGGAAGAATAGGTGAAACAGGTTAAGAAAATGAGAGGTACAAACTTCTAGTTATAAAAGATAATATCAGGGGATTTAATGTATAGCATAGGGAATACAGTCAATAATATCGTATTAACTTTGTTACTAGACTTATTCTGGTGACTACATTGTAAGATATATAAATGTCAAATCACTATGTTGTGCACATGCAAGTAATATAATATTGCATGCCAACTATACTTTAATAAAATAAGCTAATATTAAAAAGGAAATAGATGTAGCAGTTGTGAACATGGTGGTGTAGAAGGGTATTGATGGGTTTTTAAGGATATGAGTTCTATGAGCTTCCTATAAAATGAAATATAGTGATAAGTGTGTTGACTCTGAAACATTGCTTGGCCTAGGCCACAGAAACGTTTTGTCAAGCTTCTGAGAGAGGAAAGAAAAGAGAGAAAGAGAGGGAGAGAGACAGAGAAAAACAGGGAGAGAGAGAGGAGGGGCAAGGGGAGAAAAGAAGGAGGGAAGGAAGGAAGGAAGGAAGGAAGGAAAGGAGGAAAAAAACCCTGATTTCCTTTACAAAAGAATAATTAAGACAGCTGGCACAGGTAAGGTTAATACCATCCAAGATGGGATTGTCAGGGCAGAAGCAGAAATTTTTATTTAAGGTAAACAAGTGATATAGCAGAAACAAGTAAGACCCAAGGGGCACTCTGTGTTTCCCCTTTCCATTGTAAACTCTAAGTCTGCTATAGAAAGATAACCTGTCTGTTTGGAGGGACCCAGGAATTCAATGCATGGAAACTTCGAGTTAAAGTTCTATTCCTAGACTCTTGGTTTTCTTCCTTCAATATTGCTTTTGACCAGGACAGCCTTAATGTTTTCCTCAATGTAACAAAACTTTAAATACATTTCTTTCTGACTGTGGGCCCCCTTTTCTTAGAACATTTACTTTAGAAAACTTGTCATTGTAAACAGTGTCTCTGCCCTTTAGGATATAAACCTTTTCCCAGCCTCTTACCAGTTTTACAACACAGGAATGTCTTTCTCAAGAACCTGGAACCACCCCTTTGAGGAGTAATTATCAATAAATAGGAGGATAGGGGTGGAATGACTGAATAAGAGAAAATAACCCATAGACATGGGCAACAGGGTGGTGATTTCTGGGGGGAGGAAGTAAAAGGGGACTAAATGGTAATGCTAAAAAAAAATCAATATAGCAAAAAGAAAAATAAAATACCTAGGAATAAACCTAACCAAGATGTAAAAGACCTATAAGAAGAAAACTACACAACACTGAAGAAAGAAATCAAGGAAGACACAAACAAATGGAAATATATACTGTGTTCACGGATTGGAAGAATTAACATCATCAAAATGCCCATACGACCCAAAGCAATTTACAGATTCAATGCAATACCTATTAAAGTACCAATGGCATATTTCACAGACATAGAACAAACACTTCAAAAATTTATATGGAACCATAAACAACTCTCAATAGCTGCTTCAATTTTGAGAAAGAAAACAAAGTAGGAGGGATCACAATACCTGATATCAAACTGTATTACAAGGCCACTAATCAAAACAGCCTGGTACTGGCATAAAAACAGGCACATAGACCAATAGAACAGAGCAGAGAACCCAGAAATAAACCCAACTCTCTACACTCAATTAATATTTGACAAAGGGGGCAGTAACATAAAATGGAGTGAAAATAGCCTCTTCAACAAATGGTGTTGGGAGAACTGGACATCTATGTGCAAAAAAAATGAAACTTGAGCACCAACTTACACCATACACCAAAATAAATTCAAGGTGGATAAAAGACTTAAATATCAGCCGTAACACTAATAAAGTCCTAGAGAAGAACATAGGCAGGAAAATCTCAGATATTTCACACAGCAACATTTTTACAGATATGTCCCCTAGAGCAAGGGACATAAAGGAAAGAATAAACAAATGGGATCTCATCAAAATAAAAAGCTTCTGCATGGCTAAAGAAAACAGTATTAAAATAAAAAAGATAACCAACCACATGGGAAAACATATTTGCCAATCATATCCCAGACAAGGGTTTAATCTCCAAAATATATAAAGAACTTACACAACTCCACTCTAAGAAGACAAGCAACCCAATTGAAAAATGGGCAAAAGACTTGAACAGACATTTCTCCCAGGAGGACATAAAGAGGATCCAGAGACACATTAAAAATGCTCATTACAGCCAGCTATCAGAGGGATGCTAACTAAAACCACAGTGAGATACCACTTCACACCAGTCACAATAGCAACTATAAACAAAGCAACAAACAAAAAGTGTTGCAGACGATGTGGAGAAAAGGGAACCCTAGTGCACTGTTGGTGGGATTTTAGACTGCTACATCCATTATGGAAAACATATGGAATTTTCTCAGAAAACTAAAAATGGATTTGCCTATTGACCCAGCAATTCTACTGCTAGGATTATATCCTAAGAACCCTGAAACACCAATCCCAAAGAACATATGCACCCCAATGTTCATAGCAGCACATTTTACAACAGCCAAGAGTTGGAAGCAACCTAGGTACCCGTCAGTAAATGAATGGATCAAAAAACTATGGTACATATGCACAATGGAATTCTACGCTGCAGAAAGAAAGAAGGAGCTCCTGCCTTTTGCAACAACATGGATGAAACTGAAAAGCATTATAGTGAGTGAAATAAGCCAGGTGTTAAGTACAAATACCACACGATCTCACCTTTAACAGGAAGCTAAACAACAAAACAAACAGACAATAAAAATATAGCCAAAGACACTGAAATAGAGAATAGGCTGACAGTGGCCAGAGGGGAGAGGGGAAGGAATTTCAGGGGAGAGGGGGAAGGGTTTACAGGAATAAGTATAAAGGACACATGGACAAAAACAAGAAGGGGTGGAAATGGGAGGGAGGTGGGGAGGACTGGGGGTTGGGCTGGGATGGTAGTAAAAGGCAGAAAACTACTTGAACAACAATTAAAATAAAAAACATGAAAAAACAAAATATCAATTATTTCTCTTAGCATTGTATTATTTTTTCAAATTTAGATAAGCATGCTTTCTTTAGCTTCTTCTAAGCTAGTGGGATGAGATAGCAATAAAGAACAAAGGACAATGACTTTGGCGCAAGCTTTCAAAACCTGCAGCTTGGCACAGATGATTTTGTCAGTACTTCTTACATGGGTTTTCTCAGCTAGATATAGATTCATCTAATTGTAACCACTTACATAAATTTTATTCATAAATATATGCAAAGAAATTCTGTTGAATCCTTTGTTAAGTTCAAGATACATACAGTTCATAAAATTTCCGTAAATTATTTACTTTAAAAGCTGTTTTACAAAACCAACCTCCCAACCCAGAGAAACATGACAGGAAAGTGTGATTCTCACGGCAGAGCCTGGGGTCTGAGAGCTGTGGCTAAATAATATAGTATAGATTACATTATAAATGAATGAATGAATGAATGAATGTAGGTAGTCTACTTCTCAGGCTCTGGGGAGGGTAGGAACCTACATAAGTGCCAATTAGCAAACAAAGACGGCCTAATCACATTCCCCAACCTCCCCAGAATGTCTTCCAGTACATCACCTCAGTCATTAAAAATTCTTTCACCTTCCATTCCTCCATTTTAATACAATTGTCTCTTATTGCAAAAAACCTTGAATATAGTGTTTCTTGTCTGCTTAATTTTGTCAGCAATTTTTTATATTTCTAAGAAGCATATTTGATTATCATTGGAGTTTTGATGCTTAGCCTTTCCTTTTTTTTTCTATGCATGATCACTGTCTTCCTAGGTTTGCCGAGTCTGGAGAGGCAAAGATAATGTATTTCTCTGCTAGGTGGATGGACTAATTCAATAACCCAGAAACATGGCTTAATGATGGGGGACTCAAGAGTTGGAAAATTGTAGTTTACTGTAATGCTTAATAATAGCCTAGTAGTTAATGCATGTAAAAAGCTATTATTTCAGGGATGGAAGGTAAGGCCCACCCTGACTCCAGGAGACCACAAGTGATTGACTTTTGTGCTCCAGAAGCAACCATAAGCAATCAAGGTGGTATCCAAGCCATTGTTTTCCTAGGAGAGACAGCCCCCAACTCAGAGCACAGATAAAGAAAATCACACAGGACACAAATAAAGAAAATCACTGGTCATCAGATGAAAGGATGTTAGGGAATTTGCCAGACTGCAGCTTTTATCTGATTAACCTGTTTCCTGAATTCCAAATCCCTTACCTATAGTTTTTTTCTTCTGAATTACAGACTTCTTAACTACACTTTCCTTCTCCTTATGAAAAGGTTGGTTTAAAATGGAATTTAAGATGATATGTTAGGGTACAAATCTACCTTCTTCTCAGATCGCCTACTACCTGAACAAAGAGCCCATAAAGATGCAATCCCTGTCTCTGCTTCTTGGGTCTGGTAGGTAATAGGCAGCAGGAATTCTGGAATTTCTGGTTTTATTAATAGGACAGTAACTGGTAGATATACCACAGTCTGAAAAACAGAAGTATTTCAGCTCTCTCTCTGAAGTGCAATATACAGAGTACACAATAATTTAAAATGTGTTTTTAAACAAAGAAATGTCTAGTAATATTCCCTGATATTAAAGGGATTGTGATGCATGTATCTGAATTCTAGATAATTAAAATAAGTAGAATTTGGTCCTTAATAAGGGAATCTGAACTTCAGGACAGCAGCTTGGTTTAGATTCATCTGTCTCCCAAATATACTAAAGAATATGGCTGTGTCTTTAAAAGAATGATAAAATATTTATAGAAAAAATATAGCACATGTACAGGAACTACTTTTCCAAATAAATAACTTGGTCATTTTATTTTCATCTCTTAAATGCCTAAAGGCATCACTCAACATCATGGTTGAAAATTAAGCTGTATTTAAATCATACCAGAGTAGAAATTTAAAAGAAAAAGAAAATAAATACAAGCCTTGGCTGGTGTAGCTCAGTGGATTGAGCGCAGGCCTGTGAACCACATGATCGCGGTTCGATTCCCAGTCAGGGCACATGCCTGGATTGCAGGCCAGTTCCCAGCAGGGCACTCAGGAGAAGCAACCATACATTGATATTTCTCTCCTTCTCTCCTCCCCTTCCCCTCTAAAGAAAAATAAAGAAAATAAATACACAAAAAGCACTTTCTTCCATGCTCTCATTTAAAAATAGCCAAGATGACTTTTCTGCAAAATTTATTTTTAAAAGATTTTATTTATTTATTTTTAGAGAGAGGGGAAGGGAGGGAGAAAGAGAGAGAAACATAAATGCATGGTTATCTTTCATGTGCCCCCTACTGGGTACCTGGCCAGCAACCCAGGAGTGTGCCCTGACTGGAAATTGAACCAGTGACTCTTTGGTTCACAGTCTGGTATTCAATCCACTGAATCACACCAGCCAGGGTTGTGCAAACAATACTTTCAATAAATGTAGTTGCTAGGCTAGTTGCTAACTTTGGTTTAATTCCAATTTTTACTAGAGACTAATATATCCTAGATGGGGAAAATTGTTTTATAATGAAAAAGATAATTTCTCACAATATTTTTTATGTCATATAATTCTGATCTGGTATTTTTATATCTTTGAAGTGAACAAATACACATTACCAGAAAAGTACTCATCCCAAACCACATGTGTTTGGATGTTTAATTGAAAACAAAAACAAAAAGAAAAAATACTGTCTCTATTTGCCATTTGAACTTCACACTGTGGCATTGTCATTTTATAAGATTCCTGACTTTCTAGTGGCAAATTTCTGTGGGCTACACTATGGTAGATGTTATGGTACTACATTTTGTAGTAAAAATAACCTCATGCTTTTATTTTTACTGAAGAGTATAGTGTCAATATAAAAAAAATGTCCAGATGATGCAGAGGACAAAATTGAGTAAGAAAGAAGAATGAAGCCCATAGAGTGTTTCTCTCTTTTATTCTATCTTTAAGACATCAAGGGAATTGGTTGAATGTGTTATTTCTATTTATTTCTGAGGTATTATATGAGAACAACAGAACCTTCATGAAACTTTGTAAAGAAGATTTCACACTGAATTCTTTTATCATTTGAAGGGGAAGGTGTAACTTGAACATTCATAAAAATCTATAGAGACTGTGTTTGGGCTAAGAAAATGAAAAGGTATGTACTCCTGACAATCTTCTCACACCACGTAACTGAGCCTACATTTTTTTCTATTAAATGTGCTCATGTGGTTTGGTGACTGTTCACACAAAAGGTCAATTAGTGTTTCAGCTCTTGATCGTGGGGGCACATTAGATAAGAAGCCAAAGAGATGAACTTGAACGTCATTGTATCTACAACTTTAAAAACTATGTCTTATTGGGGAATAAAATGTTGAAAACTATTGTAGAGGTATCAGTTAGGGCCTGGATATAAAAAGAAATGATGCTTTGCAAAATCCCCCAAGACTTCCTGAGCTTTTTCATGGTAATGAAGAAGTGTCAGTGGAATCTGATGGGCCTTGTGTGCATGTGTATGGATGTGTAGCGGAGCATTACAGAAAGGAAATGTTGGCAAACTGAACTTTTGCATCTGAAATGTCATTTGGAATTCACTTGTGTACTTCAAGCCCAGTCTCAAATTCTTCCACTACTATTAAAAATGGTCTGCAAACAAGTCAGTCTGTAAAAAATTGATTTGACAATAGCAATATTAAGTCACTGGTGGCTTAAAGTTTGCAGCATTTCCCTCCTCTCTGATGTAGTGTGAATAGGAGAAGTCTGTCTGTTATTTATGCAATAGCCTGATGAAAAATAGAGCTTGTGCTTTCCTCCTATTTGTCTTCTACATTAACCTTGGTCAGGGTCAGGCTGAAATGCTGTAAGTACTGATCGCTGCATGTTATCAGCATTATTGCTTAATGTGCCAATGAGCATAAGTGTGAGTGGGCTCATAATCACCACCATGGTCCTCCCAGGCATCATTTATCTAGAGCTAACTCTGAAAAAAAATTCAAAATTGTGACATTTAAAAAAATAAAGATTAAAAGTTCTGAAAGAAACAGAAGTCATCCACACAGCACCCTCTTGGCCCCATAAATCAAAGTTCATTAGAGCTGCAGATCAGAATAGCATAACACAGAGACAGCCTTTGTGGTTCCCAGCTCTCTCATGTACCACCCCTGCTTCCCCCACTTACTAAAGCACACCTATTTTTGAACACTGGCCTCATGATCTTGAGAGAGATTTGACATACACATGCAGAAAGCAGGGCTAAAAAGGAAAAATAATATGTACAGTGCAAAGCATCTTTTCAATGGAAATGTCAAGCTCATTATATGTTTGAAATAAACATTTGTTATAGGGCTTCTCTGAGAAGCCCATGTTCCCTTTTTTCCCCCTAGAGGGCTGAGGGCTGTCTTTCTCACCCTACTCAGCTTCCTGAGTAGAGGTCCATACTGGCTATGCCCTTAATTGCTGCAGATGGTCACCTCTGAAGGGGTTTAGAAAGTTCATTACAGGGGTAAGCTACTTTTTTACCTCCCTTCACACAGTTCTAGTCAGAGATATATATTTTTTGCATTCTGAGGAAATATAGAGCTTAAAAATACATAATATTTACATTTAGTTTTGGAATTTTTGAAAATGACAAGATTATTAGGAAGACAAATGTTTAGACCTGGTTTGTTCACATGTTGTCACAGACATTACCTTTTCCAAAAAGATGACATGTAATCCTACCTGAGGATATGTTTATTGATTTTAGAGAGTGAGGAAGGGAGAGAGGGAGGGAAGGTCAGAAAGAGAGAGAGGGACAGAGAGAGAGAAACACTGATGGATGGCTTCCTGTACATAGGCCCCATGGGGAATGAACCTGCAACCTAACTACTGTGCTGACCAGAGATCAAATCTGCAGCATTCTGGTTTATGAGACATTGTACCAAACTGAGCCACTAGGCCAGGGCACCAAAGAGATGGCATTCATTGTTCAAAGTCAGTTCTATCAATACTAGGAGGTTTGTTAGGAATTTCAAATAATACATAATGTGGATTGTACTGAAAATATTTGCACTTTCCATCCTGTACAGGTGTCATCATGCAATAGAATATTTTGTGAATTTTACTAATTACATGCCTTGCTAACTTTCTACTCTTTTCTTAAAGTAGTAGAAAAAGTATAATATGGGCTATTCATGTTGTTATCTTACTCAAAAAGAGAAAAAAATCATTTCTAAAGTATTTGTAAAGTAACTTAGCTTTGAAAATGCATTTTAATAGTCATTGGTAAATACTTCTGTTTTGAGAAGTCTACAGAGTTATAATAGAAATTGAAATAAAAGGCTCCTGTGGAAAGAAATTTACAGCCTGTTGCAACTTGATTGTTCACACTTCAGAGCAATCCTAAGGAAAACTGTAAATAAGGTTTAGGCATAAAACTCCATAGGCATCTGGGAATATGCAGCCTGCTGAACAACAGAACAGTCTGAATTCTGGCAAACAGCCAATTTCTGTGGGAAAATTTGGAAAGGCTCACTATACACTATTGGTAGACTCAGAAACTATGTGGATGTACTTAGCTTTGTGCCACTTTAAGAACTCATTTGACTTTCCTGAATATGAAGTACATCTGGTTGGCATGTGTTATACCAGATTCTAGTACTGCTGGCACATTCATAATAAAATCCGGTTTATAGGAAGGTCATACTTTTTGCAAGAAACACTACTCCCTCTCTTCTTTTTAATGCTCATTTGGCCTTACTAGAATCTCTGAAACAGCCATGGTTTGTTTGGCTCAGTGGATTGAGCATTAGCCTATGAGCTATTGGGTCACCAGTTCTATTCCCATGCCTGGGTTGTAGGCCTGGTCCCCAGTTGGGGGTGTATGAGAGGAAACCACATATTGATGTTTCTCTGGCTCTCTTTCTCCCTCCTTTCCCCTCTTTCTGAAATAAATAAATGAAATATAAAAAATGTTTAAAAGAATTTCTGAAACAGTTATCAAACATTTTAACAAAAGAAAGATGCACTAGGGGTGATAGTTGGGTGAGAATTACAAAGTCTGAGTTGTATGATGACAAAGGCTTTAAGTGAGTCCTCCAGCCACATTCCCATAGCTATCCACAACACAACACTGTCTTACTTTTTGAGAGTGGACTAACTTCCATAACAGCTATGAGCAACACACATATTTTTCTTCATTGCTTATCTGAAAATATTCTCGCTTATTTATGTTTATGGCATATACTCTCCAGATGAAGGCCCTTTGGAACAGAAACCACTGAAATACTGATGGGCAATTGGTCACTTGTAAATTTTAAAAGAAAAAGTGCCCAGACATTATACAGACTTTTTTCCTATGATAGCCTGGTAATAAAAAAAAAAATTAACACAAAAACCATTCACCTCCAAAGGGATCTGAAAAAAAACCAAACAAGTATTGAATGCAACAGCAAATGTTAGATTTCTACTGAGGAAGCTCAATTTTCCAGTTTCTCTTTTCCTTCCGTTAGCATTCATTTCCTATTGCTGGCATCACCAGAAAAAATAACAGCATCAGATTTACTCCTAAGCTAAATTCATCAAATAATTGACAAAAATCTTAGCTATCTTGGAATGTGACATATAAAAACTGGGTTTGAGTTTGGAATCATAGCCTGCTCTCAAGAAATGAATGTACCAATTTATCCATTAACTGCCATCCAAAAGAGAATATTCCTCATAAGTAAAGTAAAACTTTCTTAGAAAGCTAATATCTTTTTTATTACTATGAGTCATACCTGAGCAAGTCTTTTATTCCTTTTTTGTTTTATCAAAGTTCACATATTTTGTGATCTTGGAATTTTTCAAATTTGTTTGATGTACTGTATTCTCTCAGTATGCACAAAAAAGATATTAGGACATTCCAGAATTTGACATACTCTCTTCTTGTGTTTTATATTCAATTAGTCAATTTCTTAAGATGACAACAACTTCAGCATCACAAATCACCATGTGCAAATGTGCTTAAGGCCAAAAGATAGAAGCAGTGAAAAGAAATTACCTGAATATGGCTTCTGCTTCAAATTGTTGCTAGATTCTGATTAAAGGTTGTGTTGATAAACTAATTTTGGGTGACCATATTGCAGGGCTGATATTCACTTTGCATTACTACTATGGTTGTATCTGTCATAAATACTGAAAAATTGGGACATATGTGATAGGTAGTTGTTGCTGCACATCGTCTTAAGAGGGGTTCTACTTCTCTGGTCCTTTCACCAAGATCAGAACCTCTCCCATACTCCAGCAACTGCTAATGTTGGTTTGCCAGAGGCCTCTTGGGCTTTGCTCCTGAACTAAGTCCAACATCTTTTTGGGTGATTGCTGCCCCACAAAAGTATATTTTAAAACTCACCCTATCGTATGTCTATGGGAAGCAATAAGGTCAGACTGTTAAGGCTGAAACCTGAATACTGCCATTTAGTAACTGTTTGACTTTGGGTGAGTTGCTTAACTGCTCCACATTTCTGTTACCTCCATAAAATAGGGATCATAATAAAATTTAGCTCACAGGTGTTTCATGCACATTAAATAAAATAGTGTGTGTGAAGTGCTCAGAATAATGCCTTTCAGTAAATGTTTAATATTGTTGTCATTTCATGATCGTGTACGTAGAAAATCATATGGAAGAAAGAAATTAAGGAAGACACAAACAAATAAAAACATACATCATGTTCATGGATTAGAAGAAAAAACACCATTAAAATGTAAATACTACCCAAAGAGATCTATAGAGTCAATGCAACCCCTATTAAATTACTAATGACACATTTCACAGCTACAGGGGAAACATTTCAAAAATGTATATGGAACCATTAACTACCCCAGAAAAACCTCAGAAATCTTGAGAAAGAATAACAAAATAGGAGAGATCACAATACCTGATATCAAACTATATTGCCAGATAACCATAATCAAAACACTCTGATATTGGCATAAGAACAGACACATACATCAGTGGAAGAGAATAGAGAACCCAGAAAAAAATCCATGTCCATATGGTCAATTAATATTCAACAAAGGGAGCAGAAGCATAAAATATCTTCTTCAATAAGTGGTGTTGAAGGATCTGGACAGCTACATGCAAAAAATGAAACTAGACCACCAACTTACACCACATACAAAAATAAACTCAAGATGAATAAAATTTTTAAATATAAGTCAAACATCATAAAATCCCTAGATGAGAACATAAACAGAAAAATCTCAGATATTCCACACCGCAACATTTTTACTGATATGTCCCCTAGAGCAAGGGACATAAAGGAAATAATAAACAAATGGGACTTCGTCAAAATAAAAAGCGTCTGCATGTGTAAAGAAAACATCAGTAAAATGAAAAGGGAACCAACCACATGGGAAAATATTTGCAGATGATACCTCAGACAAGTCTTTGATCTCCAAAATACATAAAGAATTCACACAACTTCACATCAGGAAGACAAAGAAGCCAACTAAGAAATGGGCAAAATACTTGAACAGACACTTCTCCAAGGAGCACATACATAGGGCCCAGAGACATATGAAAGGATGTTCAACATCACTAGTCATCAAAGCGATGCAAAGTAACACCTCATTAAGATACCACTTCATACCAGTCAGAATGGCTATCATTGAAAAATCAACAAACAATTAAGTGCTGGTCAGGTTGTGGATAAAAGAGAACCCTAGTACACTCTTGGTGTGAATGTAGACTGGTGTAGCCACTGTGGACAACAATATGGAGTTTCCTCAGAAAACTAAAAATGGAACTGCTGTTTGACCTGGAAGTTCTACTGCTTGGATTATACCTTAAGAACCCTGAAACATCAGTTCAAACTAACCTATGCACCCCAATGTTCATAGCAGCACAATTTACAATAGCCAAGTATTGGAAGAAACCTAACTGACCATCAGTAAATGAATGTATCAAAAAACTATGATACATTTGTGTGATGGAATACTATGCAGCAGAAAGGAAGAAGGAGCTCCTACCCTTCACAACAGCATGGATGGATCTGAACAGTATTGTGCTAAGTGAAATAAGCAAGTCAGTGAAAGACAAATACTATTTCATGTCACTTGTAGGTGGTACCTAATCAACAAAACCAGTAACCAGAAGGGGGCCGGGATGGGGGTAGCAGGGAAAGATAAGGGAATGGTCATCAAGGACCATGTATAAAGGACACGTGGACAAAGCCAAAGGGGGTAGGATTGAGGGTGGGAGGTGGGGATGGCTGAGGTCGGGAGACAAGGTTGGGGAAAATAGAGACAACTGTACTTGAACAATAATAAAAACAGAGAGAGAAATATGAAAAAAAATCATTTTCATCTTTGCTGCCTGGAAAAGTAACAGATTCTAAACATATCAATTATGAACTTGAATTTTTTTCACTAGATAATACTCCCCTGACTCAAATATTTCTAGTAATATGATAAAGTGGTAGACTGGAGCAACAATTTGAGTGAATAATAAAGTCCAGTTTCAGTGATTTAAAGAGATGACTCAATGAGGAATATTGCATGTTTTTTTTCATTATTTACAATGATACTATGTAAATAGAAAAAACTAGTTAAAATTTGCGTGATTTGAATTCGACTGAAGGAGAAAGTCAAGTAATACTCGTTGCCACCTGGCACTGACAATTCAGAAGAGTGGTTTGGACACTTATACTAACAAAAATCGCTGCATTAGCTGCCCTACAGTAGTTCCATCACTTGAGTGGAAGCAGGAGGTAGCAATTGGTGAGAGCCACACCAGGATGAGGTGGTCAAGGAAACTGTATATTCTCTGATGTAGCCACTCAATGCTTTATCTCTGAAGATGGGAGCAATGTGGATCCTGGTCCTCTGAAGTCAAACCAATAGGTTCAGTTAAAAATTAACTCTTGTTTTCAGTGTAATTGCCAAACTCTGTCAGTTGTGATGTATGCATGTGTGTGGAGGGGATTGTTAAGGCATAGGGGACAAAAGGAGGAGGATTAAAGGGACAGACCAAGTAATATAATAAAATTACCTTTCTTCTTGTGAAGTAAGTAACCAAATTTTATTTTACCCCTTCTCTCTGTGAAGGAGCATAGAAAAAATTAGCCATGGGAGCAATTGGTTATTTATTTTATGCATACCTACTACATTGGCAGATATTCCAAGCTTCATTATTGCACTCTAAATTTTACAAAAGATTTAAATTTAATGGCAGAAAATAAACTGAATGTGTTAGCCTGGAACAATTTTAGTCACAGAATTATCCACACATGTACATTTTGTGAATAATGTACAGAGTGGGTAAATTGCTTTTTGTTACTTTTTGGAACATTTTTGGAAGACAGTATTAATTCCTTTTTCCTTAGAAATAGGCAGATTCAAACTCTATTTTTTAGTACCTAAATACAATATTTATTAATTATTTTTATAGATACTCCACCACATGAATCTGATGAAAACTTAATTGTTTCGACAAAGATAATGTGACTTAGTGATACCAAGACCAGTATTGCCCATAAAGTAAAAGTTAGTTTTTAATTAAAGAGAAGAGAGAAAAGTGAATGATTAAATTCTTAGACAATACCTTTATAGTCTATGATTCATAAAGATACATGAATAGTCATGGGTGTGACATGGTTTAAAAGAACAGATATGCGGTGGAGTACATTTCTGCTCTTCAAGGGCTGCATGTCTTCAGAATCAGGTCTAAATTTAAACTTTCAGTGGCCCAAATAGTGGAAACCATCATGAAGATTTCCCATCTTCCCATACATAATTACCAAAAAGAAAAAAGAATAAATTGTAAAATATGTGTAAGGAAGTAAGACTTATAATACTTCCTCTAAAGATATATGAAAAAAGTATTCCTGTTTGTCTTCTTTTTGTGCCCCAGATTTTCTGCAATCTTGTAAATGTGTTTGGTCTGTCTGTTCAGTGGTTAAGGGTTTTCATTTGAGAGAATAAAAACTGATATTTTTAGTGTTCCTGTACCAACCAAACTTAGCCTTTACTTGTGATTCCCAGCACCCAGAGGAAGCAGATTCATTTGAAGTGGTGACCATTCTCTCATTTCTGAACTTTATGTCTTGTACTCTGTTTCCAAACAATCCACTCTTCAGCAGACAGAGTGACTGTCTTTTCACAACACTCTTCTGTACAGATTCTCTAAATATATTTTTCATTGTAATTATAATAATGATTAAGGAGAAGACAGCAAATCAGAGCATTTACTATTTGTCAGGCTGTATTATAAGTGCTTTATATATATTAACTGATTTGATCTAGAGAATAATTCTAAAAGATAGGTATTATTATCACCAAATTACAGATGTGAAAAATGAGACACAGAGGGATCAAATAACTAAAATTGGAGAGATACCAAATGGTAGAGTGAGGATTTGAAGTCATTTTTAAAATTTAGCTAGAATAAAAACTAAAATTTTATTTTTTACATAGAAGAGAGTGAGAATAATGACTTCTTATTAGCAGTTTTGGAAGCTAGAAAGCCATTGAACAATGCCTTCAAAACTTTACATGAAATCATTTTCAATCTTTAATTCTATACATAGAGAAACTATCAAATATATGTTATAGTTGAATAAAAACATTTTAGACATGCAAATCTCTAAAAAATGAATTTTTATTGTTCATTTCACAAAAATCTGCTAGAAAATATGTTCCACAAAAAGAAGTGAGCAATCTAAAATAGAGATGGACATAGAATCCTAGAAACAGGGCAACCAACACAGGAGATAAGTGGAGGTAGCTTCCAAGATAATAGTAAAACAAGTCTAAGGGTAACATCTAAGTAATAATTCTACAGAACAATCTACATGGTACTAGACGGTTGAGGACTTCAGTAAAAAAGTTATACAGACAAATTGAGTGAAAATTTTGTGCATGTGAAAAATTGTATTGAGAAATATCTCATAGAGTAGTTTGAGCTCTAAAAGAGATTCAAGAACTACTAAGCAAAGCAATTTTTTAAGTAATTATTTATTCCAGAGAAGCAAAATTAAAAATATCCAAAAATGTATATATAATCAAAATAATACACTCATTAGTGAATATGTTCATGGTTATAATAGTGAATTGCTAAACATGGGTTTAAGAAACAATTGCGATTTAGCAAAATTGGGAAATAACAGTGAGGAACTTTATTCATTATAGTAGAAACTAAATAGACAATATCTAAAATGTATTAATCAGAAAATGACATTTTATTTTATTATTTAAACTTTATTGTATTTTCCTTATAATTAGTTCCCTTATAGACCCCTCCCATCATCAATCACCACACTATTGTCCATGTTTATTAGTCTTTTTTGCTTTTGCTTAGTTTATTCACCCCCCACCCTTCTTCGCACTATTTAGAAACAGACAGGTAAGCACCATAAGAAATAAAAGTGTTAAGAGTGGTTGACTCTGCAAACCACACTAGGAAAAGGGGAGAGATTTGATGTTTTTAGTTTAAGTCTCATAGGCCTATTGGACTTTTCAAAAAATCTGCATGCATGACTTTGACAAAAATAAATGTATTTTTAAACTTTTAGAATTAAGCATGCTGCACATCAAATCAGTATTTTTACATAAATCCAATATAATATCCATAACTGATAAAATAATAGGTACCACAAAGGAGTGCTTACTCTGTGCCAAAAACTATAACAATGGCTTTTAATGATTTAATTTAAAAGTATGGTTTAAGGCAACTCCAAAATGGCTGCAGGGTAGGCAGAAGCTATACTCATTTGTTCTTGGGACCAAAATGGGATTGTAGAGCTAAACTATAGACCAACCTACCTGAATAACCAACAAAAGTCTAGATGAACTGAAATTTATAACCAAAGATTTACAGAAGAAACTACACAAGAACTGACAAGAAAAGTACAAATGTAGAAAGGGCTGGATCCTGCATCCACATGCAGCATCACATAAGTTGGAGAAATCTCTCAAATTGCAAAACTCCTTTTTCCCTGGAGTGAGGGATCACAACCCCATGAAGGAATTGTAACCCCGAAAAACAAAGATAGTAAGAGGAGTCCACAGAACATCTGGCGATGAAAATCGATCCTTCAGGATCGAGCAGTCCTACTGTTACAGCACCAGTTTGGAGAGTACACTGCCTGATCCTCCAATTACTGGCAACATCACTCTTTTGTGTTTTGGTCCTGCAGAGGGGTCTACTGGTTGCACCTAGCAGAGACCTTAAGGGTGCTTTTTGTTTTTCTGGAGAAGGTCTTGGGAAGGACTCAGACAATAATTAAATTGTGCAACTTTGAAAAAGGGATCACTTTCCAGTGCTCCACACAACTTTATGAATTACTTGTACTGCTTTTCTACTTCCTATCTCCCCACCTTGCTGAGTTTAGTCCCACAAGAGAATCAGAGTTCCATGCAGAGCTAGTACTTTTGGAACACATCTCCAGGGAGGCTTTTGTCCTGGAATCTAATGAGTAGGTGCTGAGATTTGTGGCTACATCAGGGGGGGTCATTTCTATCTCCCCTGTGAGTTCAGCTTGTCCTATTCTCCCAATGGGAGACTTATTTGACTTGCCTTTCTGCAAGATGGGGACCCTGTCATGCTGAGCTCAATTTTGCATGGGGATCTGAAGCCTGCTCATAGAGGGGACCTTTGGTGTATGCTCCCCTTGGAGATTATTGCACGGTTAGTGCAAAAAGTGCAATAAGAAGTGCTTTCTAGTACCATACACAATGGGACACTGTCTGGAATGGCCCTCACAAGTCCCAGTTGACCTCCCCTGCCGAGTATAGCACTATAGGGAGAAAGGAGAGCTCCTTAGAGTTGAGACATTTGGAGCACAGTCTTCCTTGTAGGCTTTTATCTAGGACTGGGGCAAAGTTATTTGTTCCACCTGCTGTGGGCTTGGCTGGCACCACACCCAAGAGGCTTTTTTTGATGTTTCCTTCCAAGCCCTGGAGGATCATCTTGCTAAGCTTGCAATGGAGGTAGCTGACCATCACCAAACTGAGCTTGGGGTGTGCTCTTCCTCTGGGAGCTAGAACTGAGAACACTAGCAGAGACTGAGTGATGGTATGATGCTAGAGTAGAGGCCACTTTCTCCTCACTGAGTGCCTGGCAACACAGCCTTTAAGTAACCGACCTACTAGCCCTGTCTGCCTGACTCTGGTCATTCTGCTCTACCAAGATAGTGATCTGAGAAGGATTTTTTGGTCTCAGCTAGCCTGGGCTTACCCTGTATTATTTCTTTCAAAGGCTCTGGAGGAAGACCAGGCAATCTCAGGTGGAGGAAGAGTAGCCAATAAGTGGGAGCAGACTTCGGGGAGCTCAGACCTCTAATAAATTTGCCCCCAGCTCCATCTCCATGAACAACCTTATATGTAAATGGATTAAATGTTCCCATTGAAATACATAGAATAGCTGAATGGACAAGAAAACATGACCACCTGTCTACAGGAGACCCACCTCTTCAGAACAAAAGATACACACAGAAAGATAGGGAAGGGAAGGGAAAAAGCATTCCATGCAAATAGGAACATAAAATAAAGCTAGGAGAGCCCTGACTGGTGTAGCTCAGTGGATTGAGTGCGGGCCTGTGAACAAAAGGATTGTGGTTTGATTCCCAGTCAGGGCACATGCCTGGGTTGTGGGCTAGTTCCCAGCAGGGGACACATGAGTGGCAATCATATTTCTCTCCCTCCCTCTTTCCCTTCCCCTCCAAAGATAAATAAATAAAATATTTAAATAAATAAACAAAAATAAATCTTTAAAAATGTGCATTTCTTTTTAAAAAAAGGCTAGGACAGCAATATTTAGATCAGACAAAACAGACTGCAAAACAAAGAACAAGAGACAAAGAAAGTCACTACATAATACTGAAGGGATTGATTCAACAAGAAGATATCACCCTTATAATCATTTATGCTCCCAACACAGGAACATCTAACCATATATATAAGGTTAGATGTAATATGTATATGTGTATATATATATATATATATATATATATATATATATATATATATAATATATTGGTGGACACTAACAGAGAAATTGACAGTAATAGAATCATAGTAGGGGATTTTAATGCCCCATTAACATCAATAGGTAGATATTATGGACAAAAAATCAACAAGGAAACAGCAACCTTAAATGACACACTGGGTTGGATGAATTTAATTGATATTTATAAAACATTTTTCCTTGAGCAGAATATACATTCTTCCAAAGTGCACATGGAAAATTCTCAAAGATAAACGACATGTTTGGATGCAAAATAAATCTTAAAAAGTTCAAAAAGATTGAAATCACATCAAGCATCTTCTTGAATCACAATGGCATAAAACTAGAAATCAACTACAATTTAAAAAAACTGTAAAACATTCAAATACATGGAGACTAAATGGCATGTTATTAACCAATTAGTAAGTTAACAATGAGATCAATGAATAAATTAAATTTTCCTGGAAACAAATGAACAAATTTTCCTGGTATGAAAATGAACATACCACAACCAAGAGTCTAGAGAACAGAGCAAAAATAGTCCTGAGAGGGAAGTTCATAGTGTTAAAGTCCTACCTCAAGAAGCAAGAAAAATCTCAAATAAAAATTTCACCCTACATCAAAAGAACTAGGAAACCACCACCACAAAAAACAAGAAACAAAGTCCAGAGGAAGTAGAAGGAAAGAGATAATAAAGATCAGAATGGAAGTAAATGACATACATATTTTTATAAATTACAAAAGATCAATAAAACCAAGAGCTGGATTTTTAAAAGATAAGAAGATTGATAAATTTTTTAACCAGATTTATCATATAAAAAAGAGAAAGGGATCAAATAAATATAATTAGACATGAACAATTATATTCCAAGAAATTGTATAACCTGGACAAAATGGATAATTTTTTAGAAACACACAATCTTTCAAAATTAATCAAGAACAACCAGAATGTCTGAATAGACCAATCTCATTTGATAAAACTGAAACAGTAATCAAAAACTCTCAGAAAACAAAACTCCTGCACTGAATGGTTTTACAGGTGAATTTTACCAAACATTAAAAGAAGAACTACCTGGCTAGTGTAGCTCAGTGGATTGAGCATGGGTCTGTGAGCCACACGATCGATCGTGGTTCATTTCCCAGTCAGGGCACATGCCTGGGTTGTGGGCCAGTTCCCAGCAGGGGACTCACAAGAGGCAACCATACATTGATATTTCTCTCCTTCTCTACTTCCCTTCCTCTCCAAAGATAAATAAATAAAATCTTTAAAAAAATAAAAGAAGAACAAATTCCTATCCTTCTTAAACTATTCCAAACATTTTTAGAGGAAGGAAAATTTCCATGTTATTTTTACAAGGCCAGCACTATACTAGTTAAAAAAAACAGATAAAGACATTACAAAGAAAAAAATATATAGGCCAACATCCTTGATGAAAGGCTAGATGCTAAAATCTTCAACAAAATATTAACAAACTTTATCTAGCAAATCATTAAATCATACCCCCTGGTCAATTGTGATTCATTTTGGGCATGTACATTTAAATTGAATTATTTAGTTTATTATTATTAACCTGTCTTTATATATTTTACACAAGTCCTTCCTTATGTATGCATTGTGCAAATATTTTCTTTCTATATAAGACTGTCTTTTTATTCTCCTATCAGAGTGTTTCACAGAGCAGGTTTTTAAAATTATTTTAATAAAGTCCAAACTTACCATTTTTTTCACAAATTGTGCTACTTGTGTTATATTTATAATTCATCACTAAACCCACTGTCATGCATTTTTCTTATATTTCTTTCAGGAACTGTTATAGTTTTGAATGTTATATTTAGGTCTACATTCTATTTTAAGTTAATTTTTATGAAAGATTTAATATCTATGTCTAAGTGTCCTTTCTCCATTAAACTAATTTTTCCTCTTTGTCAAAGATCAGTTGATACTATTGGTGTAGCTTTAGTTTTAGGTTTACTTATCTGTTCAATTAAACTTTGTGTGGATTCTTTTCTCTATACTATGCTGTTTAATTACTGTTGCTTTTTTGTAGGTCTGGAAATCAGGAAGTGTGTGTTTTTAACCTAGTTCTTCTTCAGTGGTCATTGTCTTTCTATATAAACTTTAAAATTAGTTCTTCATATCCACAGAATAGCTTACTGAGATTTTTACTGAAATTTCATTGAATCTATAGATCAAATTGGGAAGTGATATCATAACTATGTTGGGTGTTCCAATACCCATTAATATAAAATGTGTCTATGCATATTCAGATAATCTTTGATTTGCTTTGTAGTTTTCTGTATATATGTCTTAGAGATATTTTATTAAATTATACCCAAGTATTTCATTTGGGGCTGCTATTGTAAATACCAGGTTTTTTAAAATTTTAATTTTTAATTTTTCTTTTGTATTTTCATTATGAACATTATATCCTGAGACTAAATTATACTCAGCTATTCGTTCTAAAAGAGTTTTTGTTGTTGATTTTGGGTTTCTTATCATAATCAATTCTGTCATTTGTAGATAGACAGTCTTCTTTTCAATCTGTAAACTTTTATTTCCTTTTTTTGTCTTATTATACTAACTCACACTTCCACTACAATGTTGAATAACATTAAAACGAGGACATACTTGCCTTGTCCCTAATCTTAACATGAACTTGTATAGTCTCTCACCATTAAATACAATGTTTGCTGTAGGTAATTTGTAGAAATTTTATTAAATTGAAGGAGCTCCTCTGTTTTCCTTATCAGCTGAGGTTTTTATTTTGAATGTGTTGCATTTAGCCAAATATGTTTTCTGTGTCAATTGATGTGATTTATAATTTTTCATTTTTAATCTATTGCTATAATCAATTACATAATTGATTTTTCATGTTGCATACCTAGAATAAATTCTACTTAGTCATGGTATAAAATTCTCTTTATTATCTTTTGATTTAGAAGTATCATTATTGAGATATTTTAAAATAATATAAATTAATTGTCTAATGTAAGACAGAGGACTATGTCAGTGAGTCTTTGTTGAACTGGAAGAAGCAACACTTAAAAAGTTTTGGTATCTGCCACAATTCTCACAGGGTTGACATGGTACAAGATACTGTGAGGTTTCTTCTGCTTTCTCTGGAAACTTGAATGTCAGATGACTGTGAAATTATACAACGTTGGATGTTTCAAAGAAATTTAATGATCTTTTCCTTCTTTGCTATGTATATATATATGGGAATGTATTCCCAAAATTGTCGCTAGGGTGAAGAGAAAAAATACTAAAATCTCTCAGATTTAGGTGATGCATATATAAATTTCTCGTAAAAATGATAGAGATAGAGATAGAACAAATCCAGTGATGGTTATAGTAGATAAAGTCTGGTATTCTGATACTACTGGTAGGTAGAAGAAATATCAAGAAATAAAGTTATATGAGCTGCCTCCTGAGTCAGACATTGACCTAGTTTTTTTGACAAGTAGTTGTAAACATTCACTTTCACACTTACCTCCTATATACACAGAAATGCCTCACAAACAGAAAAATTTGAACTGGCATCATCCATTGTCCTAATTATCCAGAAATATCTGTAGACAAATGGAAGATTCACCCACCAGTCTCCCTGACAGGAAAATTCTGGCCTTCAACCATAAAAAGCTTATAATTTATCAGGTTGCCTTAGTTATTCTTGTGATTTTTATATACCTATATCTACATATGGTACAGTTGCAGATATACTCAACCACTACATAGTGATTTTGTGTGGATAAACACACTACCTTAGGCATGTATGTATATATAAAGGGTGTATCTATAGAAACAGAACTTTTACTGCTTATTGGTGACTACATGTTACATGCATAAAACGTATTGTATTAGCAGCAGATCACTTTGTGCAAAAAGGTAAAATATAAGTAACAAAAGTGGTGCAATTTCAAAGCTCACATTAAGACTTTACAGGCTCACACACAAGAGCCAAATTTTTTGCTAAGTATAAAAAATATTGCTCATAGATGCTACCTCTATTTTAATATGCTGCCCCTAGCTTTAGATTAAGATCAGAATATCAGTAACTTTATGCCTTAGGCATTATTTTTATAGTTATTGGCTTCAGAAACAAGATGCTTCTTAAAATAGTCTCAGTGCATTATATGTATTAACTACTTTTATTTTTTCATTGTTTATTGTTGTTCAAGTACAGTTGTCCCTATTGTCACCCCACCATAACTCCCTGCCTTACCCTTCCTCCTCACTTAGACTCAAAACTACCCTTTTTGGCTTTGTTCATATTTTTCCCCATTAGCCCTCTCAATCCTCACCTCTGGTTGCTGTCAACTTGTTCTTTATTGCAATGTCTCTGAACACATTTTATTTGCTTGCTTGTTTTGTTGATTAGGTTTCACTTGTAGGTGAGATTATATATTTTTTGTCTTTCACTGCCTGGCTTACAGTCTATTTATTATATGTTATTGATAATGCATTTATCATTTGGAAATGATTTTTTAGATTTGACATGAAAAGTAAAGCCAATAAAAAAGTCAACAAGTGGGACTAAATGAACTCAAAATCTTCTGTGCAGTAATGGAAACCATAAACAAAATCAGAAGACTAGTACTGAATGAGAGAATATATATGTAAATCAGATACCTGATAAGGAGTTAATGTCCAACATATATAAAGAAATTTTACAACTCCATAGGGTAAAAAGCAATTCAATTAAAAAAAGGCATAGTATCTGAATAGACATTTTTCCAAAGTAGACATACAGATGGCCAATGGGTACACATAAAGATCACTAATCACCAGGAGAATAGAAATTAAAACCACAGTGAAATATCACCTCACACCTGTCAGAAAGGGTATCATCAACAAGTCAACAACAACAACAACAAAAAGTGTTAGCAAAGAAAACTCTCATTAATTTTTGGGAATGTAAGTTGATGAAGGTATTATGGATGTTCCTCAAAAATGAAAATATGTCAAAAAACTACCTAATCATGGAATCTCAATTAGAACCCAGGTCCTCTGGACACAAGTCAATAAAATCCAGAGTTGAGGTAAATGATGGGGAATGTTTAAAATAATTCCAAACTGAAGTTACTCATTCTTTCTTCTTTTAAATTTTTAATTAAATATTCAAATATGATTTACCTACAAGAAATTAAGCAATCAATATCCAATACAATGTGTTTGGACAAACATTTTTCCTTAGGTTCACAATAATTTTACCCCTTTGAAGTCAGTGCTGGTCCATCATTCATTTTTTGAATTGTTGTACAAGTACGGTTGCCTCTATTTTCCCACCGCTACATTTCCCACTCCACCCTCCACTTCCTATCCTCAATCTGACCTTCCTTTAGGATTTGTCCAAGGGTTCTTTATACATGTTTCTCGACAACACTTTCCCTTAACCTCTTTTCCCCCTTAACCACCTTCCCCCTTCCCTCTGGTTACTATCAGTTTGTTCTTTATTTAAATATTTCTGGATGCATTTTGCTCACTTGTTTGTTTTGTTATAAGTGAGCTCATATGGTATTTGTCTTTCACCACCAGGCTTATTTCACTTAGCATAATGTTCTCCAGTTCCACCCATGCTGTCATGAAGGGTAGTTCTTACTTTCTGCTGCATACCATTCCAGTGTGTAAATGTACCACAGTCTTTAAAAATAAAAAATAAATAAAAATTTCAACTTTTATTTAATTCTTGTTCAAGAACAGTTTTCTGTTTTATATTCCCAACCCTGCCTCGCCAATGCTCCCCACCTCCCTCCCATTTCCGCCCCCCACCTTAGTTATTGTCCATATGTCCTTTATACTTGTTCATGTGAGTCCACCCCCTTTTTCCCTGTGATTCTCACCCCTCTCCCCTCTGGACCTTGTCGTCCTGTTCCATATTTGAGTGTCATTGGTCATATTTTTGCTTGCTTGTTTGTTTAGTTGTTTAGATTCTTGTTAATGGTGATATCGTATGGTATTTGACTTTCACTGCCTGGCTTATTTTGCTCAGCATAATGCTTTCCAGTTCCATCCATGATGTTGCAAAGAGTAGGAACTTCTTCCTTTCTGCAGCATAGAATTCTATTGTGTAAATATACCATAGTTTTTTGATCCAGTCATTTACTGATGGGCATCTAGGTTGATTCCAAATCTTGGCTGTTGTAAATTGTGCTGCTATGAAGATCGGGGTGAATAGATTCTTTTGGATTGGTGTTTCAGGGTTCTTAGGATATACACCTTAAAGTGGAACTGCTGGATCAAAAGGCACTTTCATTCTTAGTTTTCTTAGAAAATTCCATACTGTTTTTCATAGTGGTTGTACCAGTCTGCAATCCCACCAACAGTGAACTAGGGTCCCCTTTTCCCCACAACCTCTCCAGCATTTGTTGTTTGTTTCTTTGTTTATGATAGACATTCTGACTGGTGTAAAGTGGTATCTCATTGTGGTTTTAATTTGCATCTCTCTGATAGCTAGCAATATTGAGCATCTTTTCATGTGTCTCTGGATGCTCTGTATGTCCTCCTTGGAGAAGTGTCTGTTCAAGTCTTTTGCCCATTTTTTAATTGGGTTGCTCATCTTCTTGAGTGGAGTTGAGTGAGTTCTTTGTATATTTTGGACATTAAACCTTTGTCTGAGGTATCATTGGCAAATATGTTTTCCCAAGATGTTGCTTACCTGTTTATCTTGATACTGTTTTCCTTAACCATGCAGAAGCTTTTAATTTTGATGAGATCCCATTTGTTTATTCTTTCTTTTATGTCCCTTACTCTAGGGGCCGTATCAATAAAAATATTGCTGTATGGAGTATCTGAGATTTTCCTGCCAATGCTCTCCTCTAGGGCTTTAATGGTTTCATGGCTTATATTTAAGTCTTTTATCCACCTTGAATTTATTTTGGAGTATGGTGTAAGTTGGGGCTCGAGTTTCATTTTTTTGCATGTAGCTGTCTAGTTCTCCCAAAAACATTTGTTGGAAGATCTATCTTTACTCCATTTTATGTTACTGCCCCTTTTGTCAAATATTAATTGAGTGTAGAGATTTGGGTTTATTTCTGGGTTCTCTGTTCTATTCTATTGTTCTATGTGCCTGCTTTTATGCCAGTACCAGGCTGTTTTGATTACAGTGGCCTTGTAATACAGTTTGATATCAGGTATTGTGATCCCTCCTACTTTGTTCTTCTTTCTCAAAATTGTGGCTGCTATTCAGGGTCTTTTATGGTTCCATATAAATTTTTGAAGTGTTTGTTCTATGTCTGTGAAATATGCCATTGGTACTTTAATAGTCTTGGGTAGTATGGAGATTTTGATGATGTTAATTCTTCCAATCCATGAACATGATATATGTTTCCATTTGTTTGTGACTTCCTTGATTTCTTTCTTCAGTGTTGTGTAGTTTTCTGCATACAGGTATTTTACCTCCTTGGTTAGGTTTATTCCCAGATATTTTATTTTTGTTTTTGCTATATTGAATGGGATTTTTTTCTTGATTTCTGCTTCTGCTGATTCATTGTTGGTATACAAAAATGCCTTTGATTTCTGGATATTGACTTTGTATTCTGCTGTTTTGCCAAATTCATTTTTTAGTTCGAGCAGTTTTTTGGTAGAGTCTATAGAATTTTCCATATATACTATCATGTCATCTGCAAACAATGTCAGTTTTGTTTCCTCCTTTCTGATTTAGATGCCATTTCTTTCCTTTTCTTGTCTGATTGCTGTGGCTAGAACTTCTAATACTGTATTGAATAGAAGTGGTGAAAGTGGACAACCTTGTCTTATTCCTGATCCTATTGGAAAAGCTTTTAGTTTTTGCCTATTGAGTATGATGTTGGCTGTAGGTCTCTCAAATATGGCCTTTATTATATTGAGGAATGCTACCTCTATTCCCATTTTTCTGATTGCCTTTATCATAAATGGGTGTTGTGCACTGTCAAAAGTTTTTTCTGTGTCTATTGATACGATCATGTGGTTTCTGTCTTTACTTTTGTTTATGTGGTGTATTATATTTATTGATTTCTTTATATTGAGCCATCCTTGCATTCCTGGTGTGAATCCCACTTGGTCATGGTGTATGATCTTTATAATGTGTTGTTGAATGTGATTTGCCAATATTTTCTTGAAGATTTTAGCCTCTATGTTCATCAGCAATATTGGCCTGTAGTTTTCTTTTTTGTTGTGTCTCTATCTGGTTTTGGAATTAGGATGATGCTGGCTTCATAAAAAGAATTGGGAAGCTTTCCCTCCTTTTGGATTTTTTGGAATAGTCTGTGAAGAATAGGGGTTAGCTCTTCCTTATAAGCGTTGTAGAATTCTCCTGTGAAACCATCTGGTCAAAGGCTTTTGTGTAGTGGGAGTTTTTTGATTACTGCTTCAATTTCACCTGCTGTTATTGGCTTGTTCAGGTTTTCTGCTTCTTTTTCATTGAGTTTTGGAATATTATATTTTTCTCAAAATTTGTTCACTTCACCTAGGTTTTCAAATTTCTTGGCATACAGTCCTGCATAATACTTTCTTATAATCCCTTCTATTTCTGTCGTATCAGTTGTAATCTATCCTGTTTCATTTCTTATTGTGTTTATTTGGGTCCTCTCTCTTCTTTTCTTGATGAGCCGACTTAAAGGCTTGTATATTTTGTTTATCTTTTAAAAAAAACAACTGTTGGATTCATTGATCCTGAGAATTGTGCTTTTAGTCTCTATGTCATTTAATTCTGCTCTGATCTTGGTTATTTCCTTTTTTCTATTTGCTCTGGGCTTGTACCACAGTGTTTTGATCCACTCATTTACTGATAGGCACTTAAGTTGCTTCTAGCACGTTGTGTCCCAGAGATCCACTACTTTTGAATGGAGGCAATCAATGATCAATTATTGTCACTATAAATTAAATATCTTCATTATAAATTTTCACATAAATATTCAAAATAAATCTTTTGTGCCTATATCCATTTGAGCAACATATTTTTATAATTATGCATGTTTTGGGCTCAGTAGGATGAATATTTTATCATATATTTAACTATTAATATATTAGTGATCAAGTTGTTTCTACATTTGGCTATAAATAAAGCTTCTATAAACATGGGTGTAGAGGTTTTTTGTGTGGACATATATCTTAACATCTCTGACGTAAATAAATTGAAGTAGTATTGCTAAATCATATGATGAACTTAATTTTAACTGTATCAGAAACTGTGAAGCGATTCTTGAAATTACCATTTTATGTTCTTGCCAGTGATGTACGACTGCTTCCATTGCTCCATTTTCTTGCAGACTCCTGGCATAACCACACATTTTAATTTTAATCATTCCAATAGATGTAGATTCTTTTATTTTGCTTTAAAAGATGTTGTTGATCCTTCATTTAATTAAGCACTGATCTTTATTTAGAAGGAAATGATATAATTATAAATTAGAACCTCCTATTCAAGAAGTGGTATGGGAATGTAACAGTTATTTAACATACAATGCCATTCAAAGTTGTTTGGGGTATTCTATATTGTTTGCATTTCCATATAAACTTTAGAATTGGATTGTCAATGTGTGGAAAAATCTTCTGAAATTTTTACTGTGATTGCATGGAATTTCTAGATGATTTTACAGAGAATTAATTTGCACATACTTTTAAAAATTAATTATTTAGGAATAAACCTTAATTTTTATGCTTTTATTTTTATTTCTCATGATTTATGTTTCATTTATAAAATACAAATTACTTATTTGTATAATCCTTGTATCTTGTCTCCTTACTAAATTCCATTTTTAGTTACAGTAATTTTAGTGCAGTTTTTGTACATGAATGATTGTGTCTTCTGTGAATGAAAAATGTTTAATTATTTCTTTCCAACCTATATTTTTATGTCACTTGCTCATACCTGCATAGGATCATTGAATGCATGCATTGGTAACAGTCATCTTTGTTCAGAAAAAGTATTTAGTGTATGAGTTTATCACAGTTAATCAGTGTATTGGTCATTTTTAATCACGTTTTTTGTTGTTGAATTTCAAGAGCTTTTTGTATATTTTGGATAACAGTTTGTGTTAGACACATCTTTTGTCAATATTTCCTCCAGGTCTGTGGCTTGTCTTCTCATTCTCTTGTCTTCTCATTCTTCTCAATTTCAAAATGAAATTGAAACTTTCATTTACAATGCATACATTTTTAATTTTAATAAATTCCAGCATATTAATTATTTATTTTGTGGAACATGCCTTCGCTGTTGCATCTAAAAGGTATTACCAGAAAAGGAGAAAAAGAACTCCGTTACAATCAGTAGCGATCCAAGATGGTAGTGAATTAGGTGGAAGCTACACTAATCTCCTTTCAAGACCAAACTGGAATTACAAAAAAATTACAGAAGAATGATTCTGAATAAGCAATTGATGGAGACAGTCTATACTGTCTATCAATACTAGATGGAGACAAGCCTTATAACAAAGGACTTACAGAAGAAGCCTCATAGAGACTGCTAGTCATCCTGGGCTCTGGTGGAAGGAGGGCAGAGTGGACTAGATCCACATGTGTAGAGTATGGGTATCGTGGATATGGAGAAAGAGCTGAGATCCCATGCTGAGTCAAACCCCTATATTGAGGAAGCTGTTTTTCTGGGACAGAGCACCACTGCACATCAGTCTAGGGGCAAGCAATAGCCCCACCCACTGGAATCCCTCTTACCCCACCCTGTAGAATTTAAGCCCTGCTGATACTTAACAGCTTGAGGCTCTTTAAATTATCAAGCCTGACAAGATGCTGGCAGTCAGAGATGGATCTCTGGGCATTTTGAGACTTTTAGTGACCTGCCCCCAGGCCTGGTGTTGAAAAAAGCAGGACTTGGTGTGCAGGTTGGTCCTTTATGCATGCACTCAGGCTCAGCAGAGGGAGTCACAAGTTGTGGATAACTGACAACTCCAAATAGGTTGCCCAGGACCAGTCATGGGCAGCATCTAACACAAGCAAGTGATCAGAGAGATTGTACACTGAGTCAAACAGGACACCTACTTCATAAGGCCACTCTAACAAGATTGGGAGTCAGAGCAGATGTACTTAATACACGTAAACAAACACAAAGAGGAAGAAGAAATGGGGAGAGAAATAATAGATAAAAAAGAAAGGATGAGAAAACTCACCAGAAGAACTAAATGGTATAGAGGCAAGTGACCTATCATATATAGAGTTCAAAGTAATAATTATTAGCATGCTTGACAGCATGAAAAGAGGCACAATAACCATAAAAAGGGCCAGTCAAAAAAAAAAGTAATTCAACATAGGATGTAAAGAAGGCACTGGAAGGAATAAAAAGTAGGTTAGATGAAGCAGAGAATCAAATCTGTTTGGAAACACAGGCAGAAAACAATTATCAGAACAGCAAAAATAAAAATTATTAAAAAACAATGAAGATAGTTCAAGAAAACATAAATTCTAATGGCATCCACATCATAGTGGTATATGAAGAGAAGAGAGAGAACAATGGATTTAGAACATATCTTAAGAAATAGTGACAAACTTTTCCCTAATGTGGTGAAGAAAAATGATATGCAATTCCAGGAAATGCAGAGTTGAAAAACAA
Organism: Sturnira hondurensis; assembly: GCF_014824575.4. Classification (NCBI taxonomy): domain Eukaryota; kingdom Metazoa; phylum Chordata; class Mammalia; order Chiroptera; family Phyllostomidae; genus Sturnira; species Sturnira hondurensis. The sequence continues at coordinate 344,529 of NW_028098010.1, forward strand.
GATGGATTTAAAGAAGCCCCCATGAATACATATTATAATTAAAATGGCAAAGAGTGAAGAAACAGACTCACTGTAAAGACAAACAGTGCATCTTAAAAGCTGCAAGAAAAAGGCACTTAGTTACCTACAAAAGTGCTCCCATAAGACTGCCAACTAATTTCTCAACAGAAACATTTCTAGTCAGAGGAGACTGGCATGAAATACTCAAAGACATGAAAAGCAGGGATCTATGATAAGGGTACTTTACCCATCAAGGCTATCATTTAAAATTGAAAGAGAAATAAAGGTCTTCCCAGACAAGAGAAAGCTAAACAAGTTTGTTACAACAAAACCAATATTACATGACATGTTAAAATGCTAGATTTAGGAGAAGAAAGAAGAAAGAAAAACAAAGAGCAGGAGGAAGAAGAGAGAGAAAGAGAAACAGAGAGAAAAATAAAATGGCAATACATATGTACCTATCTATAATCACTGTAAATGTAGGTGTTCCAATCAAAAGATATAGGTAGCTGAATGGATTAGAAAACAAGATCAGGATATAAGCTGTTTCCAAAACACCCACCTCAGAACAAAAGATAAACACAGACTAAAAGTAAAGGGATGGAAAACATATTTCATGAAAACAGAACTTTAAATAAAAGCTAGAATAGCAATATTTACACCTGACAAAGTAGACTTATAGGGGTGTCCAACCTGCTGCCCAGGGGGTTATGAATGTGGGCCAACACAAAACTGTAAATTCCTAAAACCTTTTTTTGCTCATCAGTTTTCATTTGTGTTCGTGTATTTAATATGTGGCCCAAGACAATTCATCTTCATCCAGTGTGGCCCAGACATGCCAACAGGGTGAATGCCCCAAAGGGTAAAACGAAGGTTATAATAAGTGACAAAGAAGAATATTACAAAAGGATAAAGGAAACAATCCCACAAGAAGATATAATCCCTGAAAACATTTATGCATCCACATAGAAACACTAAAATACACTAAGTAAATACAATCACAGGAAGGAATCTAAACACCGCAATGACATCAATGAAAAGATCTTACAGACAGAAAATCAACAAGGAGACTGTAAGGGACCAGTTTGTTTTGGTCTTGCAAATGTGACTCAGCTCTGTATGGAAAACCTACAGAAGTGAAGTGATGGGCAGGAGCCAGACCTTCAAACTGAGTTTTCCCATGGGAATCAGGCCTAGAAAATGCATACAGACTGTTATGGCTTGCTCTTGCTAAAACTCTGTCACCTTGGTCTAAAACAACAAATGTGTATTGTCTATTTTCAAGGTAATTTCCAAAGCCTGTATGAACTTTCCCAAGGACAGAGCTAATCAGCTTGTTGCCATTCCCCTCTGCATGCTATTTTTATTTCCTTGATTGTACCTAAAATATAGACAATAATAATCTATGTAATAGATAATAAGTCTTTCTCTGATGTAAGACCTGAGAAAAACAATAAAAGTCTGCCTAGGCAAGGGCTGAGGCACTCTCCTCTTGAGAGAGAGGCCAACACATTCATAGGCACTCTCCCCTTGAGAGAGTAGCTGGGCCTTTCCCTTTTTCTCCACAGGATTGCTGTCACCTGTGGATTTACTCTCATATTCAGTCACAACAGGCAGACTCTGCTGGCCGGAGTGCACCACAGAGACAGTGGCCTTACATGACATGCTAAATCAGATTGATTTAATTAGTATCTTCAGATCATTTTACCCAAAATCTTCAGAATGTACATTCTATTGATGTGCACATGAAATGTTTTCAAGGATACATGATGTATTAGGATACAAAACAAGTCTCAATAAATTGAAGAATAGTGAAATCAGATCAAGCATAATCTCTGACTATAATGTTATGAAAGTAGAACTCAATCACAAGAAGAACACTGAAAAACACACAAGAGCACGAAGGCTAAATAATGTTACTAAACAATGAATGGGTTAACAATATGATCAAAAAAGAAATCAAAAGACACCCCGAAAAAAGAAAAAATGAGAACACAAAACTCCAAACTCTGGGACACAGGAAAAATCCTAAGAGGAAAATTCATAGCATTATGACTGATCTTGAGAAGTAAGAAAAAGCTCAAATAAACAGTCTAACTTTACAGTTAGGAGAACTTGAAAAAAAAACAAAGTGAGAAAATGAAAGAAAATAATAAATTCAGAAATAAGCAGAATAGGAAAAGAAAATAGGCAAACAAAAAAGAACACAAAAGATCAATAAATCCAAAAGTTGGTTCTTTGAAAAGACAAATAAGATTGACAAACCTTTAACCAGGTTCACCACAAGCAGAAGAGAAAGGACACAAATAAATAAAATCAGAAATGAAAGAAGAAAAACAACCACCAACACCAAAGAAATACAAAGAATTGTAAGAAATTATTATGGACAGCTATATGCCAACAAACTGGAAAATTTGGAAGAAATGAATAAATTTCTAGAAACATACAATCTTTCCAAACTCAATCACAAAGCCCCAGAGAATCTAAATAGGTATATTACAACTAATGTAATTGAAGCAATGATTTAAAAAAAATCCCACAAACAAAAGCTCTGAGCCAGATGACATCACAGTAGAATTTTGCTAAACATTCAGACAAAAACTAATACCTATTTTCTCAAATGACTCCAAAAATTCAATAAAAGGGAAGACTCCGAAGGTCACTTTACAAAGCCAGCATTACCTTAATAACAGAACCAGATAAAGACACCACAATGAAAGAAAATTATAGGCCTATATCCTAGATGAACATTGATGTTAAAATCTTCAACAAAATATTAGCAAACTGAATCTGGCAATACATCTAAAAGATCATACATCATAATCAAGTGAGTTTTATTCCAAATATGCAAGGTTGGTACAATATCTACAAGTCAATAAATGTGATACACCACATAAACAAAATGAAAAGTAAATGCCACATGATCATATCAATGGACACAGAAAAACGTGACAAAATCTAACACCATTTTGGATAAAAACTCTCAGAAAAGTTGTGTGGAAGGAAGTCCATCCAGCAGCATATTCCTCCTGTTTGCCACAGATGAGAAATAAGTCATTCTTGACACAATCTTGCTGTTCTAGTGGGAAAAAAGGGTGAAGATTCCTTCTAGTGGAGAACCCCCTGAGCCCTTCTCCCAAATGGCTTTTATTGGGAATGGTATGTGTAGGTGTATGCATGCACAGCTCATCAATCAATGTCAAAAGGTTATAGTCATACAAAACCAGGTACTATCTATGGATAACAATTGAAGGAACACAGAAATTTGTCATAAGTCAGGATCTGTCAGTAATACTGATGCCAGAGGGTCTTTCATACATATTTCATGAGACAAGGAGTTCACTGCTTATGCCTTAAAATTAAGCATCTGGTTTATATCACAAGGGCAATACAAAACAAAGCAGAGCAAGCTTCAAAGGATGCAATGTACATTTTGGGCCTGATTCTCATAGGAACCCTCAGTGTTAGAGGCAAGTCAGGCTTGCCACCTGCATTTTTAACCTGGTTTTCCAGGAAGACTTACTAGCCCCTTTCAGGGCTTGGTCTCATGGGGATGCAGTCTCGGAAACCACAAAGAATGGCTCCCAACAAGTTGAAATAGAAGGAGCATACGTTAATGTAATAATGGTTATATATGACGAACCCACAGCCAACATCATATTCAATGGGCAAAAACTAAAATGTGCCCCCTTAAGATCTGGAACATGACAGATATGTCTGCTTTCACACTCTTAATCAACATAGTACTGGAAATCCTAACCAAAACCACCAGACAAGATGAAAGAGAAGACATTCAAATTGGAAAGGAAGTAGTAAAACTGTAATTGGTTACATATGGCATGATACTGTATATAGATACTCCTAAAGTAGGAGGGATCATAATACCGGATATCAAACTGTATTACAAGGCCACTGTAATCAAACAGCCTTGTACTGGCATAAAAAACAGGCACATAGACCAGTGGAATAGAACAGAGAACCCAGAAATAAACCCAACTCTATAGTCAATTAATATTTGACAAAGGGGGCAGTAACATATAACGGGGTAAAAATAGACTCTTCAACAAATGGTGTTGGGAAAACTGGACAGCTACATGCAAAAAAATGAAACTCAAGCACCAACTTACACCATACACCAAAATAAATTCAAGGTGGATGAAAGACTTAAATATAAGCCATGAAACCATTAAAGTCCTAGAGGAGAACATTGGCAGGAAAATCTCAGATATTTCACGCAGCAACATTTTTACTGATATGTCCCCTAGAGCAAGGGACATAAAGGAAAGAATAAACAAATGGGATCTCATCAAAATAAAAAGCTTCTGCATGGCTAAGGAAAACAGTATTAAAATAAAAAAGAGAACCAACCACATGGATAAACATATTTGCCAATGATACCTCAGACAAAGGTTTAATCTCCAAAATATACAAAGAACTCACACAACTTCACTCTAAGAAGACAAGTAACCCAATTAAAAAATGGGCAAAGGACTTGAACAGACATTTCTCCAAGGAGGACATACAGAGAATCCAGAGACACATGAAGAGATGCTCAATATCGCTTGCTATCAGAGAGATGCAAAGCAAAACTACAACGAGATACCACTTTACACCAGTGAGAATGGCTATCATAAACAAAGCAATAAACAACAAATTTTGGAGAGGGTGTGGGGAAAAGGGGACTCTGGTCCACTGTTGGTGGGATTGCAGACTGGTACAACCATTATGGAAAACAGTATGGAATTTTCTCAGAAAACTAAAATTGGACCTGCCCTTTGACTCATCAATTCCACTGCCAGGATTGTATCCTAAGAATCCTAAAACATCAGTCCCAAAGAACATATGCACCCCAATGTTCATAGCAGCATAATTTACAATAGCCAAGTTTGCACAGTTGGAAGCAAACTAGGTGCCCGTCAGTAAGCTAATGGATCAACAAACTATGGTACATATACACAATGGAATTCTATGCAGCAGAAAGAAAGAAGGAGCCCCTACCTTTTGCAACAGCATGAATGGAACTGGAAAGCATTATGCTGAGTGAAATAAGCCAGGTGTTGAAGGACAAACACCATATGATCTCACCTTTAACAGGAAGCTAAACAACAAAACAAACAAGCAAGCAAAATATAACAAAAGACACTGAAATAGATAACAGGCTGACAGTGACCAGAAGGGAGGGAATTTCAGGGGAAATAGGGGAGGTATTTAGAGGAACATATATAAAGGATACATGAACAACAACTGAGAAGGGTGGAAATGGGAGGGGGGGAGCACGGGGGTGGGTGGGATGGGATGGGAGTAATAGACAGAATACTGTACTTAAAAATAATTAAATAAATTAAAAAAAAGATTCCACCAAAAAACTAACTACTAGATCTAGTAAATGAATTTAGTAAAATAGAAGGATAAAAATAAATGATCAGAAATATGTATGAACTGTCAGAAAGTGAAACTAAGTAAACCAAACCATTTACAAAGGCTTCAAAAAGCATAAAATACCTGAAAATAAATTTAACCAAAAGTGTAAGAGACCTGTACTCTGAAGATCATTAAGACACTGAAGAAAGGGAAAAGAGGGTAGATGAAATTGAGGTAGGTGAAAGTTGAACCTACTTTCTTATGCACCCAACTGGGACACCTTGCCAATCTTCTGAGGAACAGCATGAACAATCAACAGAATTTCAGCTTATAGGAAGTTTGGAAGCCAAAGAGTGCAGAGGACACAAAAATGGGCAGTATGGAGATTTTGTTGGCAGACAGGAGGGTCCCCAGGCTCTGCCCTGGAGACCTTGACTTCTGGGGTCGTGATTGTGACTTTGCAGCTCCCTCCCCTCCCAAAGTGGCAAGTTCTCAGACCCACACCAGGGGAAACCTGGTTGCTTAAAGTCCCTGGAGGGGATAAAGAAGCAATAATAGTCACACAGCTGGCAGTGTATCCTGGATGATACTGTGATCAATGGCTGGGACAGTACCAGAGAAATTGAGGAGCCAGGTGACAACTGGAGATTGGAGAAGGGAGGGCCTTAATTGGCTCTGGCCTGGTCAGAGAGTTGGTCTGTGTGGAAAGCTGGGCGCTTGATAGGAATAGTCTGCCGCACACAAGGGAAATTCACTCCAAAAAAAAAAAGGCTTTCAGTTGCTGAGCAAGAACCTCTCATGCTAAGCAGATGGGACAGCAAGGAGGGAGGCAGGGGAGGCATGATTCGCTCCCAGCAGTGCACCTCATAGATTGAGCAAAGGGAGGAAGGGGGACACCAAGGGCTCAGAGAGGTAGCAGTGACCAGAGAGACTTAATTCAATAGGGGAACTTAACTTCCCTGAAGGGACTTTGCCCATGACCAGGATCAGGCCAACAAAAAGTAAGAAGGAGGAGTGCTCTTCGTTCCTACTCAGTGCACTTCGTGGACTAATCAAAAGGTTTCCCAAGGAAGTGGATTAGAAGCGCCAGTCTGGAAAATATACGCAGTAGACAGTGTGGGCCATACAACATTCTGAAGGCCTGGGCCTGAAACTGGGCGTCCGTGAATATTGAAGCTCAGACTGAGGCCCCATCCTCAAGGAAACAGAGGAAAGGAGAAAAACAACAACAACAACAAAGAAACAGTGCCTGCAGCATCCAGGAAGAATAGCAAAACCAGCTTGGCAGCTTTAAAGTCTGCAGGAGGCTTCCCAAGGGTAAGACAAAAAAGACCTGGAGATGTGAGAAGACCAAAGACAGATCCAGAAAGAATCAGAAGGCTAACACCAATACCTGAGACATATTTCACTTCACTGTCCTTAAGAATTTGCATTTTATATATTTATATTTTTAAATTTTAAATTTTTAAATTTTTCTTCTTTGTTACTTAGCTTTTTTTGGTTTTGTTTGTTTCTTTAATTTTCTGTTTGATTGGTTTTCTTTACTCTATCTTTCATATTGCATTTTAATTTTTCTTCTTCTACTTCACTTGTATTTCAGTAACACTTTGTGTTTCTACCCTTCAAGGCCAGGCAGGTCCATGGCATTCATGCAGATAGAATAAGCATGCCTTTACCGATGGGTGAGCATGCCACGCATGCCGCAAGCTACAAGTCTCTCTTCATGTCTCATGTTGTGAACCTTGCTCCCTAGCATGGCACCCATAGTGGCACCTGTCCCCTTGCGTATCCCCCATCATCACTGCCTCCCCACAGGGAGCCTCTACCTGTTTAAGTACTAGAGGGGAACAAAGCCAGCAAGATGCTAGAAATTATATAGCATAATTTTGCACATGCAAGCCCAGTTCATATTATGGGAACAGTTTATCGGACCCAGTCTCAAGGCTGTGAGAACACTAGTTATCAGGCCCTTCCAAGGCTATGGGAACACTGTTCCTCTTAGTTACCCAGACACCTGGGTGAGGAAGCCAGACTACCTCCACTTACCCTACACACACCACTCTTCATCTTTTACTTTTTATTCAGATTATATATTTCTGATCATATTATTGCTATTTCAAGTCCTACACAGCATACTACCCTGGTCTTAATCCATTTTTCCATCTTCTGAGCTTTATTGCTTCTGTGGTTAACTTCATACTCTTACACACTATGCCAGATTTTTATCCCTTACTCTCGTTATATCTCACCATCTAACCTCGCATAAGCCTTTTGCTTTCTAAAGTCATCTCACATTCTTTTTTTCCATTTAATGAGACTTGCTTTCTTTTTGCCCTTTATAAAAAGTGGGGAGTTGGGTTAAATATCACAGTTATTGCTGCACTTCTCCAAAGGACCTCATATCTGTTCTCTACATGTTAGTACTTTAAATCCGATAGAATAATCTCCCGCTGTCTTACTACATTTTATCTTCACCCTACCACTGACCACATACAAGACAAGATACGAGTTGTAAGTACTAGTAAACATGCTGGAGGGGAGAACCCATGAGCAAAGGAGCCACCAACAGGTAAAGCCCAAGCACAACAGGAGAGCCCACACAAACAGGAGAAAGGGCAACACTAGAGCATCCAGACAACAATATCTAAGAAAGTGCACCACTGAATCTCAAAGAATTCCTACCATAAATGTTCAACCTATGAAGAGAGCTGCCAAAGCAGATCATTGGGAATCACATAAACAAACAAAAAGACTTTCCTAAAATGGAAAGACAAAGAACTTACAAATGAAAGGCATAGGAGATTCCCCAGTAAAAGAATGAAATGGAGGCAAACAAACAATCACATGTAGTACTCAAAAGAATGGTAATAAGAATGCTCAAGGAACTCACAGACAGCTACAAGGAACAGAGTGAGAACTACAACACCATGAAAAAGGAAATAGAAACTACAAACCGCAACTAGGAAGAAATGAAGAATACAATTTCTGAAATAAAAAATATATACCAGAAGGAATCGCAAGCAGGCTGAAAGAAACAGAGGGCCATATTAGCGAGCTTGAAGACAAAGCAGGGAAACCCAGGCAAAGCATCAAAAGAAAAAAGACTAAAGATAGATAGATAGATAGATAGATAGATAGATAGATAGCTTGCTTAAGGGAACTGCAAGACAACCCAAAACACAACAACATTAGATATATAGGAATATTAGAAGGAGGAAGAAAGAAAAGGGGATAGAAACTCTGTTTGAAAAAATAATGACACAAAACTTCTTGAACCTAGAGAAGGGAAAATCCATCCAACTTCAGGAAGCACAGATGGTGCCAATCAACATGAACCCAAAGAGGCCTACTCCAACATACATCATAATGAAAATGTGAACTTAAAAATATTTTACATATTTTAGAGGGAAGAGAAGGGAGAGAGAGAGGTAGAGAAATGTGTGTTTGCCTCTGTTGAGCTTCCCCTGGGGGCCTGGACTGAAACACGGACTTACGCCCTGAATGGCAATGGAACCAGCAACCCTTTGCTTCACAGTCCTGTGCTCAATCCACTGAGCCACACAAGGAAGGGCTAAATGCCAAGTTTTATTTTTTTTATTTTTTTAATATATTTTATTGATTATACCATTACAGTTGTTCTATTCCCCCTTCATTCCCCTCCCCCCACACACTCCCTCCCCCACCATTTTCCCCCGCTTAGTTCATAACCACGTGTCACAAGTTCTTTAGATTCTATATTTCCCCCACTATTCTTGCCCTCCTCCTATCTATTTTCTACCTACCATCTATGCTATTTTCTGTGCCTTCTCCCCCTTCTCCTCCTCCCACCCCCCTGTTGCTAACCCTCCATGTGTTCTTCATTTCTATGGTTCCACTCCTGATCTGGCTGTCCTCTTGGTTTGCTTTTGTTTTAGGTGTGGTTGTTAATAACTGTGAGTTTGCTGTCCTTTCACTGTTAATATTTTTCATCTTCTTTTTCTTATATAAGTCCCTTTAATATTTCATATAATAAGGGCTTGGTGATGATGAACTCCTTGAACTTGACCTTATCTGAGAAGCACTTTATCTGTCCTTCCATTCTAAATGAAAGTTTTGCTGGATAAAGAATCTTGGCTGGAGGTCTTTGGATTTCATGACTCGGAATACTTCTTTTCAGCCCCTCCTTGCCTGTAAGGTCTCTTTTGAGAAATCTGCTGACAGTCTGATGGGTACTCCTTTGTAGGTGACTGTCCCCTTATCCCTTGCTGCTTCTAGATTCTCTCCTTCATTTTAGTCTTGGCTAATGTAATTATGATGTGCCTTGGTGTGTTCCTTCTTGGGTCCAACTTCTTTGGGACTCTCTGAGCTTCCTGGATTTCCTGGAAGTCTATTTCCTTTGCCAGACTGGGGAAGTTCTCCTTTATTATTTGTTCAAATAAGTTTTCCACTNTCTAATTTGTGACCATAATCAACCAGTTCTGTGAGCATCCTGATAAATAGTGTCTTGAACTGTGCTTCTGAGAGGCTGGCAATTTCTCAGTCGCTGAGAGTTATTGGCTCTGGGACTTTGAGTTCTTCTTGCACCATCTTTTGGGCTGTTTGTGCCTGTTATGTAGCAGGATCAGAGCCCTAAAGTGTTCACTAGAGCAGGGCAACTAAGTCCCTGGGTTGTGACGTTGTATGTGGAGGCGGGGTCAAAGAGGAACAATTGTGTCCCGTCTGCCGCCTGCCGCCTTGGCCCCCACTGGTGCCGCAGCCGCCACCGTCACCAGGCCCACGTGTTTTGTTCCACTGCACGCGATTGTGCCACCTCCGTCAGCCCTCCACCACTGGGTTCGCCCCCTGGGGCCTGCGTGGTCCGTCTCACTGTGCGCGAATGTGCGACCACGGTCGGTCTGCCCCACACCCGGACTGGTTCCGGGCTACCTGCGCGTCTAGGTCGGGGATCTGTCCTGCCCGACCCAGCTCAGCTGCTGGCTCCGCCTCTCTTACGTCCCTGTTGAAAGGTTCGTAGTTGTTGGACTTCCGTATAATTCAGTTTTCTGGTCTTTGGGTGTGTCCTAGTTCTCCAAACCTTTGTTGTATTCAAACTTGGTTGTGGGAGAAGGCACAGTGTTTCCACCTATGCCTCCATCTTGGCGGAAGTTAAAAATGCCAAGTTTTAAAGAAAAAAAAAGAATATTAAAAGCAGCAAGGGAGAAACAGGATGTAACATACAAGGAAACTCCAATAAGATTAGCAGCTGACTTCTCAATGGAAATGCTCCAAGCCACCAGGGAGTGGCAAGGACCATTCTATGTAAGGAAAAGTGAAAGCATTCAACCAAGACTAGTTTATCCAGCAAGGCTCTTAAGTATAATGGAAGGCCAAATAAGAAGTTTCCCATACAAAAAAGCCTCAAAGAATATACCTCTCCCAAACCAACTCTGCAAGAGATGCTAAAGGGTCTGCCTTAAGAAAAGAAAAAAGAAAGAGTAACAGAAAGAGGAACACAGGTACAAAAATAGCAATGAATAAGTACCTATCAATAATAACCTTAAACATAAACAGATTAAACACCTCAATCAAAAGACATAGAATACCTGAATGGATAAGAAATCAAGACCAACACATATGCTGCCTACAAGAGACCCACCTTAGAACAAAAGACCTACACAGACTGAAAGTGAAAGGCTGGGAATAAATATTTCAAGCAAATGGACAGAAAAAAAAAGCTGGGGTAGCAATGCTCATATCAGACAAAACAGACTTGAAAAAAGGACCATAAAAAGAGATCCAGAAGGTCACTTCATAATACTCAAGGGAAAAATCCAACAAGAAAATATAAGCATTATAAATATATATATGCATCCAACATAAAAGCACCCAAATGCATAAAGAAAATCTTGGAGGACTTCAAGAAAGATACTGACAGTAACTCAATTATAGTAGAGGGATTTTAACATCCCACTGTCAAAAATGTACAAGTCTTTCACACAAAATATCAACAAAATATTGTGGCATTGGACAATGTCCTAGACAAAATGGAGTTAACTGATATATAGACAGAGCCATTCATCCTAAAGAAGCAAAATACATTCTTTTCAAAAGCACATGGAAAACTTTCAAAGATAGACTACATGATAAGACACAAAACAAGCCTCAACAAATTTAAGAAAATTCAAATCATATCAAACATTTTCTGACCATAGTGAATCTAGAAGCTAATCTCAAGGGAAAAACTTAAAAACACACAAACTCATGGAGCTTGAATAACATGCTATTAAACAATGAATGGGTCAAGAATGAGACCAGGGAAGAAATTAAACCATTTCTGGAAAGAAAATGAACTCACTACAACCCAAAACTTATGGGACACAACAAAGGCTAACCTGAGAGGGGAATTCATAGTGATACAGGCCTACCTTAAAAAGATAGAACATTTCAAATGAACACCTAACCCTACACCTACTAGCACTGGAGGAACAACAACAAAGAGAGACCAGAGCAAGTAGGAGGATAAAATCAAAATGAGAGCAGAATTAAATGACCTAGAGACTAAAAGCACAATTCTAAGGATCAACAAATCCAGGAGCAGGTTCCTTGAAAATATAAATAAAATTGACAAGCCTTTAAGAGGAATCATTAAGAAAAAAGGAGAGAGGATAAATAAAATAAACACAATCTTTTCTCCAAATAAACACAATCAGAAATGAAAGAGGAGATATTACAACTGATACCACAGAAATACGAAGAATTGTAAGAAATTACTAGAAACAGCTATATGCGGAAAAAATTTGAAAACCTAGTTGAAATGGACAAATCTGTAGAAAAATATAATTTCCCAAAACTGAAGAAAGAAGAAGAAAGCCTGAACAGACCAATAACAGCTGACAAAATTGAATCAGTACTTAAAAAAAAAAAAAAAACAAACAAACAAAAAAAACTCCTGACAAATAAAAGTCCTGGACAGGACAGTTTTTCAGGAGAACTTACAGAAAATTTAAGGAAGAGGTAACCCATATCCTTCTCAGACTAATTTAAAAAATTCAAGAAGACAGAAGACTCCCAGACTCTTTATGTAGCCAGCATCATCCTAATTCCAGATTCAGAGAAAGTCATAACAAAGAAAGAAAACTTCAGGTCAATATCGCTGATGAACATAGACACTAAAATCCTTGAGCAACACATTAAAAAAATCGTATACCATGATCAAGTGCAATTCACTCCAGGGATGCAAGGATGCTACAATATTTGCAAATCAATAAATGTAATACACCATATATAAAAATGTAAAGACAAACACCACATGATCATATCAATAGACATATTAAAATATGCTCAATGTCACTAATCATCAGAGAAATGCAAATTAAACCATAATGAGATATATTTCACACATATTAGAATGGCTATCATTAAATTAACAAACAAATGTTGGCAAGTAATGTGGAGAAGGGGGAACCCTTATGTACTAGTTGTGGGAATGTAGGTTGGTGATGCCACTGTGGAAGGCAGTATTGATTACCTCCAAAAATGAAATATGGAATTGCTTTATGACCTAGAAATTCCACCTCTGGGAATTTATTTGAAGAAACCTGAAACACAAATTCAAAATAAAATATGCACCCCTATGTTCATTGCAGTGTTATTTATAATAGCCAAGACTTGGAAGCAGCCCAAGTGTCCATCTAAATGAGTGAATAAAACAACAAATGGTATAGTTACACAATGGAATACTACTGGGTTGCAAAACAGAAGAATAATTTACCCTTTGTGAAAGCCTGGATGGACCTGGAGAACTTTATGCTAAGTGAAATAATCCAGTCAGAGATTGACAAGTACCATATAATTCCACTTATATGTGAAATCTAATGAAGAAACTGAACTAACTAGCAAAATAAACACAGACTTGCAAATAGAGGTGGGTTGATAGCTCTGGGGGCATGCTTGAGAGGGTGGAGGGATTGAGTAAAAACAAAAAATAAGGAAGAACTCATAATCATGAACAACAGTGTTATTGTGGGTGGGTGAGGGGGTGGGTGGAGGTGTAAGAGGGTTAGAGGAGATAAATGCTGGTGGGGAAAATGAAACAAAAAATAATTAAATAAATAAGCTCAGTTACAACCAAGAGAAAGATTAAATAAATAAATAAATAAAGCCTAGGATTTCTCTTATGTCAGATTCTAACAGTTTTACTGTTTTGTCATTTACGTTTATTTCTATGATTCATTTTGAGTTATTTTTTGAAAAGAATGTAAGGTCTGTCTCCAGATTGACTTTTTTGTATATGGATGTTCAGTTTTTCCAGCATGTTTTTGTTGAAAAGTTGATTTTTTCACTGCATTTTTCTTCATCTCTTCATAAGTAGTTTTGTATTAGATATTGCACATTGTAGATGCTATGTTGATAAGTATTTGAATTTTGTATATTCTCTATAGAGTTGACTATTGTGTTAAGTTAGCTGCAGATCACCTTGGTTGGTTTTTGAGCTTTCTGAGTTGCCTTTAATATAAGTATCATTTATTATTAAGGTGTTCATTAAATGCCATGGGTGTTCAAGAATATCTTAATAGTTTCTGGGGAAAAGTTGAATAGCTCCCAGCCCTGTGTATCCTGGAAATTGTTTGGTTTTTATGTCACTACCAGCTATTCTCCACCCCCCCTGCCCCCGCCCAGCCCTCCCCTGCCCTCAGTCCTATGTAGTCTCCAGACATATGGATATCTTAGTATTCAGTGGAGACTCAAATAGAGCCCTCCACAGATATCTGGAGTCTCTCTCTGTTCTTTGAAAATCCTGCTTTACAAATTCTAATTATTTCAAACTCTCTAAATTGAAATATCTGCCTCTACAATTGCATTCTGTTTTTTTTTTCCCTCTGCCTTAAAATCTAGAAAACACTTCCATGTAGAAAGTCTGGGTATTCATAACATGGATGACCTCAATTGTTTCCCTTCTTTCTAATAATAGCTAGTTAACATTTTTATTTCAGTTATTTATGTCAAGACAGCACCTTGTGCTAGATACATCATCAAAGCTGGAAATAAAAGATAATTTAGAAAAGAAAAATTGCAGTTTAAAAAATTTTATTTTGTATGTAGAAATTTCCCATTCTTTTAAGTGCTGTTTACATATATATTTAGGCAAGCAGATGGATGTTAGGGTAAGTCTGGATTTAACAATTAGAAAAGCAAAAACTAATGTACATATAACTGGCCTGAAATTCCTGTTCAAAAGAACAAGTTTTACTTAGTGTTCCTTAATTATTTCATGTGATGAAATCTACAATCTGCATGATTTGTATTTTTTCAAATAAACAAAAGATTTAATGGAAAATAATTAGACCCCTAAACATACCGAGAGACTTTTTACTTTTTATTTTTATTTATTTAATTTTATTTTTTATATAATTCTTGTTCAAGTACAATTTTCTGTCTTACATTCCCAGCCCAGCCCCTGCCCAGTGCTCCCCACCTCCCTCCCATTTCCATTCCCCACCTTAGTTATTACATGTGTCCTTTATTCTTGTTCATGTGAATCCTTCCCCTTTTCCCCTGTGATTCTCTCCACTCTCCCCTCTGGTCCCTGTCAGCCTGTTCTGTATTTCAGTGTCTTTGGTCATATTTTACTTGCTTGTTTGTTTTGTTGTTTAGATTCCTGTTAAAGGTGAGATCATATGGTATTTGTCTTTCACTGCCTGGCTCATTTGCAACATCATGGATGGAACTGGAAAGCATTATGTTGAGTGAGACTTTTTACTTTTTAAATTGTCAGATTTTAGTTCTTTTCCAAAACTTGGCAATTTGTTAGGCAAACTGAATGCCTACACCTCTTAAAACATGACATTTTAAGCTACAAATTTATTCTGTGGGAAACTGGAAAAACTTGCTTTAGAAATATAATTGCTTTCACAAAACATTTTTCTAGGGTGTGAATGTCACCAAAGGAATAAAAAATGAGGGGAAAAAAGTAAATTATGATCCTGAAAGTATTTGGGGAAGAAAAATTTTTCCAGTTTAATGATATTGTATAAATTTATCTTTTTTTCTTAGGCCTTGGTATGTGTTTTCTATTGTTTATTAGCTACCATTCGATAAGAGCCAGTGGTTTGACTATTGTGTTAAAAAGAATAATAAAAATGTTGAATCCTGTTTGGTGATTGTTTCATTGGATCTGCTACTGTCCTTTAGCTTACACTGGAATGGCAGTTAAGTCTGGCCTGTTAAATGCTGATGTGGTGTCAGGGGAATCTTCATCCAATTTTTCAGTAGAACATTACCTCTTTTCTTACTCTGACATTCTACTCTACTCACTGCTGTCAATGTCAGAGGATGTGTCATTATTTGAACAAAAGCACCTACCAGAAGAAAATGTGCTGTGTTTACTTTTAAAAATGTCAGTCACGGTACATTTAGAAGTGTTTTCTGGGGCTAGCACAAACATATTTGACTGGACTGAAAACAGAACTCCTTGTCCATGCTGGGAATCACTGATTTAAGACTGAAAGGGACTTGAAGAAGCCAACTAGCCCAACCTCTTATCTTCTGGTAAAAAAGTAGAGATTTTTCTCCTAGACTTCTAAAGATCCCCATAAAGTACGTGCTGCTATTTATTTCTGGGGGATGCAATAATTTCAATCCTATTTCTCATACTTCTGGTTTGTTTTCTTGCCATGTGTTTCACATGAAAAAAAATTTTTTGGCGTCCTGGCTGGTATAGCTCAGTGGATTGAGCACGGACCTGCGAACCAGAGGATCGCAGTTCAAATCCCAGTCAGGGCTCATGCCTGGGTTGCAGGTCAGTTCCCAGCAGGGGACACACAAGAGGCAACCATATATTGATACTTCTCTCCCTCTCTCCTTCCCTTCCCCTCTAAAGATAAATAAATAAAAAGACTTTCAAAAAAATTTTTTGCTAATATACACTCAACTGCTTTGGTCTCTAACTAACAAAATTATTTGCACAAATCACATTCTTATGGAGTTGGTAGTGTTCTACTACAGAAGTAAGCAAACCTTTTCTGTAAATGGCCAGGTGGTCTCTGGTGAAATGCTGGCAATGAGGTCTCTGTTGGAACTCTATAACTCTACACTGGACCATGAACACAGCCATAGATAATATGAAAATGAATGGGCATGGCAATGTTCCAATAAGTGTTTACTTGTAAAACGGGACTATGGGTCAGGGTCTGAGGAAAGTAATTTGCTGATCCCTCTTCCAATGTTTTGTCAAACTATTGGGAAAGGCATTCCCATTTATGCAGTCTTTTGACTGCTAGACGGTAACATAAGAATGTCCCTTGAGCCCACTCTTATGGGTTAATAGTTCTCATAGCCTGTGATAAGCCTATTTTTTTTGGAAAAAAATCTTTCTTTATTCCAGGCTTGATGTGTACTTCTCCGTTCTGGTTAAACATGTGCATCATATGATCCCTGGTCAACCCCACTGTGTATTTGTTCCTAGTTAGGAGGGCATGAGGTCCTTTGCCTTTAGGGCAAAAGCATTGGGTACAGACCATCTTTGTGGTTTGGGGTTATAGGGTGAAACCTGCTGACAATAGGGGACAGATACTCTCTATTGAAGCTGATTCTTTTACTTAATTTTTTATTGTTTTACACTATTACAGATGTTCACATTTTCCACCCCTCTTTGCCCACCTTCTCCCCACTCTCACGCCCCTTCCTTCTGGCCATCACCACACTGTTTTCTGTTTTTATGAGTTGTGCATATATGTTCTTTGGATAATCACTTCACCTTTTTTCATCCAGGTTCCCCTCAGCCCTGCCTTCTGAGAGTTGTCGGTCTGTTCCATGTTTCCATGCCTCTGTTTCTATATTATTGTGAGATTCTTTTTTTCATTATATTACATATATAAGTGAGATCATATGGTATTTGTTCTTTATCAACTAGCTTATTTAACAGCATAGTAACCTCCACTTCCATCTATATTGTTGCAAAAGGTAAGAGTTCATTCTTTTTTATGGCTGTGTAGTATTCAATTGTGTAAATGTACCATAGCATTTTTATACATTCATCTACTGGTGGTCACTTGGGATATTCATAGTTCTTGACTATTAAAGTGCATATATTTTTTCAAATTGGTGTTTTGAAATTCTTAGAATATATTCGCAGAAGTAGGATTAGTGGTTCAAAAGGTAATTCCATTTTTAGTTTTTCAAAGAAATTTCAACGATTTTCCATAATGGCTGCACCAATCTTCATTCTCAACAACAGTGCACAAGGGTTCCCTTTTCTTTTGCTCTACCTCTAAAGCATCTGTGCCATCCAAGCCTATATGAGTCACGTCTTTCTTGACTACCCCAATACTTGGAAATGCGAGAATGTGTTGACATGCTGGGATCACCTCTCCTGGTGGCAAACATTGTTATGCTTTTTGCTGTCATCCATGTTGTGGGACTCTTCCCCTGGAAGTGATAACAGGTGTCACTCAACACCTGTTATTTTGCTATTTTTCTATTACTGGGTAGATATAATATTATCTATCAAAATGAATCCTCTAACTGTGGAATCAGATTATGCAATTGCTTTTGACTAAATGCGTTATTAAACTATACTTGAGCAAAGATTAAGAATTGTTGATGTCTATTCTAGGCTAATTCAGAATAGTGACATTTCTTCTTGAGGATCTTTGGTTATAAGGTCAATACTGAAAAAATCAATTCCCAGGTGGTTCTGTAATAATTTTGGGATATTGCACTGTGTGCAATACAGAATTATATTATTACTGAGGCTTTTTATGAAAACTACTATATATAAAATTAAATAAATATACATAAGTATCTAAAGTTGTTAAGTAACAAAAAATGACATTTACAGCAAATGATACATATTGAAATATTTTATATAAAGCAAATTGTCTTTTATTTTCCCCTGGTGCAAATATAGCTATTATATTCTTAAATTCCTGAAATTCTGATAATATTTAACCAAAAAAAATTTTGGATAAGAATATTAGTCAAAACTTATATGTAAGTTTCATATGTATGTAAACTTATATGTAAGTAATGTTTTGGCAGGAAAATGTATACAGTAATTCAGATTTAGATATTTTTCATCTGTTTTCCCTGAGAGATTATAAAGTTAGATTTTCAAGTATAATTTAGATATTGCAATTTTTAGAATTTTCCTTAATATTTAGATTCTTTTGCTATACTTTTACATCATTATTTTGATGTTGATTATGTATCAGAACTAACTTGTGAATTGGTGCATGATTGTGAAAATATAGTGAGAATATTTATTTTTTATCTTGAAAAATAAGAAATACATTGTAATTATGTTTAGCATTGAAGTTAGATGTAATTATTAAAATAATTATGCAATTTTTAATTTCACTTTGAATCTTCTGCCCTTTAAGTTCCTCTTGATCATGATAGGTATGAAGGGGTATAATTCTGACAATATCTACATTGCTTTCTGCACAATGAAAAATAGCCACTTAGATTTATTTTTTTATTGAATCAAACAAAGGAAAGCAGTTATTTTTGAAATATAATAAATATTTTTGACTGTGTGAGGATTTAATTTACTGCATATGGTTTTCTATAAAAATTCTGGGAAAATAATAATAAATCAGATAATTAAAACGTGTGTGGGTAGGTTGAAATTGAAGATCTGGATCCTAAGGAATTAAGCATATATTGGCATTGCAGACTTTCTCAAGATTGTTACTACTTATAGAAAATAGATGAGACTGAGGTGAGAAAAGAGATAAAATGAACTTTCTATTTTAGCTTTAGTGCCTTTTATCAGATTTTTTATAGTTATATTCTTTATTTACGTGTCTATTTTTTTAGAGTTTTGCATTTTTAATTGTTCAGTTAGAGTTGTTCCGCCTTTTTCCCCATTGCTCTCCCCTGCTCCATCCTCCTTCCACTCCCACAGTCAATCCCTTCCCATTGTCCATGCCCATGAGTCTTCTATTCACATTCCTTGGCTTGCCCCTTCCCCTTCTTTCCCGTTACCTCACCCCTCTGGTCAATGTCAGTTTGTTCTTTATTTCTAAGTCTCTGGTTCTGTTTTGCTCTTTTGTTTGTTTTGTTGATTATATGTAGTCTATTTATCACTTACCAACATCAGGCATGCATTAAAAAAGACCATTCAGAATGGTTTTGTCCACACCCACAAATCTGTTTGAACAGTTTGACTGAAGAATAGTCATATCTGTCCAAAATCCAGACTTTAATGAAAAATGCTGTCAGAAATAGAAGTTGACACAGTATTTCCAGATCTCTAGAAACAGGTGAATGAAATCAATACCTAGTTTATTGATAATCAGACATGATTATTGAAGCAACAGTGAAGATGGTAAACATTTTTATTGGTGATCCTGTCTATATTTCTGTTTAAAATTCAACACAACAATCAATAATATATATATTATTGATTATACCATTACAGTTGTTCTATTCCCCCTTCATTCCCCTCCCCCCACACACTCCCTCCCCCACCATTTTCCCCCGCTTAGTTCATAACCACGTGTCACAAGTTCTTTAGATTCTATATTTCCCCCACTATTCTTGCCCTCCTCCTATCTATTTTCTACCTACCATCTATGCTATTTTCTGTGCCTTCTCCCCCTTCTCCTCCTCCCACCCCCCTGTTGCTAACCCTCCATGTGTTCTTCATTTCTATGGTTCCACTCCTGATCTGGCTGTCCTCTTGGTTTGCTTTTGTTTTAGGTGTGGTTGTTAATAACTGTGCGTTTGCTGTCCTTTCACTGTTAATATTTTTCATCTTCTTTTTCTTATATAAGTCCCTTTAATATTTCATATAATAAGGGCTTGGTGATGATGAACTCCTTGAACTTGACCTTATCTGAGAATCACTTTATCTGTCCTTCCATTCTAAATGAAAGTTTTGCTGGATAAAGAATCTTGGCTGGAGGTCTTTGGATTTCATGACTCGGAATACTTCTTTTCAGCCCCTCCTTGCCTGTAAGGTCTCTTTTGAGAAATCCGCTGACAGTCTGATGGGTACTCCTTTGTAGGTGACTGTCCCCTTATCCCTTGCTGCTTCTAGGATTCTCTCCTTCATTTTAGTCTTGGCTAATGTAATTATGATGTGCCTTGGTGTGTTCCTTCTTGGGTCCAACTTCTTTGGGACTCTCTGAGCTTCCTGGATTTCCTGGAAGTCTATTTCCTTTGCCAGACTGGGGAAGTTCTCCTTTATTATTTGTTCAAATACGTTTTCCACTCGTGGCTGTTTCTTTGCCCCTTCTGGTACCCCTATAATCCGGATGTTGGAGCATTTAAAGATGTCCTGGAGGTTCCTAAGCCTCTCCTCATTTTTTTGAATTCTCATTTCTTCATTCCTTTCTGGTTGGATGTTTTGCCCTTCCTTCTGGTCCATTCCATTGATTTGAGTCCCAGTTTCCTTTCCATCGCTCTTGGTTTCCTGGACATCTCCCTTCATTTCAATTAGTTTAGCCTTCATATGTTCCTCTAATTTGTGACCATAATCAACCAGTTCTGTGAGCATCCTGATAAATAGTGTCTTGAACTGTGCTTCTGAGAGGCTGGCAATTTCTCAGTCGCTGAGAGTTATTGGCTCTGGGACTTTGAGTTCTTCTTGCACCATCTTTTGGGCTGTTTGTGCCTGTTATGTAGCAGGATCAGAGCCCTAAAGTGTTCACTAGAGCAGGGCAACTAAGTCCCTGGGTTGTGACGTTGTATGTGGAGGCGGGGTCAAAGAGGAACAATTGTGTCCCGTCTGCCGCCTGCCGCCTTGGCCCCCACTGGTGCCGCAGCCGCCACCGTCACCAGGCCCACGTGTTTTGTTCCACTGCACGCGATTGTGCCACCTCCGTCAGCCCTCCACCACTGGGTTCGCCCCCTGGG
Organism: Sturnira hondurensis; assembly: GCF_014824575.4. Classification (NCBI taxonomy): domain Eukaryota; kingdom Metazoa; phylum Chordata; class Mammalia; order Chiroptera; family Phyllostomidae; genus Sturnira; species Sturnira hondurensis. Next base: position 365,709 of record NW_028098010.1, read on the forward strand.
GCCTGCGTGGTCCGTCTCATTGTGCGCGAATGTGCGACCACGGTCGGTCTGCCCCACACCCGGACTGGTTCCGGGCTACCTGCGCGTCTAGGTCGGGGATCTGTCCTGCCCGACCCAGCTCAGCTGCTGGCTCCGCCTCTCTTACGTCCCTGTTGAAAGGTTCGTAGTTGTTGGACTTCCGTATAATTCAGTTTTCTGGTCTTTGGGTGTGTCCTAGTTCTCCAAACCTTTGTTGTATTCAAACTTGGCTGTGGGAGAAGGCACAGTGTTTCCACCTATGCCTCATCTTAGAATTCTAATATATTTAAGCTAGTGCTTGGTACTATGTCCACCAGTGCTAAGAGGCCAAACATTTTAGGTTTAGTTTCAGAAGGCCTCTGAATCATTTGAGACCCTTTTAAAAAGTTTGTCTAATGAGTATTTCACAGAATACATTTGCAGAAGTATACTACAAAAATGTGTTGAAATTTGGGAGGAATATTTAGAGCTCTCAAATGAAGATAAAGTGAACATTTAGAGAACATTTTCTTCACTGACTGGAGTTGGGGAGGTGGATAATATAGGATGCTATGCCCCACTGGAAAACCTCTGAATAGTGATCTAGGTTATGAATATCAACTTTACTTTTTTAAGCCGTAGTAGAAAAAGTGTCCTGGTCCACACTGCCCAAATTATTAGTAAGTGAAAGATACTTGTGCATTATTTACTCATAGAAAACTGGAAAAGGAATTTGATAGATTGTCTTCTAATAAAGAAATCAAGTAATCAAAACTGTAGAAATAGTTGATTGTTGGAAACTTCACCTGGTAAGATAAATGTAATAATTATTTCAGTTCACAATTATGAATATTTTCAAGATGAATACAATTTCTGCTTTATAGAAATTGTATTGTAGTGACATACAAATTCCTACAAAATTCACAGATTTTTTTTAACAAGAAGAGGTAAAGTGGACTCTGTTCCTAGTTACAATTAGTAGGAAGCAACAGACCAGATTTTTCAAGAAGAAACTCCTAAAAAACAGGATTTGAGGAGTAGAAAAGAACAATTACACTTCAAAACAGCCAGCTTCTTCAGGGAGTTAAATTTTAAAAAGGATCAACAAAGAAAAGGAAATTGCTTTAAAGCATATAATTTATGTATGTTTTAATCATTTTGGCCAGGTGACTGATTTCAAATTCAAAAGATAAGTTTTATTTTCCAAGTTTAACAGCATCCTTAAAAACATTAGAATTGTCTATTAATTACATTACTTTTAGATTAACAAAATTTTTATCAATGAAGAACTGAATCAGAGTGTTAGAGAAGAAGTGATACATGTAATCTAAGTATACAAAGAAGCCCATTTTTCATTTCTAAAGTCAGATGCAAAGTTGCTTAAAGGCTGAAGAATAATACAAGAGGAAAATAATAATTTTAACCCACTTAAAATACTTTAATGACTTCAATTTTTATTCAGTAATGTTTCTTCTCATAAAGGAACCTTCTACAGTTGATAAAATGCCATGAGATACATAACGAATACTCAAGGTTTAGATAACATATAAGTACAATGTACAAAATAATAACACAAAGAATCTGTATACTCACCACATGACTTATAAAAATAATACATGGACTTCCAGTTTCCATTTTCTCATGTGATGATATTTGAAGGTTTTACTCCATCCAAACAAGTAAAAAGCCAGAGAAATTTAAAAAAACACTCTTCTCCTTTTATATTCATACAAGAAGTGAGGTCACAGAGCAAACCACAGCCTATGAAATTAGAGAGAGAAAGAGGTAAAGAGAATCACAATTTACCAGAGCAGAAATGCAGAAGGTGAAATCTCCATGGGAACTAGTGAGGGGGTAGGGAAGTCAGAACTATAACAAATTGCTGAAGGTTCACAGTGGGCAATTCTCGGTTAAAAACTGTAGAAACAAGTTAGAAACAGAGATATGGATATGTAGAACAGTCTGACAGCTCTCAGAGGAGAATGGGGAGGGGGAATGGGTGAAAGAAAGTGAAGGAATTAGCCAGAGAATATATATGCATAATCCACAGACAACATTCTGGTGATGGCCAGAGGAAAAGGGTGCAGAGGCTGGGTGCAAAGAACAAAAGAGGGGAAAATGGGGATATCTGCAATAGTGACAATAAAAATAAAGTTAAACAAACAAAACAAAACTCTAAGAGGATCCCTATACTTTCGTGAGTTTCACACCCAGGAGTTCAACCAGGTTTCACAGTAAATATTGGGGAAAAATTCACTTTATACTTTCATCAGGGGAGGGAAAAATTAACCTATTGATGTACACCAGAACACTCTGTTCTTAACAAGAACTGCCCTGAGGTGAAGCCATTTAACCTGAGCCTAATCAGCCGGGGTCTTATTAGAGCCTGACTGACATAGGAGAGGAGGATATATAACTCTAGAGAGCTGTGGCCTTTCATGAAGGAGAAGGGAAATACTCAACTACAGTTAGTTTAGTCATCCTGTTACAACTGAGAAGGGAGAAAAATAATTTGAAAAATTATTTAGTTTAGTCTATGTACAGAGACATAGGTTCATTAAAAGGCCTAGAACAGCCAACATAGTATTGAAGAGAAAGAACAAAGTTGAAGGATTGACGCTATCAAACTTCAAGATGTACTGCAAAGCTACAGTAATCAAGACAGTGCATCATGGCAAAAGAATAGACAATAGATCAATGGGACAGAAGAGAGGGCTCAGAAATAGACACGTATAAATACAGTCTACTTATCTTTTTCAAAGGAGCAAAGGCAATGCAATTGAGCAAGACAATTTCTTTAATAAATGGTTCCAGGACAAGTGGACATCTGCAGGCAAAAAAGATGAATCTTGACACAGACCTTACACCCTTCACAAAAGCTAACTCAAAAGGATTATGACTTAAATGCAAAATGCAAAACTAAAAAATTCTAGAAGAATATAGAAAACACTTAGATGACTTGGGGTTTGGTGATGACTTTTTAGATACAAGACAAAACACACATTTCATGAAAGAAGTAATTGATGAGCTGGAGTTTATTAATATTAAAAACTGCAACAATGCAAAAGGCAAGATCAAGAGAATGAGATGACAAGCCATAGAATGGGAGTAAATTTTGCAAAAGACATATCTGATAACAAAACTCATCCAATATATATAAACACTCTCAAACTCAATAATAAGAAAACAACTCAATTTAATAATGGTTGAATGATATCAACAGATTCCTTACCAAAGAAAACATAGATATAGCAAATAAGCACATGAAAAGATGGTCACCATAATATATCATCATAAGTTAAAACAGCAACAAACTATTACATACGTATTAGAACTCCCTAATCCAGAACACTAACACTAAATGCTGGAGCATGTGGAGCAGCAGGAACTCTTCACTCACTCTGGTGAGAATGTCAATGGTACGGACACTTTAGGAAACATTTAGCAGTTTCTTAACAAAACAAAACATTCTTTTACTATACTATCCAGCAGTTACACATGTGGTATTTACTCAAGGAAGCTGAAAACATGTCCATACAAAAACATGCACATGGATGTTTGTAGTAGAATTATTCTTTATTGCCAAAACTTGGAAGTAACCAAGATCTTCTTTAGTAATTGATGAATAAATTATGTTACATTCAGATTATGGAATATTATTTAATGTTAAAAAGAAATAAGCTCTCAAGCTATGAAGAGAGATGAGCAATCCTTAAATGAACACTAATAATTACAAGAAGCCAGATTTAAAGGCTAAATACTATCTGGTTCCAATTCAATGACATTCTGAAAATGGCAAAACTAGGGAGATAGTAAAAATATCAGTGGCTGGCAAGGTTTGGAAGGGCTTGTTGACTGGTGGAACACAGAGGATTTTTAGTTCAGTGAAACTAATCTGTATAATACTATTATAATGCTGTGTACGTATCATTATATGTTTGTTCAAGCCAATAGAATGTACAACATCAAGAGTAAACCCTAATATAAACTATGGATCTGGGTGTAATTGTGTGTCAATGTGGGGTCATCAATTGCAACAAACACATCTTTCTGTTGAGATATGATAATAATAGGGTACTGTAGATATGTGAGGGCAAAGATTGTAAGGTAAATCTCCGTACCTTTCTTTCAGTTTTTCTGTGAAACTAAATCTGATCTAAAATAATGCAATTAAAATCTTGAAAATGTGACCAGATCACATGGACATAGCCAAAGTGGGGTGGGATCAAAGGTGGGAGGTGCGGATGGGTGAGGTGGGTACAGTGAGGTGGGGGGAAATTGAGACAACTGTACTTGAAGAACAATAAAAAAGAAAAGAAAACACAACCAGATTGTATCTCCTTGTTCTCTCACCACAGAAGTTATCACCATCTCTTTTTAAAAATTTATTTATTTATTTATTTATTTATTTATTTATTTATCTTTAGAGGGGAAGGAGAGAGGGAGAGAAACATCAATGTATGGTTGCCTTTTGTGCGTCCCCTGCTGGGAGTTGGCCTGCAGGGAACCCGCCTGCAACCCAGGCATGTGCCCTGACTGGGAATCGAACCGCGATCCTCTGGTTCGCAGGCCCGTGCTCAATCCACTGAGCTACACCAGACAGGCACCATCTTAAATTTTATGTTAATCTTTTCCTTTACTCATGTCAGTTTTGACATCACTATGTAAATACCTAAATAATGTCTTGTTTTTGTTTGCCAGATTTTGAACATTATGTTATATATTGCAGAAGAGATTCCCTGAGTCACCAGGGATTTCCTTCTGCTGCTTCCTCTGGGTGATATTTCCATTTAATTTTTTAAAAGTTTATCTTTGTTGATGTAAAACATACAGTTAAGTAAATAAATATTGAGGCAATCTCCAAGGAAACACAGCAATACAACCATCATTCATATAGAAATATGAAAGGGTGTTAGAACTCCAAAAGCATACCTTGCTCCATCTTACATGGAGAGTGTACATGATGCTGCTTTGTTTGATGGTCCAGTTGAGGTCACAGCTGACAGCCAGAATGACCACTGGACATGAGAGTAAAGATGGTTCTAATCTCTAGCTTTCATGTCACTCTCACCTTCAAATTTTTCTGCATGGAACTATAGGCATCATGGAGCAGAGAAAATGTGTTTCTTCTATGATAATTCAAGTCCCAGACCTACATAATCCATGAGTATATGTTTATTAGAACAGATATTTTATGATAATATGGTCTGAGGTGGGTTGTTATGTAACAGTAGTAACATAAAAAGTAATTTTCCCTAATGCCTTGCACTTAAAAGTATTGAGGGAGAATATGTCTGTATAGAATGGTTGCCAAATTTGGTAAATTTTTAGATTAATGTTAATTTCTTTTTATATAATCTCTCACTCATCTAAGTGGTAAATCTCTCAGAGGAGGTGTTTACCAACATTTTTGGTTCTCCATCAAATCAGTTATCATCAGGGGAATGTCATTTTATCTCAGAAGCTGTTTTTTCTGGACAGGAATTGTGGAATACTCATGTGAGTCCAGTACAAAATGTGCACCTTTAAATAAAAAATAATAATTAGAAATAAAAATGTGCTAGATAATTCAAAATTAGGCCCTGGCTGGTGTAGCTCAGTGGATTGAGCACAGGCCTGCGAACCAGAGGATCACAGTTCAATTCCCAGTCGGGGCACATGCCTGGGTTGCAGGCGGTTCCCTGCAGGCCAACTCCCAGCAGGGGACTCACAAGAGGCAACCATACATTGATACTTCTCTCCTTCCCTACCCCTCTAAAGATAAATAAATAAAATCTTTTTAAAAAATTCAAAATTAAAATTTAGTACTGTAAGTTATAGGTAAGCTGACTAACTCTTGTCACTAGATCCCCAAATATGTGCTGATGGTAAACAACCTGTTGTATGTAACAAGTGAAACCCAAAATGTATACTGGTGCAAACAAAACTCTGTTATGGGCTTATGTAACTATTCTGGTGGTAAATAAGTCAAAGGAGTACTTCTTGATTACACAGTCATTTAGGGACCCAGACTGTCAGAGGCTCTACGATTTTCGGCACATGCTTCTTGAGCTGGAAGCAGAGAAAATTATGGGGAAAAACCCCAAAGGAAGATACAATGGGCCAGGCGTGGATCTGAAAGCAACATTCATTACCACTGGCCACATTCCATTGGTTACCACTCAATAATCCAAGCATATTTAACTGTAAGAGAAACTACAGTAAAGTTGTATACTCAGAAAGAAGCAAAGAACTTGGATTTGAGTGACCACAAACTGTCTCTGTAAGAAACACATATTAACTTCTGTATATTATGGATAATGACTGTTTAAAGAATTAAAATAGAATTTAAAGACCATATAGCAAATCTCTGGTGTTTTTTTCNCAATGGGCCAGGCGTGGATCTGAAAGCAACATTCATTACCACTGGCCACATTCCATTGGTTACCACTCAATAATCCAAGCATATTTAACTATAAGAGAAACTACAGTAAAGTTGTATACTCAGAAAGAAGCAAAGAACTTGGATTTGAGTGACCACAAACCGTCTCTGCAAGAAACACATATTAACTTCTGTATATTATGGATAATGACTGTTTAAAGAATTAAAATAGAATTTAAAGACCATATAGCAAATCTCTGGTGTTTTTTTCTTATATTTGCTCTGTGATAGACTTAAAATCTGAAATGATTTCTTCTCCTAACCAAACCCCTTTCAAGATGTAAAACTGAGAATAATTCTCTCATTAGAGTTTCTCATTGCATAGAAAAGTAATTCAAAATGTGATTGCAATACAGAAAGACATAGGTATTTTCAACTTGAGTGGCCATTCTCTGGTTCACTAGTTAGCTTAGGGATTATACTGACATGACATTTTATCTCTATCTTTCTTCACTGCATTTGGGGGGCTGTGGATTAGAAAAAGTGTTGTTTTTTCAATAACTCTTCTCTTCCTGTTCTATATTCAAATTCATTACTACTCAGATAATTTTGGCTGAGAGGTATATGGCCCCTCTCAGCCCAAATCAGCATAGGGCATGTCTGAGTTGGATTTTTTAAAAGGGGGGGGGTGCAGAACTTAAATAATGATCCATGGAGAAGTAATACAATCTGGTAACTTCTTTTTAAAGTTATGTTATTTCACATTTTTATTAATAATAAGCTGTGAATTTAAACTATATGAATTTGAAAATATATTCTAAATATGGCAAATAGCTGCAGCAATTTTGAGAAAGAATAACAAAGTTTGAGAGATCACAATACCTGGTATGAAACTATATTAAAGGCCACAGTAATCAAAACAGTCTGGTACTGGCATAAAAGCAGACACATAAATCAGTAGGAAAGAACAGAGAGCCCAGAAATAAACTCAAGTCTTTATGGTTAAATAATATATGGCAAAGGGAGCAGAAGCATAAAATGGAGTAAAAATACACTCCTGAACTATTTTTGTTGGGAGACATAGACAGCTACATGTGGAAAAAAAAAGAAATTTGACCACCAGCTTACATGATACACAAAAATAAACTCAAGGTGGATAAAACACTTAAATATAAGTCACAACATCTAAAAGTCCTAGAGGAGAACTTGGGCAAGAAAATCTCAGATATTCCATGTAGCAATATTCTCAGCAGTATGTGCCTAGAGCAAGAGACATAAAGGAAAGAATACACAAATGGGACTTCATCAAAATAAAAAGCTTCTCTATGGCTTGAAAAAACATCAGCAAAATGAAAAGGAACCAATCATATGGGAGAACATATTTGCAAATGATACCTCAGACAAGGATTTGATCTCCAAAATATATAAAGAACTCACATGACTCTACTACAGGAAGACAAACAACCCAATTAAAAACGGGCAAAGGATCTGAACAGACATTTCTCCAAGGAGGACATTCAGAGGGCCCAAAGACATATATAAGGATCCTCAGCATCACTAGCCATCAGAGAGATACAAATTAAAACCACAAGGAGATACCACTTCATGCTGATCAGAATAGCCATCATAACCAAATCAATAAACAAGTGTTGGAGAAGATGTGGAGAAAAAGGAACGCTAGTACACTGTTGGTCGGAATTCTGACTGGTTTAGCCACTGTAGAAAACATTATGGAGTTTTCTCAGAAAACTAAAATTGAAACTGTCTTTTGATCCAGCAATTCCAGTGCTGGGATTATAGCCTAATAATCCTGAAACACCAATTCAAAACAACTTATGTACCTCAATGTTTATAGCAGCACAGTTTTCAATAGCCAAGTGGAAGCAACCAAAGTGCCCATCAGTAAATGAATGGACCAAAAGCTGTGGTACATTTACACGATAGAATACTATATAGCGGAAAGAAAGAAGGAGCTCTTTCCCTTCACAACAGAGGTGATGGATCTGGACAGCATTTCACTAAGTGAAATAAGCAAGGCAGGGAAAGACAAATACTGTATAATCTCACCTATAAGTGGAATCTAATCAACAAAACAAACAAGTGAACAGCATATAAACAGAGACATTGAAATAAAGAACAAACCCACAGTAACCACAGGGAAGGTGGGAGAGGGTTAATGGGGAAAAATAGGGGAAGAGTCATCAAGGAACATGTATAAAGGACACATGGACAAAGCCAAAGGGGATAGGATTGAGGGTGGGAGGGGAGGAGGGATGGGGAGAGGGGATTGCTGGGGGCAAGATGGAGGCCACTGTACTTGAACAACAATAACAAATACATAAATAAAAATTTGTAAAAGGCAAATAAAATTTACAGATATTTCCCTAAAGTTTTGGAATGCTGTTGTCCTATGAAAAACAAAGTTTGCAAGCTAGTAGCATATAAAAACAAATTACCAAAGGATGTGCCCAAGGGAAAGCTCAGATCTTTGCTTTACTTTTAGCATTTTTCACTTAGCATTGCTTTAATAACTGGATTTTGTAGTCCAAATTTTTAAAATTTTATCCAGAAATAAAATTTTATCACAGACACAAAAGATACCATGATTTTCATGTTGATATATCTTTAATAAGGTTATTTTTATCTCATCATGAGAAATGCTGCTATTTAGCAAGAGTAACATCAAATTTCATTGCTAAGTATAAATGCTAAACTGTTGCTTTTATCATTTTTCATTAAAGTAAACATAGTGATATTTGTAATAACTCCGAAAGCTAAGTAAATTTTCAAAAAGAAAAATCTGTAGTTTTAAAATACTCTTTTGAGGAGCGTTATCTCTTAAATTGATATCAAGGACATCTATTAAATTTGTACATATTAAAATATTCTCTTTTGATTTGAGAATGTTTAAAGTGCTTTTACCTTTGAGCAAAATAACTACATCTTGAATAAAAATCACATTTTAAATGTCCAAATAAAGATAATTCTTTGTAGCTAAATTCAAATCTTAAGCAACTGTACAAATTACCTTTAGTTTAATCGTTAGCTAAATTCAAAGCTCCTGATGCATAATTTAATAATACAATGTTGCAACCTAATGAGGACTGTATTTGCCAAGTCCACATGATAGTGAGAGTTTAATATTAAAAAAAAAGAAAGAAAACTTTTGTATAGCAAAAGTGATTTGAAGATGTTTTGCTCCATGTATGTGAACTCAGTAGGTGATTCTTGCCTATCTTTGATGTCAAACGGCACAAAACTTCAGTGAGTAGTAGCTTCAGAAATGCAATAGACATAGCTGAGTCTTCATATGAAGCTCATGCTTGAACTACATCAGAAGAACTGACATCTATTATGGTGAGCAAAGACAAGTGTTTGAAAAGAGATTCAAACAGAAGTGACAGAATTTACAGTGCATAGTTTTATATAAGTTGATTTTAACCAAGCATATCTCTATGAACTCCACAGGATAGAAAGAAAATTTCAAAAGGCAGAGGAATTGTTGTCTTCTAAGGGCATGGAATGTTTTAATAGTGTAAGGAAGAACATTTCTGAAAGGTTATGTGGTGATCCATTTACTTTGAGTAATAAGGCTTGTCATTGTGATAGTGCAGTTTTTAACCCTTAGAACAATAGAAATGTATGTCAACCAGAGAGCAGAAAGGAATTCTTAAAACTTAGAATAAACTTGCGATCCATTTTAAAGTTAAAGGCTCTAATCATAGAGACTTGCTATAAATTTTCTGAATGTCAACTAGCCACTAAGTAGTAAGCAAAAAACAAGCAACAATAAACAAAAATCCGTTTCTGAGGTAGTGAGGGTGTTCAACTTAACTAAAATAAGACAAAATTCAGCCGTGTTTCTTCAAAAGAAAATAAACATCTGCACTTCGTTACATTTCCTCACATAAGCTTACTTTTATTACCAAGAATGCATAGGCTATGTGCACATCAGTTTTAAAAAGTTTGGCCCTAGCTGGTGTGGTTTAGTTGGTTGGAGCATCATCCCATAACCGAAAGGTTGCTGGTTCAATTCCCAATCAAGGTGCATACCTAGGTTGGGCTCTTAATCACCAGTCTTGGTCCTGGCGTGTACAGGAGACAACCAATTGATGTTTCTCTCTCACATCAATGTTTCTCTCTCTTCTTCTCCTCCTTCCTCTCTGTCTAAAATTAATTAAAACATTTCCTCAAGTGAGTGTAAGAAAAAAGGAATAAAAAAGTGTATGTTTGTATGAATGAATGTCTGTTGTGTTGTGGATCTGGTAGGGAATAAATGTTAGAGACTTTACCTGGAGAAAGGTTGGTTTAAAATTATATACTAAGGGTTTAATCACAGCAGTCCTCTAAAACTACCCCCAAAGAATCTAGCGTCACAAAGTGACTTAGTTGTTTTTCTACCTATGCTTCTCCACCCTGCACCCAAACGGATTTAAATAAAAGCAAAACTGTTTGGTTAAGGCCTAGAAAGGCAATTCCTGGGCAGGAATTTCCAGCTTGTAATCAACATTTAGAAGTGTGAGATCTGCCTTTTTTAAACCTACAATTAGTATAATTAGTGCACTGCATGCCAAACCATTTGTTTTGTTATTATATAGTAATGTTTCCTTTTATTTTTATGTTATTTTTTAATTTATTTAATTAATTTTCAAGTACAGTTCCCTGCTATTACTCCCATCCCATCCCAACCCCCTGTACTCCCCAACTCCCTCCCATTTCCACTCTTCTTAGTTGTTGTCCATGTATCCTTTATATTTGTTCCTCTAAATCCCTCCCCTATTTCCCCTGAAATTCCCTTCCCTCTGGAACTGGAAAGCATTATGCTGAGTGAAGTAAGCCAGGTGCTGAAGGACAAATACCATATGATCTCACCTTTAACAGGAAGCTAAACAACAAAATGAACAAGCAAGCAAAATATAACCAAAGACAATGAAATAGAGAACAGGGGGGCAACGTTTGCTTTTAGCATCAAATTCCCCTTCCTAGATTAGCTGCTGAAGCCTCATCCAAGGACAATTTAGCTAGTCAATTTAAAATGTGTCACTCCCTTGAGCACTGCATCTCAGTTCTTTAAATTTCATTACTGACTTGTTACATTGTTTTAAATAAATCTTTTCTCCTGATGTGATGTAGCATATCCTGTAGGTTGGGCCAGGCTGTTTATAGACAGACCATGTAGCCCACAGACCTTTCTTTCAAATTATTAGAAGACCTAATGCAAGTTAAGCCACAGGGGAATATATTTAATAATTGTTCATTAAGGGTATACTTTCTCAAAACATGAGTGTGGTGCTGTAGAGAACAAACATGATATAACTATATAAAAATAACCATTCATTCAGTTGTTACTGAATTAGCTTCTTCCATCCAATTAATACTTGTTTATTTTCTTCACAGCACTTATGAAATTCTGAATAATTTTGTTTATTTCTCTATTTGTTTAATGTCTATCTCACCTCTATCACTTTTGAATTCTAAAATAGTTTGGGATCTTTAAAATCCTCATAACTTCTCTATGTCTAATATCTAGCAGAATGTTTGATCCATAGTAGGTGGTCAATAATATTTTGTAGAGTATATTAATAAATTAACTAAATGCTTTACATGCATTATCTCATTTAATTTTCTAAGTAAGTTCATATTTTTGTTGTGGTTTTACAGATGTGGAAACTGAACTTCAGATACATTAAGATTTTCAGAGGTTTAATTCTAACACAGGTCTGTTTCACTCCAAAGCTCAAGATGGTAACCATTTCACAATGTTGGCAATTCAGTGTTCATACTAGGTTTTTACTACTGGAAGATAGTTTTGAATTGAAGATGCCATAAATTTAAAATCAAAGAGATAAATATGTCTATTAATAAATTATAAAAAATAGACCACAAGTCACTATAATAGATGCACAAGTGTCAATCTATGAGCAAGGAGAAGCTTAATTTTAACTAAAAGATAGAAAATAGGTAAGTTTTAGGAAAGCTTTAATCTTTTAAAAATAACTACTATATATTGCAGAGCTTCTTTATTTTTCAACTCATCATATATATATTTTCTTCATGTTCTTAAAAATATTATGACAGCTGATTTATAATTCTATTTGATATTTCCAACAGATAAGTTACTTCAGGTTCACTCCACATGGAATGTCTTCTTGTAAGAATGGGCCATGTTTTTTTGTTGTTGTTGTTCTTCTTCTTAATTCAAGAAATTTGGGATTATATACTGGACACTGTGAAGGTTATGTTTGGGGGAATATGAAATTTATTATGCTCTACTGAATAGTATTGGTATATTTTTGTAACAATTAACTTGGTTGGACTCAAACTACTAACTTAGTCTCTTGGGATGCTACTCAAATCTCAGTTTTATTTCTTCACATTTAATTGGGTTGCTTAATTCTGCCCAGTGAATAAACTGTTTGTGGTTCAGCAAAAGACTAAGCAGACTATACACAGAGAATTTGAAGGCTTCTTTTCTCTGGCTCTGTTTTTTCCTGGATTCCTCCTCACTTTTGAGTTGCTGCGGTTGTCCTAAATTCTATATTGTGGTTCTTCAAATCATAACAACTGGATATTCTATTAGAGTTTAGGACCTTAGCGGTACACACTAGAGTCTATCCTCTGGCTAGAAGCTGTAAAACTGTAGAAACAAAAAATCTTACTTGATGTTCTTGCCTTCCCTCAAGGGTAAGAGGGAGGGCAGTCCTACAAATTTATCCTGCTTTTGGTTGCTCTTCAATGCCTTCAGATAGTTAGTTGTTTCTTGTTATATCTTGTCCAAAGTTTAGATGTTATCTGCAAGAAGGTTGATCTGAAAGCCTTCTAGGCCTTCAATGGACATGGAATCTCTCTGAAGAATAATATTTAAATTACCTCGATATATCATGGACAGAAAAGCAGTCAGGAAAGGAATGGAAAAGGGTGATTCTATACAAAAGGAACTGTTTATACAATGGCAATGGAAAATAAGTTTCAAATCTTGTTGAGCTTGCAGTACTGATAATAAATTCATGTATGTATTTAGTTATTTATGTGGCTGTGTGAAACATTGTGAGTATACAATGATACGTGGTCAGTTAGATGGGAAGGGAAAGCTGATAAAAAGCATGTTTTAACATATCAGGTAAAGGGTTGGAACTCTAATCTTTGGGTGGTAGGGAGCTATAGAGTATTTTTAAATGGGGAGGGAAAACATGGAGAAAGCATAAAGTGACCATACATGTCTTGAATCATCAGTGCAAATAGTGCAGAGAATGAAAATGAGGGCATTGACTCGGTAGATAAGGAACCCTTCTAGGAGGTTACTGCAGTAATCCAAAGGAATGACCAAAATTAATCAGGTCATTCAAAATGTTGCAACAGAAACCCATCTGAAACTAATTATATTAGAATTTCAGAATATTTCCATACATATGCTCTATAGAGTTAAAAATACATCTAAATAAAATCTTCTGCATATGGGAATCTAATTGTTAGAATATTTTGATTGATGTTAAATTGTTTACAAAACATTTATGAATCATAACTTCAACTTTTAACTAAAAAGACTAAACTATTTTTATTTTAATTGATTTCAGAGAAATACAGGAAGAGAGAGGGGGGGAGAGGGAGAGAGAGACTTTGATTTATTGTTATTCTTATTTATGTGTTAATTGGTTGATTCTTGTATATGCCCTGACCAGGGATGGAATCTGGAACCTTGGAATATGGGATGGCACTCTAAACCACTGAGCTACCTATCCAGGGCAAAACTACTTTTCCATTTCAAACACTGATGTACCTAATTGTTACCAAGTAATTAATATAAGATTTGCCCAGGTGAGAGTAGAAATAAACTTTCATTTATAAATTGCTTACTACATATCAGGCATATTATGACTTACAGTGCCTATTGAAACCACTAAGAAATTGTTATTTCTGTTTCCATTTTAAAGATGTAGAAATTGAGAAGCACAGGCACTAAAGTAATTTTTTTAATTTCACATATCTTGTAAATATAAAATATATTATCGAAGTTCATACCTATCTAATTTTAATGTTTATTCCTTTTTCAGCAATAGTGAATATAGTAGACAAGCTACAATTGTTTTTAGAAGCAATTTATTTTTTAACTGTATATACACTTTATTAATAATGCTTATTTGTTTTGTTCAGGGTATTACCTCTTTTTAAAAACTTTTTAAAATGTATTTTATTACTACTTTTCTTTAGGGTACCCTGACCAGGAATTGAACCCATTACTTTAGCATACCAGGACAATGCTCCAACCAATTGAGCCACCTGGCAACGACCGACCTCTTTAGTCTTTTTTAAAATAGTTTTTTCTATTTAATTATTTTTCAAGTACAGTTTTCTGTCTATTACTCCCATCCCATCTCACCCCCTTTGCTCCCCCCTCCCTCCCATTTCCACCTGCCTTAGTTTTTCTCCATGTGTCTTTTATACTCGTTCCTGTAAACCCTTCCCCCTTTCCCCTGAAATTTCCTCCCCTCTCTTCTGATCACTGTCAGCCTGTTCTCTATTTCAGTGTATTTTGTTATATTTTGCTTGCTTGTTTGTTTTGTTGTTTAGATTCCTGTTAAAGGTGAGATCATATGGTATTTGTCCTTCAACACCTAGCTTATTTCACTCAGCATAATTCTTTCCAGTTCCATCCATGTTGTTGCAAAAGGTAGGAGCTCCTTTCTTTCTTTCTGCTGCATAGAATTCCATTGTGCATATGTGCCATAGTTTTTTGACCCATTCATTTACTGACAGGCACCTAGGTTGCTTCCAGCTCTTGGCTATTGTAAATTATGCTGCTATGAACATTGGGGTGCATATATTCTTTGGGATTGGTGTTTTAGGGTTCTTAGGATACAATCCTGAACAGTGGAATTGCTGAGTCAAAGGGCAGGTCCAATTTTAGTTTTCTGAGAAAATTCCATACTGTTTTCCATAATGGTTGTACCAGTCTGCAATCCCACCAACAGTGGACCAGAGTCCCCTTTTCCCCACACACTCTCCAAAATTTGTTGTTTATTGCTTTGTTTATGATAGCCATTCTCACTGGTGTAAAGTGGTATCTCATTGTGGTTTTATTTTGCATCTCTCTGATAGCAAGCGATATTGAGCATCTCTTCATGTATCTCTGGATCCTCTGTATGTCCTCCTTGGAGAAATGTCTGTTCAAGTCCTTTCCCCATTTTTTAATTGGGTTGCTTGTCTTCTTAGAGCGAAGTCGTGTGAGTTCTTTGTATAATTTGGAGATTAAACCTTTGTCTGAGGTATCATTGACACATATGTTTTCCCATACAGTTGGTTGTCTTTTTATTTTAATGCTGTTTTCTTTAGCTGTGGAGAAGCTTTTTATTTTGATGAGATCCCATTTGTTTATTCTTTCCTTTATATTCCTTGCTCTGGGGGACATATCAGTAAAAATGTTGCTGCATGAAATATCTGAGATTTTCCTGCCAATGTTCTCCTCTAGGACTTTAATGGTGGCACAGCTTATATTTAAGTCTTTCATCCACCTTGAATTAATTTTGGTGTATGTTGTAAGTTGGTGCTGGAGTTTCATTTTTTTTGCATGTAGCTGTCCAGTTTTCCCAACACCATTTGTTGAAGAGTCTATCTTTACCCCATTTTATGTTACTGCCCCCTTTGTTGAATATTAATTGACTGTAGAGAGTTGGGTTTATTTCTGGGTTCTCTGTTCTGTTCCATTGGTCTATGTGCATGTTTTTATGCCAGTACCAGGCTGTTTTGATTACAGTGGCCTTGTAATACAGTTTGATATCAGGTATTGTGATCCCTCCTACTTTGTTCTTCTTTCTCAACATTGCAGCTGTTGAGGTTTATATCCTTGGTTAGGTTTATTCCTAGGTTATATTATTTTTGTTTTTGCTATATCGAATGGGATTTTTTTCTTGATTTCTGCTTCTGCTGATTCATTGTTGGTATACAAAAAATGCCTTTGATTTCTGGATATTGACTTTGTATCCTGCGTTTTGCCAAATTTATGTATTAGTTCAAGCAGTTTTTTGGTAAAGTCTATAGGATTTTCCATGTACACTATCATGTCATCTGCAAACAATGACAGTTTTGTTTCCTCCTTTCCAAATTGAATGCCTTTTCTTTCCTTTTCTTGCCTGATCACTGAGGCTAAATCTTCCAATACTATATTAAATAGAAGTAGTGGAAGTGGACAACCTTATCTTGTTCCTGATCTTAGTGGAAAAGCTTTTAGTTTTTGCCCATTGAGTATGATGTTGGCTGCAGGTCTTTCATATATAGCCTTTATTATATTGAGAATGCTCCCTCTATTCCCACTTTGCTGAGTACCTTTATCATAAATGGGTGTTGTACCTTATCAAAAGCTTTTTCCCCATCTATTGATGTGACCATGTGGTTTTTGTCTTTGCTTTTTGTTATGTGGTGTTTTACCTTTACTGATTTGTGGATATTAAACCATCCTTGCATACCTGGGATGAATCCCACTTTGTTGTGTTGTATGATCTTTTTGATGTATTGTTGGATGCGATTTGCCAATATTTTATTGAGGATTTTAGCGTCTATGTTAATCAGCAATATTGGCCTGAAGTTTCCTTTCTTTGTTGTGTCTCTATCTGGTTTTGGAATTAGGATGATGCTGCCTTCATAAAAAGAGTTGGGGAGTTTCCCATCATCTTGGATTTTTTGGAATAGTCTGTGAAGAAGAGGGGTTAGCTCTTCCTTAAAAGCTTTGTAGAATTCTCCTGTGAAACCATCTGGTCCAGGGCTTTTGTGTGATGGGAGTTTTTTTTATTACTTCTTCAATTTCATCTACTGTTATTGTTCTGTTCAGGCTTTCTACTTCTTCTTCATTGAGTTTTGGAGGATTATATTTTTCTAGAAATTTGTCCATTTCACCTAGGTTTTCAAATTTCTGGCATACAGTTCTTCATAGTAATTTCTTACAATCCTTTCTATTTCTGTGGTATCAGTTTTAATTTCTCCTCTTTCATTTCTGATTGTGTTTATTTGGGTCCTCTCTCTTCTTTTCTTGATGAGCCAACTTAAAGGCTTGTATATTTTGTTTATCTTTTCAAAAATACAACTGTTGGATTTATTGATCCTGAGAATTGTGCTTTTAGTCTCTATGTCATTTAATTCTGCTCTGATCTTGGTTATTCCCTTCCTTCTACTTGCTCTGGGCTGTCTTTGTTGTTGTTCTTTGAGTTCTTGCAGGCATAGGGTTAGGTTGTTTGTTTGAAATGTTTCTATCCTCTTTAGGTGAGCCTGTATTGCTATGAACTTCCCTCTCAGGACTGCTTCACTGTGTCCCATAAGTTTTCGGTTGTTGTGAGTTAATTTTCATTAGTTTCAAGAAGCTTTTTGATTTCTTCCCTAATTTCAATCTTGACCCAATTCATTGTTTAATAGCATACCATTCAGTCTCCATGATTTGGGGTGTTTTGTTTTTTTTCCTATGGGGTTGGTTTCTAATTTCAGTCCTTTGTGGTCAGAGAAAATGCTTGGTATGATTTGAAGCTGGTTTTGTGTCCTCTCATGTGGTCTATCTTTGAAAATGTTCCACGTGCATTTGAAAAGAATGTGTATTTAACTTCTTTGGGATGAAGGGGTCTATGTACATCAGTCAAGTCCATTTCATCTAAGGTGTTGTTTAGTACAGCTATATCTTTGTTGATATTTTGTTTGGAAGATCTGCCCATTTTGACAGTGGTGTGTTAAAATCCCCTACTATAATTGTGTTGCTGCCAATATCTTTCTTGAAGTTCTCTAGAAGTTTTCTTATATATTTGGGTGCATCTTATGTTGGGTGCATATATATTTACGATGTTAATGTCTTCTTGGTGGATTCTTCCCTTGAGTATTATGAAGTGACCTTCTGGGTCTCTCTTTATGGCCCTTTTTTGAAATCTATTTTGTCTGATATTAGAATTACTACCCCAGCTTTTTTCTCTTGACCGTTTGCCTGGAAAATTTTTTTCCATCCTTTCACTTTTATTCTGTGATGGTCTTTTGTCCTGAGGTGGGTCTCCTGTAGGCAGCATATGTGTGGGTCATGCTTTCTTATCCATTCAGCTATTCTATGTCTTTTGATTGGAGCATTTAATCTATTTACATTTAAGGTTATTATTGATAGGTACTTATTCTTTTCCATTTTTGTTCCACAGTTCCTCTCTGTCTCTCTCTTTTCCTTCCTTTCCTTAAAGCAGTCCTTTTAGTATTTCTTGTAGAGCTGGTTTGGTTGAGGCATATAGAAGCAACTTTAGTACCTCCTCTTCTTCAGTGTCATCTGATGAATTATAGAGGTATAAATTCCTTGGAAGTGCAATAAAAATGGTAGTTCTTAGAAAATATCTGTTCAATTTTCTTCTGTGGAATAAAATTGATGGAATGAATTCCTAATGTCCTAAAATATGAAGGGGTAGACATCTTGATTAGTAGTAAAAATACATGACATAAAATCAATAACCTTTATTCAGGTAACAGAACTGTTTCGTTATTTTCAAAACAACAAAGTCAACTAAGACTCTCCTAGAGAAAAAGGTGTTTTTCGTGTGTGTGTGTGTGTGTTTCAAATGAGTGTTTTTAAAATTGTATTTTCATATGAAGAAAGCATAAAATGATATGCATTTAGTCCTTCATGAAGCCTTTAAATATTAAAGGCTTAAAAACAACCCCTTAAAGACAACCCCCCAATAGTTAACCTTATGCCTACTTGTCACGGTGTCAATATCTGGCTGCTCATCCCTTATCCAGCTAACACTTTCCAGGCCACTGGATGAATTTAAGCTGGATGGAAAGCAAGAGAAGTGGCCCAGGATTCTTCTGTAACAGAAGATATGGGGATCATGGAAAAAAATATCACCTCTCTCTTATTAAAAACCTGATTGAATCTAGTGGATAATATCTTTGCTGTATATAATCAAAGGATTTACTTCTCAAATTTTGGAATTGTTCTAAATTATTTTTCCAGTGAATCTTTAATGGAGACAAAACAAGAAACACAAGAGTGTTTTCTTGTGACAATTCATCACAATTAGCTTTATTATGTGAAAAAAGAATCACATAAACTAACTCAGATTTTAGTTAGTTATTCCTAGTAGCACTCTTGTGTTTTGTTGGTATTTGCAAAAAAACCCTTTATTTTCATGCTTTATATATATTGTTAAATTTATTAGGTGATGTTGGTTAATAAAATTATGTAGGTTTCAAATGTATACTTCTATAATAAATTATATACATATTGCATTATATCTTTAACACCCAAAGTCAAATCTTCTTCCATCCCCATATATTTGCCCTCCCAACTCGCCATTGGTAACCACCATGCTGTTGTCTGTTATCTATGAATAGGCCATGCTAAGTGAAATAAGTCACAAAGAAAAAGTGAAGAATTATATGATTTCACTTATATATGAAATATAAAGCTGAAAGAAACAAAATAAAAAAGAAGAAAACAATTCTTAAAAATACTAACCTCAGGAGAATTAGTTGTGATGGAGGAGATGAGGTAGTGTAGGCAGTTGTAAAATAGCACACTGCATAGATTTAGCTAAGAAATACTTCTGCAGGTACTTAGATGTAGGAACTGGACACCTGAGAAAATGGATAACTGAAATAGAAAACAATTTTTTTCAAGAACTGAGCACTGAACCAAGAAGAAGCAGAAAGCTGGTATAGACAGACAACACTAGTGATATTGAAGCAGTGATCCAAACACTACTGGCATACAAAACCCCTTGACCAGATGGCTTCACAGGCACATTTTAATAAACATTAAGGAAGAGCTAACCCCTATTCTCCTCAAACTAGTCCAAAAAATTAAAGAAGAGGGAAGAATCCCTCTTCCTCTCTTTAATGAGGCTAGTATTACTATTATTCCAAAACCAGGTAAAGACACAATAAAGAAAGAAAACTACAGGCCCAAATCACTGTTAAATACAGATGTTAAAACCCTCAAAAAGTATTGGCAAACCAGATCCAGCAATATGTTAACAAGATCACATACCATGATCAAGTAGGATTCATCCCAGAAGTGCAAATATGGTACAAAATTCGTAAGTCAATAAACATATTTTCTCACATAAACAAAATGGAAGACAAAAATCACATGACCATAGCAATAGATACAGAAAAATCATTTGATGTGGTAGAGCACTCATTTATAACAAAACCACATAGCCAACTGGGACTAGAGGGAGCATGTTTCAACATAATGAAAGCCATATAAGAAAAACCTAGAGCAAACATCATACTCAACAGGCAAAATCTAAAAGCTTCCCCACTGATATTAGGAACAAGACAAGAAAGTCTGCTTTCATCATTTCTATTCAACACAGTATTAGAATTCCTAGCCACAGCAATTAGACAAGAAAAAAAATAAAAGGCTTCCAAATAGGAAAGGAGGGAGTAAAACTGTCATTGTTTGCAGATGACAGGAGCAAGTACATAAAAAACCCTATAGATTCCACAAAAAAACTACTCAACCTACTAGGTGAATGTGGAAAAACAGTGAGATACCAAGTCAATATTCAGAAATTGAAGGCATTTTTGTACACTAACAACATAATATCATAAACAGAAATCAGGAAAAATTCTATTTGCTGTAGCAACAAGAAAAGTAAAGTACCTAGGAATAAACTTAACCAAGGATGTAAAATATCTGTACTCAGAAATCTATACAACACTGAAAGAAAGAAATGAAGGAATATACAAATAAATTGAAGCATATACTCTGTTCATGGAGTAGAAAAATTAACATCATTAAAATGTCCATACAGCCCTGGCTGGTGTAGCTCAGTGAATTGAGCATGAGCCTGTGAACCACACGATTGCGGTTTGATTCCCACTCAGGGCACATGCCTGGGTTACAGGCCAGTTCCTGGCAGGGGATGCATGAAAGGCAACCATACATTGATGTTTCTCCCCCTCTCTCTTTCCTTTCCCCTCTGAAGATAAATAAACAAACAAACAAACAAAGAATAAGTTTACAATAAACTTAGAATAAACTCAAAGTGGGTAGAACAAATAAATATAAGTTATGACATCATAGATGTTCTCTAGGAAAACATAGGCAGGAATATTTCAGATACCCCACTCAGCAATATTTTTACCAATATATCTCCTAGGATAAGGAAATAAAGGAAAGAATAAACAAATAAGATTACATCAAATTAAAAACCTCTGCACAGCTAAATAAAACATCAGCAAAATGAAAAGGGGGCCAGAGTTATGGAAGAACATAGTTCCCAATGATACCTCAGACAAGGGTACAATCTCCAAGGTAAATAAAGAACTCATCCAACTAAACACCAGGAAGACAAACAAGCCAATTAAAAAACATGGGCAAAGGACCTGAACAGACACTTCTCCGCAGAGCATATACAGATGGCCCATAGACATATGAAAGGATGCTCAATATCACCAGTCATCAAAAAGATACAAATTAAAACCACAATGAGATATCACCTCACACCAGTCAGAATGCCATCATTAACGAATCAAGGAAGAATAAGGAACAAGTGCTGCGGAGGTTGTAGAGAAAAGGGACCCTTAGTACACTGTTGGTGGGAATGCAGAATGGTGCATCCACTATGGAAAACAATATGGAATTTCCTCAAAAAACTAAAAAGGGAACTGCCTTTTGACCCTGCAATTCCACTGCTGGGCTTATACCCTAAGGATCCTGAAACACCAATTCAAAACAACCTATGCACCTCCATATTCATAGCAGTATCATTTTCAACAGCCAAGTGCTGTAAAGAGCCTAAGTGTCCATCAGGAAAAGAGTGGATCAAAAAACTGGGTGTGTTTACACAGTGGAATACTACACAGCAGCAAGAAGTTCCTATCCTTCATGATAGCATGGATGGAACTGGAAAGTTCTATGTTAAGGGAGAAAATCCAGGTGGCAAAAGACAAATACTATATGATCTTATCTATAAGATGAACCTAATGATCAAAATAAACAAATGAACAAAATAGAACCAGAGACATGGAAATAAGAAAAAAACTGACAGTGACCAGAGGGAAGGGAAGAGAAGGTCAAGGGGGTAAAGTAAAGGAAGAGTCTAGTCAGGGAACATGTATAAAGGACACTTGGGCATAGATAATGGGCTGGGCATTGACTGTAGGGAGGTGGAGCAGGCAGGGGAGAGCAATTGGAGGGAAACTGAGACAATTGTAATTGAACAACAATAAAAAAAAGTGAGCACATCCCCTGGTTGTTGGCTATAATTTCTGTTTTTATCCACAAATGTTCTTACTTATCAGTAAGCATTTCTATGGGCAATTTTGCTTTTTTAAACTAGTTACTGACCTCAAATTAAAAATTAATACTGAAGTTATAATATTCACCTTTGAGAATATAAATATACTATCTTTGCTGTGTTAGTAAGTTCCCTCTAGGCTCCTGGGAATAAGACCACATCAGTGTTCCAGTTTCAATAAGACTTGAATAAATTAAATAACTTTGTAAAGGTTGTTTTCTGAGTTTATGGAAAATTGTAATATATGCTGAATCAAGCATATAAAATATTGTTAGTTGACCTTTTCTTTTGGAAAATGTTAGTAAAAATTTACTTGTAACAATATTTAAAAAATATATGTATATACCCTACATTTGGAAAGAAATGTTTGAGAACATTTTGATACTAAACTCATTCTACAACTATATGGTTTCCTCTTTCTGGTTTAATAGCATGCTTAATGGATGGAACAGCAAATATGAACATCTGTATGCTCTCATCTAGCCATGCGTATGAGACAACTCCTCTGCATTACAACGCATCTCCACAACTACCAACTACTTCCACCTTCAAACTGGCTTCACCAACCTAATCACCTAATACATGCCTGAACCATAGGAGAGTCATCAAATAGACCAACCAATTTAATGCTCACAAGAATGCTTTTACTATACAAATCTCATTGATTAGGTAACTAACACTCAGGGAAGCTAGATGAATTGTCCAAAGTCACACAGCATGAAGAGGACTTATGTATATAATCATATGTGGTTCTATCTTACTTCAGCATTGCTACTCTTTCTACCATCATCAAACTCATGTACCACAGACCCCCTGAAAAATAAAATTAATATATATTTTATTTGCTTAATCTACATATAAAAACAAATAAATAGAAAGATATATATGTGTATGCCTTCCTGATATTGAGTTTTAGTATTATCAACTGAGAACACTCAAACTGATTGGTCACCAGAGTATCCAAGGATTCTGGACAGGAGATCATAGGATATGTGGAAAATTGCATAATCTGCAGCATAATTTTGTCAAAAGATACCCTTGTTCTTTTCACAGTAACATCACCTCAGTCGGTGTGAACAGAACCCTGTGGTGCTAATATAAAATAATCTGTTTTGCCCTGTGATGCAAATAAAGTTTACTTTCCTGGAAAAACAATTTACTGATGGTTTAATACTGTTTTATCCCCTAAAATTGGAGGTTAGATGAAATCAATACCTGTGATTTCTTATTCTTCAAGAACAACCTCTACACTGAAACTTACCTGTATAGTAAGTAAAGAAAACTGGTGGGGGGCAGTTGGTGGGGGGAAAGTGGAGACAACTGTACCTGAACATCAATTTTAAAAAAGAAAGAAAGAAAACTAATTAGAGAACTTCTTTTTCTAAAGGAAGCAAGAGAGTGAATTTGTACTTTAACAAGCACTGTATTTATATATATACCATAAAACTTATTATTGTGTTTACCAAAGAGTCTAAAATGAAAGGTAAAGATATTTATACAATTGAAAGATGACTTTATATGAACTGAATGTTCATAACAACCAATATATTACTTTCAAACATTTTATGAAATGATGACTAAAAACATTCTCAAACAGAACAGTAGTAGTTTGAAAACTTAATTTACTTGAAGAACACCACTTTTCCCTAAAAACATTAAACAAATAAATATTCAATATATAAAGCATACATGAGTTGAGCTTCTGTAGTTGAAATGTGAAACACCTCCATGAAATGTTAGGCCAATGTGAGACATCAATGGAAAATCCTGAGATAGAAGATATGAAGAATTTTTGAACAAATACCATATATCTTTCTAATGACAGCAAGATAGATTTTTATTTTATTTTTTGTATTGTTATTCAATTACTATCATACCCATTCCCCCACATTACTCTCCCCTATGCTACCCACCCCATCTCCCACATTCAATTCTCACCCTAGGTGTCTTTGTCCATGGGTCCTAAATACATGTTCCTTAAAATCTGTTCCATTTCTTGCTCCCATTACCCCCCCCCCTTGCCTCTGGTTACTGCCAGTTTGTTCTTTATTTCAATATATCTGGTTATATTTAGCTCATTTGTTTATTTTGATTATTAGGTTCCTCTTATAGGTGAGATCATATGGTATTTGTCTTTCATCATCTGGCTTATTTCACTTAGCATAATGCTTTTCAGGTCCATCATGCTGTCAGAAAAGGTAGTAGTTCCTTCTTTCTTTCTGCTGTGTAGCATTCCATTGTGTAGACATAGCACAGTTTTTTGATCCGTTCATTTACTGATGGGCACTCAGGCTGTTTCCCGCACTTGGCTGTTATAAATAACACTGCTATGAACATTGGGGTGCATAGGTTCTTATAAATTGGTGTCTCAGGATTTGTAGGGTATAATCTCAGCAGTGGAATTATTAGGACAAAAATCAGTTCCTTTTTGAGTTTTCTGAGGAAATCTCATACTATTTTCCACAGTGGCTGCACCAGTCTGCATTCTCACCAACAGTGTACTATAGTTCTCTTTTCACTACAACCTCATCAGCACTTGTTAATTCTTGATTTGTTAATAATGGCTATTCTGATCAGTGTGAAGTGGTATCTCGTTGTGGTTTTAATTTACACCTCTCTGATGGCTAGTGATGTTGAGCATCCTTTCATATGTCTCTGGGCCCTCTATATGTCCTCCTTGGAGAAGTGTCTGTTCAGGTCTTTTGCCCATTTTTTAGTTAGATTGTTTGTCTTCCTAGTGTGGAGTTGTAAGATAAAATTTTTAATGACAAAAAAACAAAATAGGTTGAGTTAGAAATAAAATTTATTTGACAATGAATTAAAACTTATTTTTAATTATTACTTTAAATTTTCCAACAACAGTTTATCATAAGTTCTTAATAGTTATGCTTGGGCATTAAGTATAGACTTCCTGTAGTCAATCTGCCCTTAGCACCACATTTAAATCTGCCCATTAAAATAGATAATATTCTTACATGTAAAGAGAATTGGTGCAATGCATTTGGTATTCCACCAACTGGAAAGAGACTTGATTTAAAAACTTGAAAGCCAAAAGTATTCTCTATCATAATTACAAACTACTGTTCTGGTATATTATTGGGTCATTTCATCAGCAGTAGACCACAAAAGTAAGCTTTATTAAAAATAGTGGCATGTTTTAAGTGTCCATTAATATATTTTAATTATAATGGAATGTCTATAAAAGTCCTTGTAGTATCTATACAAAGGTCAAAACAAATTAATTATAATTAGCATTAACTTAAATGCATACCAAATAAATAAGAAAAAAGGAATGTTCAAAAGAAAAATAATTCTTACAGAAAGCATGAATAATAAGTAATAATAGTGGGTTTATGTTTAAGGAACACAGAAATTCTAGTTATACATACATATAATTTAATTAATAACTCTTTTAACCAAATGTATATACATATATATATATATATATATATATATATATATATATATATATAATTCCTCACCTGAGGATATGTGTATTGATTTTAGATAGAAAGAGACACATTGGTCAGCTGCCTCCTGCATGCACCCCAGTTGGGGATCCAACCCACATCCTAAGTGTGTCCTGACTGGACATTTAATCTGAGACCCTTTGGTGTACACAATTATTCCCCAACCAACTAACCCACCCATTTAGGGATAAACATTTCATAATATAATAGCCATAGACATATATTAGGAGATCATTCCATATTAAAGATGTATTCAGATTTAGGAACCTGTTTAAATATGTCAGCTTATCAAAATGTTTTATATATTTTATACATATTTATTGTTGGGAACTGCCCTGCCTGGTTTCAGGAATTGTAGCTGCCTCCCATGGCTAAGTGAGCAACCTCCGGAATTTGGGCCATAGGAGACAAAGCTTGTTTCTGGTAGCAAGTGCTCCTTCTGCTTCTTCCCCTGCCCCCAAAACATGGTCAAGGTCCATAGTGGGTATGACCCCTCAGAGAGAGGCAATGTAGGCCAGACAAGATCACTTGGGAGGACATCATGGAAGGACTCAGGGGGCTGTAACAAAGAGGGAGCAATGGACCCTCACCCCCCCCACCCCCCCCAGCTATTGTGACATTGCCTGAGTCCCCATTTCAGTCTGGGAGAAGTGCCGCCTGGCTCTAATCCACTTAAGCCTAAAAACCTATGATGGGGAAGGGGGTGCAGCCCTGTGCTAGAAAAGGCGGGTATCTGAGGTAAATCAGTCATAAGAAAGAATATTCTGATTTTTACATATGTAAAAATCCTGTGAAACCTGCTTTGTTTAGAGTGCTCTAATTTAATTGATAAGGGTCCAAACAAGAAGCTTGTTCCTCAAAGTTTTATGGCTCATTAGCTATTTGACCCTGGCTAAGAGTAAGCCCCCACAGTTCTTTGATCATTATCTATTGTTTGATCCTTCCCTGTATTCTTGTGCAAATGAACCCAGTAAAAGCCCCTTGAGCAGAGGGCTCTTGGCCCTTCCCCTGTGAGGGATCGGCCACCTTTCCTCCCCAAGCAGATCGTGTCTTGGTAGTGTTTACTTTCATCTGTGGTGGACCAGGGAACTTTGCAGGCAAAGTTGCCCCCACAATTTATATCTATACTGATCAAACATTTCAAGCCATGGACATCATGCAATTAATGCAATCCTGATTCTGCCCTTTTCTGAGCCCCACAATTATATATGAACCTCATATCTGAGGTGTTTTTATACAAAACTTGGAGAAACATCAATTTCAACACTTCCATATTGAACTTATTTTTTCCTCCCAGACTTTTTTTCCCTTATATTACACATTTTTATAAAATATACCACAATCTATCAAGTCACCAAGTCAAAAACATGAGACATCCTATAATGAACCCCCTATATCTCCATCCCCACACCAACCTCAATCACTGGTTATTCTAGTCTTGTGCCACCCCACACCCTCTTCCCTGCTTCTGTCTTTGCTAAGGACTTAACCTTCCAGGCTATTGTAGCTTTCTGTTAACTGTCTGTTTTTTTTATATCAAACTTCTCTGATATTTACTCAATCTGTAAACATAATAGTCTTTTAAAAACATAAAACAGAGTGTATTACTTACCTGCTTTGAACTCTACAGTAACTTTTCAGGGCACAGAAGTCCAAATCACTCAGTTCAGCTTTAAAGGCCTCTGGTTTCTGGTTTCAGCTAACCTCATCTCCCATAGTATTCCCCTGCAGATGTGGCTCTTCATTCAAGGTAGACAATGCAGAGGTTTTTTTTTTGTTTGTTTGTTTGTTTGAAACGCTCTTCTTTTGTACCCCATGNTATTACTTACCTGCTTTGAACTCTACAGTAACTTTTCAGGGCACAGAAGTCCAAATCACTCAGTTCAGCTTTAAAGGCCTCTGGTTTCTGGTTTCAGCTAACCTCATCTCCCATAGTATTCCCCTGCAGATGTGGCTCTTCATTCAAGGTAGACAATGCAGAGGGTTTTTTTTGTTTGTTTGTTTGTTTGAAACGCTCTTCTTTTGTACCCCATGGCAATGCTCTTCTTTTCTGAAAGAATCTTCTACATTTTATAATTATAAGTGAACATTCACTCTTCAGGGTATTTGTTTAGGGTTTTCTTTCTTTGAAGAACTTTTCTATATTTCTTACAATCTCTCTAGTCTACCTCCTGCCCCATAGAACTGACTACTCTCTTATTTGAGCATATCACTCTTATTGTAATACAGGTTGCACTGACTTGCAATTACATAATTTATGTACCTCTCTGAACTAAGTCTACTACCAACTTGGTAGCTAGGTAGCATAGTTTACTATTGTAATACTGGTACCTTAAAATGTTAAATAAATGTTTGTTGAGTTAATGAGGAAGCAAATGAATGAATGTATTCTCTCTTTTCTTGTATTTTAGTGAATTGGAAATTTTGGCAACTGATTAAGATATATATGTTTATCCCTAAATGGGTGGGTTAGTTGGTTGGGGAATAATTGTGTACACCAAAGGGTCTCAGATTAAATGTCCAGTCAGGACACACTTAGGATGTGGGTTGGATCCCCAACTGGGGTGCATGCAGGAGGCAGCTGACCAATGTGTCTCTTTCTATCTAAAATCAATACACATATCCTCAGGTGAGGAATTATATATATATATATATATATATATATATATATATATATATATATGTATATACATTTGGTTAAAAGAGTTATTAATTAAATTATATGTATGTATAACTAGAATTTCTGTGTTCCTTAAACATAAACCCACTATTATTACTTATTATTCATGCTTTCTGTAAGAATGTAGGCCAATGAGTTCCTTCCTGTAGCTTAGACCAGATGAAACTTATAGAAGTTTTAAACTCATGAAAATTGGAATTTACTCAGGAAATACAGCTGGCATCTTAATGACAGTGCCATGCATGCCCTTTCTGAAATTTAACATGGAGTGAACCTTCCCAATCTGTGACAAAAGCAGACTTTGCTGCCTTAAGGGCTTGGCATTTTCAGATAAAAAAGAATCAATGTCATTATACAGTATTTCTCTAGAGCATTGTAATTATTCTGAATGCATACAATATTTATTTAAAACTTAAAATTAAACTTCAAATGGTGGTCATTTGAAAGCTGGCAGTCTGTATTCATGAAAAAGAATATTTCTTCTAAATTTGGGAAATAGATCAAAACGGTCTTTCCAGTAACTGGAACTTTAGTCATATAGATGCTTTTTATGTGTCAGATTTATTAATCAAGAAGGTACATGAAAATGAGAGAAAGAAATCATGAGAATGTGACTGCCAGTTTTTGATATGTCAAGTATAATTTTGTGTTGTGATTTTGTTGGATTGCAGTACACACAGCATTGTACTGTTTGTTTCCCTTTATACTCCTCATTTGTGATGACTGGAAAAGAAGACAAGGAGGACATATTTTGATATAAGATTGAAACTTAAAACTGCAGTTCTTCAATTTGAAGAGTATTTCTGTCTCATCTTTCTTTTCATGTTACATTTTTCATTTTAACAATTGATGTAAAAGGGAAAAAAAAGGAAATTTGAAAAGATGCCAGGTGTTGGTTTTTATCTAGGTGAAGGATCACAGAACTACAGGATAAAATATAGTTTGTAGCTTGTCATAGCGACAGACTTATGAAAATCAAATACTGTCAACAACAACTATTTGTCCTCTATGACTATAATAGAATTATGAAGATAGTAACATCTTTTCTTAGTTGGTAATTTTTTTCAAGATTGTAGTGTATAATGTTCCAAGTAGTTTAACAGGCTGTATTCTGCTATGATGATTAGAGTCTTCATTGATTACTCTTGTCTGATTCCTGGGATAAGAATATCATGATGTTGCAAACAGATTAGTCACTGTGAAATTCAGAATAGTAGGCTCCCTTTTAAGTTACCAAAAATAACACAAAAACAGGTATTTACAGGAGCTGAGGAAAAGTAGTTTATTTTTATGATGTTTGAACTGAAAATGAAGCAAAACTCTCTGAAAAGTAAAAGAACTGGACTAAACTTTGGTGAGGTTCTTATTTTATTCTACTTGTCAAACAATCAGTTTGGTGTTTTTATCTATTTGTTTTCATGAACAGACCAGCTACTTCTGTATTACTTAGATTTTGTACTGCATCATGCAATTTGTAAAGAAAATATTCATTTTTATCAAAGTTAACTGATTTTATTTTCCGCAAACTTAACTAAATGTTATTTTTTCTTTATGACTCCTGCAGAAAATGGTCAATAGTGAATGACTAACAGTCTTATTTCATATTCAACTCATTATTTCTGGAAATTTTATCTAGAGCCAACAGTGCCTTTCAGATTGCAGTGACTACTTTGCAGCATTTCTTGAAGGTCCTTTCAGATTAGTGTCATTGTAATTGCCCTCATGTAGCTACATGAGGTCCTAAAGAGCCAAAGAGCATGGGCAAAAAGGAGCACGAATAGAAAACAAGAAGTAAGTTTGAAGAAGAAAGTCAGGTAGAGATGTGAAGCCACAGCATTTAAAAATATATAGTTTTAGATGAAAAAATACTCCTTCAATAAATTTAGGGATTTTATAAGGTTTTACTTTATTAGTTGAGATTTTGTATTTCTATATATGCCAAACAAAATTATATAAGAAAAACATAATAAAATTTGTGCGTGTAAACTAATAAAATTATATCATATTTTAAAGTGTTTTCTAAATTGTGACCTAATCCATGTAGTATTAAAAATATAATATAATCCATGTAAATAAATATAATCCATGTAGCTGTAAATATAGATAAATTTGTCCAGAGTGTTCTAATTAATAGCCAGTTCCTAGGAAAAAAACAACACCAAACATTAATCAGACAAAAGGCAGAACTTAACCAGTTAGTTAGTTTGACTCATTTGGAAAGCATTTAGTATAATCTTCTCAACTTACTTACTATTGGCATTTATGAGTTTAATTGTGTTCTATTTCTGAAAATAATACGTACATAAATTTTTAAAAGGCTTATACCACAATCCAACCATCCTTACAACTCCTAATTGTGCTTTGCTGTAAAGACAACAACTTTTAGTCTTTCAGTTTTTATTCTGGTATTTTTATATCTGCATAGATATAAAATAAAATGTAGATAGATATACCTACACCAACATAGATATCAATATATATTCTACTACTGATATTTATATCCCTATATGTCCCAATATTTTATATACATCTTAATTTGACAATTATAAAAATTGACTTTTTGTTTTAAAAGTATAGAATTTACCTTTCTTATGCTCCTTATTTTCTCTCTCTAATTTTTCAATATTGTTATAATATTTTTGGTTAAGTTGATTGTCAGTGTTTATATAAATAGTATTATATAAAAATGTTTTACTTCTGGGCCAAAAACTATGATAACAATTATCTTTATTAAGCTTTTTGTTTTTCCAAGATTTAATATTGCCTTATTTCTTTGCTTGTTTTTCTATAACTATTTTCCATTTATCTATAAGGTATTTTTCAAAATAAATTTATTAAAAATACTCGAAAAATATACCCAAGGCCTATTAGTGCGTTTTCTAAAGTTGAAACACAATTCTCGGCAATCTCTATACAGGTCTCCCAACACACCACTGCCGCCCACAACAAACTCTATTTCTCTATTCTATTTACTCTCGAGAGATTGCATAGCTGGCATCTTGGCCCTTATCACTGCTGGTCTACTGTACTTGAATCCTCCATTTCTAGATCTTTTTTCTATTTCATTTTTTCTCTTGTATTTATAAACCCTAGTTTCCATTAACTTCCTAACAAAAAGTGCACAAGAAACATACATTTATTTTAGATAATGTCTGAAAAATGTCTTTATTCTACCCTCATTTATGATTGATAGCTTTAAAATCACTTTAAAATAAAATTTTGTAGGCATTGAATCCCAGTGTTCTGGAACTTGTGATCACTCTTGAAAATCCAACATAATTTCTTATTCCTAAGCACTTCTCCATTATCTGCTTTTACTTTCTATGATGATATTAGAATCTTCTTAATGCCTGTTTTTTTTAATCCATAAAAATCTGCTTTGGGCAGGATCTTTCTCCATGTGCTTGTCCCTCGAAAAAATCAACATGAGAGAAAAATGATTGGTTGCCTCCCATACGCAATCAAACCCACAACCTAGGTACCATATGTGACCTGACTTCATAAATAGAGATTTCAAAGTTATCAATCATATATGAGAGTAGAATAAAGGCATCTTCAGATAGTATCTAAAATAAATGTATGTTTCTTGTGTACTTTTCTTAGGAAGTTAATAGAAAACAGGCTTTATAAATACAAGATAAAAAACAAAAACAAGAAAAAATACAGAAATCAGATCCAGAGAGTTCAAGTACAGGAGACCAGCATTGGTAAGGGCCAAGATGTTAGCTCTACAACCCCTTGAGAAAAAAAGGTTGAGGAATCAAACCCTCAATGTTTTGGTATACAGGGACAACTCTCTAAGCTACTGAGCCACACCAGCCAGGGCAGATTCTGTATCTCATAAACTTATTCTTTACATTTAATCCTTTCATTTTTTTGTCCTCCCCACCCCAAGGCATTTCCTTGACATGATTTTCCATTCTTTCTGAAATTTTTTACCCTGTAAAAATCATTTTATTTACTTACTTACTTACTTATTCATCCATCTATTCATTCATTCCCATTTGAGAACATGTTCATAGATTTATTTTAAATGTCTTTTTTGGAGAGAGAGACAAAGGAGAAGGGGAGAGAGAACGAGAAAGAGAGAGAAAAACATAGAGGTGAGAGAGAAACATCAATCCATTGCCTCCCTTACTTGCCCCAACTGGGGAACAAACCTCCAGCCTAGGTATATGCCCTGACTGGGATTCTGTGTACAGGATGATGCTCTAAGCAACTGAGCCACATGGGCCAAGACCAGTATTCATATTTTAAATTGCAGTAGTTACTATTTGTTTTTTGATCATTCCTTTTTTTGTACTTATACACCATTTCTTTTACATGCACGATCTTCTCACATCAATCAGTGTAATACTTATATTTCATGTAATATATTTTAAAGATTTTTGTGTCTGATATTTTATCCATTTTCTCCCAGCTTAATCTCCTTATTTGTGTCACTCTGTATTTCATACTGGAGATTTTCCTCAAATGCAAGGTCTGGCAGAGTTAACACCTGCTTAAATGTGGTTGGTAGGATAATAATATGGGTGTAATAATTTATAGTTTTAATTTGAACATTTCACCTAAAATGTCATGTGGTTGCTTGAGTGTGATATTATTATGTTACAGAATTACATGCTTATGACTTTGTAACAAAATATTTTTTAATAAAAAAGAAGTATTATTCGCACTGGACCCTGTATTTGGTGGTCCCTTGCTGTTCATTCCAACTGAAAAGTGAAGCACACTTACAAATTTTAAAAGAAAAACTGGATGACATATCTTTGTATGTGGGAAAGATTTTCAGTTTGGATATTTATGTGAGGGAATCCTCACATGTCAGAATTATGGATGTTTTCACTAGAGGTCTTTATATTTTCTAGATAGTAATCTATATTTCTTGAGGGTGGGTAGGGCATGTAGATGTAAGATTGGCTGCAGTCATGACACTCTGCAGGTGTCAGTATCATATACAATCACTGCATTATCTCTGCCTCCAAACTGCCTGATGTCATGGAGCCTGTAACATTTCTGGTGCCTTGCCAAACCTCCCACCAAAGCTGGTCTTTGAGGGTAAAGTCAGTAAGGGAGAACTAGCCTGGAAGTATGTAACAGGTAGCCCCTTGTTCTCTCATCACTGAAGCAAGCCCACTTTTCTTATTCCCTTGCCTGATGCTAGGCTTCAAAAGCTTTGATGAGCACTTTATTTGGTAAGAGATTTCAGTTGTCTCAAGAGTTATACTTCTTTTCTCATAAGATCATTTGAATTGCATTTTGAAGTAAATCTTCACTGAAAGTTTTATAGCTGACCCCCTGCATTAAGCTAAATACGTTTCCTTCATTTCCTAATCTTGTAATTTTGTTAAAGAAAGCAGGATTTTATGTCTTGAGTGACTTTGTCTCCTTTTAAAATCTCATGCTGCTTATTGGTCTTGTGTCTATTATTCCATATGGGCTGTAGGTTTCTTATTCACCCATGAGGTCCTCACAATGGACTTGTCAAATTGTAATTATAATGGCAAATCTTTTGGTTCTGACAAATAAAACCCATATGTTTTATTTTATCCCATTTTTCTGGAGCTACTTATTTTAGTCTAAGTTTTCAAAAGTAATCACCAGTCTTTTTGAATTTTTGTAGAGTACATTTTTTAGAACCTGTAATGTGCGTAGCATAAAGCCATTTAAATTTATGTTAATTTTCCTTAGAAGTAGTATGTCAAATAATCATGCAGAGAAAAAAGTGAAAATTACTATTTATGTGAACTGAGGACCTCTATGAGAGTTGTTAAAAGGTTGAGAAATAGGAGCCATAAATGAAACTTTAAGCAAAGGAACTTGGATTATTTAGCCAAGAGGAAGGTCTAACAATTTCTATAGTTCATGAACAGCACAGAAAAATAACAATCTGCTGTTCTCTATATGTACATAAGACATAATAAGAGAAACTAAGCTTAAAATGAAAGGTAGAAAGTATAAAACTTTGTAAGATACTCTGACTCTGACTTTTATGAACAGTCTCCATAGCTTTAAAAATAATAAATACATAGTTTAAGGCAAATGAGACACTTAGGTTAATAAGACATGAGTCTTGGTAATACCTACACTAATTCACTGTTTTGGACCCTTAGAATCCTGGCAAAAGATACAAAAACTTTTATGTATTCAGATATCAAATTTAGCATAAAGTATAAAAGGAGATGATTAGTTCCACTGGTTTAGTAAAAGTAGCTTATTAATATTCATTTTTATTTTATTTATTTATTTTTAAAATATTTTATTTATTTATTTATCTTTAGAGAGGAAGGGAAGGAGAGAAGGAGAGAAATATCCATGTATGGTTGCCTTTCATGAGTCCCTTGCTGGGAACTGGCCTGCAACCCAGGCATGTGCCATGACTGGGGATAGAATCGCTATAGTGTGGTTCACAGGCCCACGCTCAATCCACTGAGCTACACCAGCCAGGGCCCATTTTTATTTTAAACAATACCCATCCCAAAACCTAGTAAAACAAATAAGCAAGATGTGTGTATGCTGTGCCAACTCTGTGAGGAACCCGTCTGAAGGTAGGGCATAGATTATATAGGCTAAGAGATACCCTTCTCCATGTGCCTCTTGTCTTCCTGAGACTACCTGTGAAATCTAGAGGCATCTAAAAATATTGGGCTCATTACTCCACTTCACACACTAGCCCCCATTAATGCTAGAGGGCTCCTTCAGTAGCTCCTCTTCCAAATACAGAGCTGATGGCCCTACCAGGATAATTATACACAACAGCAAAGGATGACTTGGCTTTCTCAGTGTCTTTCAAATATATTTGATTGAAATACTGAAATATAAATCCAAGGTTGTAGAGTTTTGACCTCGCATTCAATCTTTAATTTTTTTCCAATCCAATTATTTGTTTTGGATTGTGGGTACCTTATAGAACCTGAGAGAACCTAGACATAACATATGTGTGTGTGTGTGTATAAGGGCTTATTAATATATGTGTGTGTATGTTCTGAGCTGTCCATTTATATATAAGAAGCTGACTCATGGAAATTTGCATTTATATTCACACTTGATGATTATCTTTTATCTTTCATCATTACTTAATCTAATAAGTGAATTTATTCATAAGGGAGGGTTGGTTGAGAGCAAATATTTCAACCAATAGGTCTTTAAGGAGAAATGTGGGACCAAATGCCAAAGGCTGCACATTGCATGGAAATTTGGACTGCAGGTTAGATGCAGTTACTGGGTATGACCTGGGAAGCATAAACTGTAGAAAGGTGTTAAGTACATTCCATAAGAAGTAGGGGAAAGGCAGAAGAATGTGTGTGTGTGTGTGTGTGTGTGTGTGTGGTCAAATTATCAAAAAGATGAACTTGCAAATGCTGAATTGTACAGCCCAAAATATTAACAATATTTTTCCCACTTACTTCTTTTAGAACACAGCTTTAAAAGCTTTAGTTCTTGATTTTCCAGTTTATTTTGTGATTGGGAGAGACCACATGGAGATTTCTGTACAAAAAAAGGTATCTGAAAACTTTTGCAAAGTGCTTTTCTTTTTCATGCTTAGAAAGCAGAGCAGGGACCTGGAATGCTGGAGTCACCAAATTGATGGCAAGGCCCATGTGCTCAGTACAGTGGGACAGAAGATGGAAAGAGTCTCACTGTCAACCTTGGGGAGGTGCTCTGCCAGCCATGGACACCCTCTCCTTGGACTTTTGTTGTGTGAAACATTTATACCTCTTTCAAGTTAAGCCAGGAAAGGAGTATCCTATTATTTACATTTGAACACACACCTCTGCTACAACACATTAAGTAATACATTGATTCAGCATTAAATAATTTCAAGAGGATTTCAGATAAGCAAAATTTCAATGGTTTTTGTTTGTGTGTGCTTCTCCTCTGAGACAGATATCTGCAGCACTTCTAAATCTCCAGGGGTATATATAGCTGAAAAGGTTTCTCAATGTGTTTGGCCATGTAGATTCCACTCACCACCACTTTTTCAGCAGTTTGATTAAGGTGCAATTCATATGCACTATGATTCACCCATTTAATGTGTATAGCCCACTGGTTTTTGAGTACATTCACAGAGAGGCAAAACAATGATCATAATCTATTTTTAAAACATTTCCTTTTTTTAAGAGTGTTTTTTAAATATTTTATTTATTTATCTTTTTAGAGGGGAAGGGGAGAGGAAAGAAACATCAATGTATAGTTGCTTCTCGTGCATCCCCTGCAGGGAACTGGCCCCTGCCGGAAACTGGCCCCTGCCGGAAACTGGCCTGCAACCTAAGCATGTGCCCTGACTGGGAATCGAACCACCATCATCTGGTTCGCAGGCCCGCGCTCAATCCACTGAGCTACACCAGCCAGGGCCCTTTTAAAACATTAAAAAAAAAACCCATAACTCCTCTATTTACTAAATATTCTAAAGAAGGTGTTTATGGCAAATATATTGCCATAAACAAAGTTATTATTTGCCATATTTATTGCCATAACCAAAGTTATTGCAATATTTATAAAGTTATATATTTAAAAATAAGTACTGTCTTTCAAGTTGGCATCATGAACTTAGAAAGAAATATATTTAATCCAATATCTAAACATACACTTTTGATATCATCACATTTATCAAAAATTAGGAGCAAAACTAATTTAACTGTCACATGTTAGATAGAGCATTGTAATAAGAAAGATGAGACTGTGGTTTCTAAGCATTTGCCTTTTTGGATATAATTATATTAATATTAAATGGAGTCAAAGCACATTAAAAAAGAAATACAGATGCAAGGATAAATGACCTGTTCTA
This sequence comes from Sturnira hondurensis, assembly GCF_014824575.4. Taxonomy (NCBI): domain Eukaryota; kingdom Metazoa; phylum Chordata; class Mammalia; order Chiroptera; family Phyllostomidae; genus Sturnira; species Sturnira hondurensis. The sequence goes on from NW_028098010.1 coordinate 403,261, forward strand.
TTTTTCTCTTATAAATATTTACCCAAGAAGAATTGTGAAGTTCCTTTTGGTTTTCCTCTTTCATACCCTATTAGGGTAGAGCTGCTATAGCAAATATACCCAGAAATTTAGAGGCTGAGATTAAACAACCCAGAGGTGGTGTGTATTCCAAGGACTAGATAGGGTCATCCAGGATCACAACTATCTTTTATCATGGCGGTGTACCATTGCCTAGTGGATGTCATGAAGCCTGGCTGTTATGTGTTCTCAAAATTAATTTATTGAAGCCTTGACCCCCAAAGTGACTGTATTTGATGGTAGGGCCTATAATGAGGTAAAGGCTAAATGAGGACATAAAAAAGGTCCTAATCTCACAGGACAGGTGTCCTTATGAAAACGGAAAGAGATATTAGAGATCTCTTTCTCTCCATGTGTGCAAGGGAAGGACCAGATGAGGACACATTGAGAAGGCAGCTATGTTTAAGCCCAGAAGAGATAGTTCATCAGAAATCAGATTTGATGGTACCCTGACCTTGGACTTCTAGCCTCTAGAATTGTGAGAAAATAAATTTCTGTTGTTTAAGCCACTCAGTCTGTGGCATTTTGTTATGGTGCCTGAGCACAATAATATTCTGGGTTCCCAGCACTGTGTCATCATTTTTGCATACAGTAAGGAGAACAGGGACCTAGGAGATAATAATCAACTTCCTTTTAAGATTATGATATAAACTACAAGAATTATCTTTACTTACTTCTCATTGTCCATGATTTAGACACATGAGCATGCCTAACAAAAAGGAAGGCAAGAACATATCTAGTGGGTTGACACATTCCCTGCTGAAAGTCAGTATGCATGTGTGTTGGTAATGACAGGGAAACTAAAAAGCAGATGGGAAAATACATAGTAGGTACTTAGTAGTCTTCAAAACAGGGATCTTCCTCTTAGTTTTAGCATCTTCTTCTAGGTGCTTCCTTGTTAGTCAACAGCTTTTGAACAAATTATTCTGAGCATTTGGCCTAGTCACAGTACCCCATACTCTGAACTTGGATATTTGATGCAACTATTTATTTTTAATATATTTTATTGATTACGCTATTACAGTTGTACATTTTTTGCCTTTATTCCTTCCCCCCTGCACTCCTCCTCCCACCAGCATCCTCCCAACTCTTAGTTCATGTCCTTATGTCATACATATAAGTCCTTTGGCTTCTCCATTTCCTACACTATTCTTAACCTCCTTCTGTTCATTTGGTACCTTCCATTTATGCTTCTTATTCCCTATACCTTTCCCCCATTCTCCCTCCTCCTGCTCTCCATTGGTAACCCTGCACATGATCTAATTTTCTGTGATTCTGTTCCTGTTCTAGTTGTTTGCTTAGTTTGTTTTTGGTTTTTGGGGTTCAATTGTTGATAGTTGTGAGTTTGTTGTCATTTTACAGTTCATAGTTTTGATCATCTTATTTTTCTTAGATAAGCCCCTTTAACAGTTCATATAATACAGGCTTGGTGATGGTAAAGTCCTTGAACTTGACCTTATCTGGGAAGCATTTTATCTGGGCTTACACTCAGAACAATAGTTTTGCTGAATATATTAATCTTGGATGGAAGCCCATGCCTTTTGTGACTTCAAATACTTCTCTTTCCAGCCCCTTCTTGCATGCAAGATTTCTTTTGAGAAATCAGCTGATAGTCTTATGGGAACTCTTTTTGTAGGTTACTGTCTCCATTTCTCTTGCTGCTTTTAATATTCTGTCCTTATGTATAATCTTGGGTGATGTAATTATGATGTGCCTTGGTGTGTGCTTCCTTGGGTCCAACTTCTTTGGGACTCTCTGAGCTTCCTAAACTTCCTGAAAGTCCATTGCTTTTGCCAGATTGGGGGAGTTCTTCTTCATTATTTTTTCAAATAACTTTTCAATTTCTTGCCCTTCCTCTTCTCATTCTGGCACTTCTATGATTCAGCTATTGGAACATTTAAAGTTGTCCCAGAAATTCCTAAGTCTCTCCTCATTTTTTTGAATTCTTGTTTCTTCATTCTGTTCTGGTTGAATGCTTATTTCTTCCTTCTGCTCCAAACCATTGATCTGAGTTTCAGTTTCCTTCCCTTCACTGTTGGTTCCTGGTTTACTTTTCTTTATGTCACTTTGCATAACCTCCACTTTTTCCTCTGTTTTGCAACTATACTCACCATTTCTGTGAGTATCCTGGTTACCAGTGTCTTTGACTCTATATCTGATAGACTGGCTATCTCTTCATTGCTTAGTTCTATTTTTGGATCCTTGATATGTCCCTTCATTTGGGCCATATTTTTTTGTTTCAGTGTATGATGTTGTAAGGCACAGAGCCTTAGATATTCACTAGGGTAGGGCAACCCCGTTTACCTGTGTTGTGGCACTGTATGTCGGGGGAGGGTCCGAGAAGGAACATTACTGTTTGCTTGGCTCTCTCAGTTGGCTTTCAGTCACTTCCACTGCTATTCATAAATAAATTGGCCCTTTCTGGTGCTGATTCCCAGGTGCATGAGTTTGTGAACATTCTAAGACACTCTGGGTCTCTCCAGTGAACTCTCCTAAGAGGCTGGGAGTTTCTCCCAACACCGCAACCCCCATCAGTTTTTACAACCAGAGATTTTGAGGCCTTATTCCCTCATGCTGGAATTTAGGTTGCAGCTTTCTTTCTCACTCCCCAGTTGTTTCCTGGTTTCTCCTCATGTAAATGTGGTACCACCCAGTCTGCCAGCTTCTGCCTTGCTGTGCGTCCTCTCTGCCCTAGCTATCCAACTCCACCCCACCTATCAGTCTGAATGAATGTTCCTTCTTTAACTCTTTGGTTGTCAGACTTCCATTTAGTTAAATTTTCTGGCAGTTCTGGTTATTTTTGTTTTTAAATTTGTTGTTGTCCTTTTGATTGTGTGAGGAGGAGAAGTGTGTATACCTACACCTCCATCTTGATCAGAAGTTAGTCAACTTTGATGCCACTCTAAAGTCTTTTGCAATTCTGTTTCTTTCCTCAGTTCTATGTTATTTGGTGTGTTTTTCTGTGTTTATCTTACTAATTTATGCTAAAATATAATGGATGATAAATTAGTGGCTACTGTATGATAATGCTCCCAAATAACTTTTTTCTTTTTAATATAAACATTTAGGAATCAATAAAACTTAACCTAAATTAGTAAAATTCTAAATACAAAATATTCCAATTCTCATGCAGAATTAATAAGCAGTTTGGGGCCAGTTCTCTTTTTAGTCTCAATGAGACATTGAATGAATAGTTCTGTGCTTAGGATTTATCTTTAGTTAAAGATAAAACTATGAGTACCATTATATTAAAGTCTTATTATTGTTTAGCCCCTTGTCCCCTGCTCCTCTTATTCATTCTTTTGAGGGGAGGCTTTTTCTTGTACATTTCTATCTATCTCACATTCAGAAAGAGTGTTATATCAAAAGATAGTCTAGAGACAGCAAAGAATTACATGCTTTAAGGAGGGATTTAAGGGAATCCACCTATATTATTGTCTGCCTGGGAAAGACAGTATGTATTGGCTACATACTATATGGAGTTCCTATAAATACATAGAGAAATGAATAAGACACACTTGGACCCTGCCCTCAAGGTTCTTGGAAATTTGTAAGCTTGTAATAATTGGATAATTTTATGTCTCTGATACAGAAGAATTAACTCCTGTCTGTAACAAGTTGTGCTGTTGAAGGAACAGGAATAAAACTCAGATCATTACAATGAACATACAAATATATGCTTTCTCTATCCATGCCTGTATTCCTCCTATGTAAATGCTTCTTTCTACTCACTCTTAGTGGCAGTACCAGAATCCAGTGGACCCACTTTTGGCCACGCTGATTCACTTCCAACATTGCCCTGGTCTCAGATGCCCTGTAACTGTGTTGGCACCCTGACTGTCTGTTCATGCCTTGTGGTTCTTTTGTAATTACTGTACTCCTAGTAGAAAAGTGAAAACATCCAACACATAGCAGATAGGAATGAGCAGGGAATCATCAGAACCAATAATCTTTAATTAAATGCATTACATTGAGTCTACACCCTGGTTAGTGCGCTGTTAGTTGGAGCATCATCCCATAAACCAAAAGGTCAGGAGTTCAATTTTCAGTCAGGGCACATGCCTAGGCTGCAGGTGCAGTCTCTGGTCAGAGTGCATACTAGAGGCAACCAATCTGTGTTTCTCTCTCCCATCAATGTCTCTCTCTCTCTCTCTCTTTCTCTTACTCTCTGTGTTCCTCTTTCTCTAAAATCAATAAGCATGTCCTTTGGTAAGGATAAAAAAAGTATAATACTCTCTAGTTATATGTCTCAGAACCACATACCACATAAAGTATTTGGATAATAAAATTCAGCTGGTACTTTTTTTCTGTAATGGGTCTACTTGAATAGAAACCAAATGGGTTAAAGTTGTACCAAATTTGATCATGTAACAGGAGGATTTTATCATTAAGCTTTGCTATACAAGGAGGGACCCCAAAATAAAAATTTATTTATAAAAATCATGTGTTTATTCTTACAGGTTTAAACTTCAGTCACCTTCAAAGTACTCACCATTTGATACAATACAGTTCACCTATTGAGGTGTTTTTTCATTGCTCAAAACAGTTTTTGAACTCATTGATTTTGATGCCTTTTATACTTCCATTTTTTGTTTCACCTCTGACACATAGGGAAAACTTTTCTCTTCGAGGATGTCTTTTATTGGAGAAAAAGACAACAAAAAAGAGCCACTTAGGGGCAAGATGTGGTGAACAGGGAGGATGAGGCATGGGGTCATAAAATTTTTGGTAAAAAACTGTCAAACACTCAGTGTGATATGGACAAATACACTCAAAATTCACCCATCAAGAAATGGGCAAAGGCACTGAAAGAGTCCTCCAAAAAAATTCACTGGAGCTGAACATAATCTCTCAAAACACTAGCTGATACACTGACGTAGATGGGCCCCTAGAACCCTCACTTAGCCAGAGATGTACTTTACCCCACACTTCAGGGGCCTTGCCCTCCAGAAGATGATTCCATTTTCTTCAGGTACCCCCCTCATACATAATTCAGCTTATATATTTCTACTAGGGCTGCCAAAATAAATTTAATTTTATGAGGGTTAAAGGACATTTGTAGCATGTGTGCATAAGGGGGCTCACATGGGGTTGGGCTTCTGTGTCATCAAGTATGTCACCAGTGATAATGCTCAAGTTACCTGTACCATGGGAATGAGGAGCAGGAGAGAATTCCACTGGAAGGAGTGGGTGAGGGCAGAGAGTAACTGGGCTGTACCTAAACTCCTCACAGCCTATCTCTGTGATAACAATAGCCTAGTCTAGGGGCCAGCAAACTTTTTCTGTAAATGACAAGATAGTAAATATTTTAGAGTCTGTGGGTCATAAGGTTCCTGTCACAACTACTAAGCTTTGCCTCTGCAGTGAGAAACAGAGACAAAACATAAATGGATTTTCAAAAGATAAATGAATGAATGTGGCTATGAACCAATAAAATTTTATATCTACATATGGAAATTGGAATTATATGTAATACTATTTTCATAAAAATAGTCTTCCTTTTATTTTCCTTTTCAACCATTTGTAAATGAAAAAACTTTCTTTGCTCAAAGGCCAAAATCACTTCCTGCTCATTCAATAAGTAATTATAGAGTGACTTCAATATGCCAACCACTCCTCTCTGCTGGGAACCCCATAGTTAACAAACAGAAAACGTTCTGCCTGCACAGAGTTTACAGTCTGGATTTGTTTTCTGCTGTTTTTTATCAGCAGAAAAGCCGCTATAATCATGATGGGTGCAAGTGCACAATTCCTTTATAAAATTTCACCTTCACACACTTGTTAAGCCATAAGTAAATGAAGTTAGCATTTAGCAAGTTTAATCATATGTGTTCTTTTTGTACATTACCTGTTCTATAATTCTTTTTGAAATATATTACATCTAATTTATTCCTCATTTCTAGCACAGTGCCTGACACAGAACAAGCATTCAGTACCACATTTTATTAAATATAAGATGTCGATAGCATTAGTTAATGTAATAAGGAAAACAAAATATTACTGATTAACATTCAAATGGTCATCATTGTGTATGAGAAGCACCCAATTTCAGAAATGTTAAAATATGAAAGAAAAATGTGCGACTTAGACCCTATTCATTCTGAAAATGTATAATATTATTATGTAATAAGGCCTGTGTGAATAATGTCACATAAGATTGTGCTATGCTGCATTCCTGTGACTTAGCTGCATTTGTGGGCTGCAAGTACTCCTTTACTCATCAAAGGTCCTGCTTGCTTTCCTGAAGGTTCCAGGGCTGCCTTGCATGCAGCCTTGCCTCCCTCTTGACAATCTGGTGGTGAGTGGTGCAGAAACATTTTAATAAATGGTAAATTTCTCAAACTTGAAGTGCAAACAATTATGGCTCAATTTTACATTAAGCTTCATTTTCATCGTTTCCATTCTCTCCTCCCTTTTCATTAAATGACATTGTTTCACAGTCTGTAAAGCTGGCTAATGGCTCTGTCTGAAAGAGGGCGTTGTATTTCTCTCTTTGCAATTAAAAACTGTAGAGAGACAAAGACAAAACTCTCATGCTAAACATCTCTAGAGGAGTTCCTCCAAGAGGTAGACACCTGATTCTTCTCTTGCTGGGAAATAATTTTCCTTTTTCTAGTAAGGATTATGTCTTCCCCATAACAACTGTTTGCACACAGGAATCAAAGCAAGTTTGTAGCACATATCACAATTACATCTGATATGTAAGTGAGGTGATCTGTAGCACCGTTAATTAGACATAAATTCTTGATTTACTATTTATAAAACAAAATTGATTATTACTCCATCAACAACATTTAAAGCATCATTAAGAGAGGTCTCCTCCAGCAGCCTCAGGTTAAATTTTTTAACAAGCTCTATAGTTGCTAATCTGTGTTATTGCCAACATATGTAAACTTCCTAATGCTAATTGCATTCAGCTGTGAATCAAACAATGTCTAATTCTCTTCAGGATTAATTATGCACATGTGCTGCCTGCATTTCTAAACATGGTTCTCATAAATAATAAGAGATATATTTAAGCAGGTGGGATTTTTCCAACTAAATGATCTGTTTATCATAAAAACGCAAATGACACGTATTAGATTTCAAATACAGAGTCAATGCAACTTCATATATTTTTAGCATTAATAATTGCTACAACAATTGTTGATGTGAATACTTTTTTGAACAACTATGTAGCAAACCACATCTGCTTACATGGTAAATTTGTCTCTTACAACATTAAAAAAATTGAACTGAGAATCAGGAACTATATAATTTATTTCACACAATAACTGGATAAAGGTAATTGTAGACTATAAAGATTCAAATTCTATAGTTCCCAGGGAGTTACCTAAGTTAAATGGATTTTGTAGTTTAGCTGATAAAGTGTATGGTCTTCTCACTTTATATAACAGATTATGTTTATGGGTCTCTTTCCTAGCATCGCCAATCTAGAGTAATTTTAATAATTTCATTCCATTCTTTTTTCTGCAACAAAGATAATTATCTTTTTTGAAAGAAAATATACTTATATAAAGCAAAATGAAAAGACCATGGGAAAATTTTCTTCATTTGTGTAATGTACTTGTAGTAGATGTATGGTGTTATGAACCACAGTCAAATCGGGATGCCAGGGAATCCCGTGTAAAATTAGAACATTTTTCTTTATGAAGGAGATCCATAACAGCTTCTTCTAAGATTGTTTGAAAAGGCAGGGATTTGGAATAAGGGAATACACCCAGTCAAAACCAGTAGTCTCTTCCCCAAAATAGTGCTAGACCAGAGAGAAATCTAGAATTGTACTGCCCAAAGTGGAAACTGCTGGCCTTTTGCGGCTATTGACCACTTCAGATGAGACTATTTTGTATTGAGAAGGATTTAAATGAGCAAATACACACACACACACAAAGTGTGGGACTTTCCTTGCAAATCTCCCCATGTGCCATGGATGAGAATAAACATGACTGAGACATGATCTGCTTGGGTAGGAGAGGTGGCCAGTTTCCCAGAGGAAAAAGACCTTGAGAAGTGGCCAGTTTCTCAGGGAAAAAAAGCATTCAGCCCCTCCCTCCAAGGACTTTCATTGGGTTGTAATACACAGGAACACAGGGCAGCAAGGATCAAACAGTAGATAACATTTCAAAGAAATCTGAGGGCTTAGTCTGAGTCAGAGTCTCTCAGGAAGAGGGCTTTAGAGTTTCCTGATCGAACCCTTAACATATGAATGAAAGCCCTCTTAGCAGAGCAGACTTCACAGGTTTATCAGGAAGTCGTTGTGATGCCAGATTTTTCCCCAGGACAAGCTCTAGCGAGGCAAGGAGCTGCACCCCTTCCCATCTGGCATTCAGACTTAAGGGGATTAGAGCTAGGAAGCACTTCTCCCAGAGGAAATGGGGACTCGAGCTATCTCAAAGTGGGGGTGGGGGGCGAGAGTCCATTGCTCTTTGTTGCAGCCCCCTGATTCCTTCCATGAAGGCCTCCCAAATGATTGTGTCTGGCCTAGGTTGTCCCTCCTCTGAAGGATCTTGCCCATCAAGGACTTCTGGCCATGCTTTGGGGGCAGGAAGGAAACTGAGGCAGCATTTGCTACCAGAGACAAGCTTTGTTTCCTGCTGCTCACATTCCAAAGGTCACTCCCTCATCCTTAGCCATTTCGGGGTAGAGAGTTACAATTACTGAAACCAGGCAGAGCGTTCCACAACAAAAAAGAGCATAAAATATCTCATTTAGTCATTGTGGTGGCTAGAAAATATAAAGCTGGATATGTAGCTCACATGTTTATATTAGACAAAACTGGTTAGAGGGTTCTCAATCATCCAGTAGATTTAGAGCTGGGCCCAAACAAATGTCTTTAAAATTCCTTTGGAGATTCTGATGCATGTCAGGATGAAAAATACTGCTTTAGAAGCTGAAAAGGTGCAATGTACATTAAAATCATGGCTTTACAGTTGAAGAAAGCACTGGGCTATACAAATCATGTCATAAAAAGTTTCTGAGATTCAGAGAGGTTAAGTACTTTGTCTAAGGCCACAAACCAGTAAATACTAGAGCCAGAGTTGGTATTCTGTTATTCCAAAGCTCATATTCTTTCCTCTATCTACTATTTCCAGCTGGAAACACAGCTGGTGACTGACACAGGAGCAGAACTAGGGGTATAAAGTGTCATTGCATTTAGATACAGAGTTTTTGACAAAGGAAAGTAATATTTGAGTACTATTTGACAGGCTTGGGGCCAGATGCTTCCACATCTATTATTTTTATTCAACTTTCATTTAGCTCACCCTGCTATGGTTTGTTATGGCAAGTCACAGAAAAAAAATTCTTAAGAGATATCTATGTCTCATAAATTTTACTCATTTGCTATTATTCCTTTTTCCTCCCCACATTTAATACCAATCTTACTACTGTCTCCCCTCTTATCTATCCTTTTTATCCTAGAATGACCTATATGTATTGGTCTTGTCCATGACCATTTTTTACTGGATTTTTCTAGGTAGCTAAGCTAGTTGATAAATTATGTAAACAATGTTATTAAAGATTGTGTGCATGTACATAAACTTAGATCACAAAATTATCAGAGTTTAAATCCTATCTCTACTACTTAACAGCAGTGTGAATTAAAAAGTTATTTAACATCACTGTGAAATTTATTTTCATCATGTCTAAAATAGAAAAAAATTCTTTACATGGTATTTCGGGGATATATATGTGGATCTTTACAGTCTCTAGGACTAGCAGTAAGAAATGCTAAGCTAATGTTAATTTTTTCTACTTCTTCTTTTCCTTCCCCCACGTATCATTTACCTTTTAGCATTCACATGCAGAGCATTTACACAAAAGGGTTCTATTGAACTTTCAGTGGAAGACAGAATGGACAGGGGGAGACTTTTCTTGTCCTCTCAATCTCACCAAAGGCTATTGTTTCCTACCTGGCCTGTACCAAACCTTACTTGTCCTGAACTATACAATTCTTAGATTAATCACAGTACATGCCCTGTTAAAAAGCATAGACTCTGTAATTATACCAGTGAAATAATATAACCCTGCCATGGTTTTCACAGAAACACTTAACATTACGTATGTGATGTGGTAATAAATTAAAATATTAGATCAAATATTAATTTCAGATGGCAAACCTGCTAACTTAGGTTATTTGACCTTGTGCCAGTAATTATCTCCATCTCTTATAATTACACATTTTTTGGCTAAGCATTCAGGTACAGTCCTTCTTGAAGGTTTTATGAAGACATCTTAGGATTCTGAAGATCGGGGTTCCATATTGCTGGTTAGTAGATGATAATGAGAATTAGATTAATGGCAGAAATAGAATGTAGAAGAAAGTGTTCTTTGGCACAAATCTCTTTGTCTCAAGCCTTTCACTGAGAAATACTTTCACTTCTTCAATTTACCTCAGTTGCACTGCATTGGGTGTCCTACCTCTCAGGTCCATCTTCCACACCATGCGCAATTTTCTGTTGTTGTTCAAAACTTGACTCATCTAGATTAACTGGAAACTGACTATTCAGATTCTTCAAGTATGTAAAAAGTGGTCTGGAGGAAAGATGGTGGTGGAATAGGACAAAGGATTTCACTTCCCTCCATGCATGGGAGAAAAACCGGGCTGATCTGCGGAGGAGCGCAGTGAATAGCCAACAGAGACTCAGCATATAGAAAGGTAGGACTCCAGAAAGTGTAGTGGACACTGAATGAGCAGATGTTGAGGAGAGGAGACGACTGCAGGTCAACAAAGTAGGAGGGAACAGCGCAGAGGCCGCAGGCCCTCCGCTGGGCCCCAGCCAGTCCACCTTGGTTTCTGGGAGCCAAGGGTGGGCAGCAATGACCCTGGGAGAGAGCCAGTCTTCAGCACCCTTTCTACCCAGCCGGGCACAGATTGAAAATGCCAGGAGAGTTCGGTTTGCCTGTAGTGGCAGAGAGAGGAGAGGGCATTAGGAAGAAAACCAGAGAGCTCTGATAACCTGTAGAGTCAGTCTGTGGTTGCCGGATTGGGAGAACTGAGAGTCGCCCACAGGTGTCCGTTCCCTGTAGCACTGGGCCTGAGATGTCTGCCGAGGACTCTGGGAGCTGCAGGCTGCCAGCAAGGCACCTGGAAGTGAGCCAGTCCTCAGCTCCCTCCCTACACAGCCAGGCGCGGACTGAAAAACACCGGGAGTCAGGCTGTGGTTGCTGGCTTGGGAGAATCGAGAGTCACCCTGTTAGTTCTGCCATAGAACTGGGAAAGGTCCATGCTCAAGCCTTCGAGACCAGGGAAGCCTGGTCTGGAGTGTGCGCCCACACACCAGGCCAGGACTGTGAATCCTGGGGAAAATCTGCTCTCAGTGGGGCGCTGGAGAGTGGCACCAGTCTGGATCTTGGGAGGGCACTGGTGAGACAGGCTGAGTTCACCAGGAAGGGAGGAAGGCCACAGGCTGCTGCAGTTAGTGAGACCAGAAGAAAAGGTTTGACCAGCTGGAAACCAACAAGAAGTGTTGTTTTGTTTTTTTGTTTGTTTTTAAATAATCTTTTATTTCTTTAACTTTATTATTCTTTTATCTTTCAATACTTTTACCCTCTCTCTTCTGCTTTCTTGTTTTATTTCTTCTTCCTTTCTTTCCAAACCTAGCACTTTTTCCTCCCATCTGCTGCCCTTTTTTTCTTTTTGCCCGTCTTCCCCCCAAGTGAGACAAAAGACTTGGAAAGGTGAAAAGACCACAATTGGACTCAAAAAGGGGGCATCCCAACACTAGAAACAGAGAGACAAAATTCACTTTGGTATAACAGAAAAACTACAAGTTACTGCATATTTGTATTTTTTCATTATTTTGTCATTATTCTTACATCTTTTATTTTAATGGTATCTCTGTATTCCCCCTCTTTCTGTATAGTCGTTTTTTCCTTGGCTTGGTATATTGTATCACTTCACAGGTCCCCCTGTCCCCTCAATCATAGTGTATTGCTAATTTACTGTCCTTTAATTCCCCTTGCCCAACTAGTACACTATTGAAGGTCCAATATTCCCTAATCTTGGTATATCATAGATTCTGTCATATGGTTGTTGCTCTAATATTATTGTAAATAATAGCTATTACAAACTACTGTAAATACTACACAACACCCCCACCCCTCAGATCTTAGCCCACTACAGTTGTTGCCTGAACTATAATTCTATAGTGATTAACGCTGTTCTCTCTCACACTACACCTATTTACTATCCTTTATTCTCACCTTACCTCAGAATCTGACCTCCCTCAACCTCACTCCTTTCTAGATCCAAATCAGAAACATTCCCTCCCCAACAAGAGCCATATCTTCCTCCGATCCTTTATAAAAAGGGGATAGTGGGGTTGAAGATTACCATTATCTCTGTACATAGCCAGGGGATGACCTATCTCTTCTCTACTGGCTGTTCCTGTAAATATCACAGAATACTCTCCTGCTGTCATAAACCACATTGCCTCCCCCTCCAAATGATCACACACACAAAAAGGAGTAGGTGGAAACAGAGAACACCAGGATAACTGAAGGAGTCTGCACCACTGAATTTCACAGGAATTCTACGACATAAGTTCACACCATAAACCCAAGGAGTCAGAAGAGATCAATTTAAGAAGCTGAGGCTAAGAAGAAGAGGCTCACAAACAATGGGAAGACAAAAAACAATCCCCAAAAGAAAGGAAATGAGGAAGCCACAGAAAGAATGTTAGATGACAGAAAGGCAAGTTAACTATCAGATATTGAATTGAAAGCACTGGTTATCAGGAAATTCAAAGAGCTTACAACAAGCTACCAGAAACTACAGGGGAGCTACAATGAACTCACCGCAAACTATATCAACATGATAAAGGAAATAGAAACCATCAGCAAAGGCCAAGAGGATATGAAGAATACAATTTCTGAACTGAAGAACACAGTAGAAGGAATGAAAAGCAGTATCAATGAGGCAGAAGACTGCATCAGTGAGTTAGAGGACAGAGTAGAAAGAATCTCCCAGACAGAGCAAGAAAAGGAAAAGAGGCTCAGAAAGAATGAGGAGGGATTAAGAGAAATGCAAGACAATATGAAACTTAATAATATACGAATAATAGGAATACCAGAAGGAAAAAAGGAAGAACAGGGATAGAAAACCTATTTGAAAAAATAATGAGGGAAAATTTTCCTAATTTGATGAGATAAAAAGTCACACAAATCCAGGAAGCACGCAGTCCCAATCAAGAGGAATCCAAAGAGGCCCACTTCAAGACACATCATCATTAAAATGGAAAATCTCCAAGACAAAGAGAGAATCCTAAAGACAGCAAGGGAGAAAATATAAGGGGGTCCCAATAAGGTTAGATACTGACTTCTCAATGGAAACACTCCAAGCAAGAAGAGAATGGCAAGATATATTCCAAGAAATGAGAACCAGAGGCCTGCAACCAAGGCTACTTTACCCAGCAAGGCTCTCAATCAAGATAGAAGACCAAATAAATAATCTCCCAGACAAAATAAATCTAAAAGAATACGCTTCCACTAAATCAGCTCTACAAGAGATGCTAAAAGGACTGCTTTAAGGAAATGAAGGAAAAGAGAGAGACAGAGAGGAACACAGGTACAAAATGGCAATGAATAAGTACCTATCAATAATAACATTAAACGTAAATGGATTAAATGCACCAATAAAAAGACACAGAATAGCTGAATGGATAAGAAAGAATGACCCATACATATGCTGCCTACAAGAAACCTACCTCAGGACAAAAGACCATCACAGACAGAAAGTGAAGGGCTGGAAACAAATTTTCCAAGCAAACGGACAAGGAAAAAAAGCCAGGGTAGCAATAGTCATATCAGAAAAAATAGACTTCAATAAAAGGGCCATAAAGAGAGACCCAGAATGTCACTTCATAATACTGAAGGGAAGAATCCACCAAGAAGACATTAACATCATAACTATATATACACCCAACATAGGAGCAACCAAATATATACATAAACATATAGAGGATTTCAAGAAAGATATTGACAGTAACACAATTCTAGTAGGGGATTTCAATACCCCACTGTCAAAAATGGAGAGATATTCCAAACAAAATATCAAGAAAAATATTGTGGCATTGAACAATGCCCTAGATAAAATGGACTTAACTGATATATATATATATATACATACATATATATATATATATATATATATATATATGCCCTTCATCCCAAAGAAGCTAAATACCCATTCTTTTCAAATGCACACAGAACATTTTCAAAGCTAGACCACATGATAGGACACAAAACGAGCCATAACAAATTCAAGAAAATTGAAATCATACCAAGCATTTTCTATGATCACAAGGGACTGAAACTGGAAATCAACCCCACAGGAAAAAAAAAAAAAACACTCAAAATCATGAAGATTGAATGGCATGCTACTAAACAATGAATGGGTCAAGAAGGAAATTAAGGAAGAAATAAAAAATTTTCTGGAAACAATTAAAAATGAACTCACAACAACCTAAAATGTATGGGACACAGCAAAGGCAGTCCTGAGAGGGAAGTTCATAGCAATACAGGCTTACCTACAGTAGATAGAAAGATTTCAAACAAATAAACTAACCCTACACTTCCAAGAACTCAAGGAACAACAACAAAGACAGCCCAGAGCAAGAAGAAGGAAGTAAATAACCAAGATCAGAGCAGAATTAAATGACATAGAGACTAAAACACAATTCTAAGGATCAATGAATAGAGGAGCTGGTTTTTTGGAAAAATAAACAAAACAGAGAAATCTTTAAGTAGGCTCATCAAGAAAAGAAGAGAGAGGACCCAAATAAATAGAATCAGAAATGAAAGAGGAGAGATTACAACTGATACCACAGAAATAGAAGGGATTGTAAGAAATTACTATGCAGAGCTGTATGCCAAGAAATTTGAAAACCTAGGTGAAATGGACACATTTTTAGAAAAATATAATCTTCCAAAACTCCATGAAGAAGAAGTAGAAAGCCTGAACAGAACAATGACAGCAGATGAAATTGAAGCAGTAATCAAAAAACTCCCATCACACAAAAGCCCTGTACCAGGTTTCACAGGAGAATTCTACAAAGCATTTAAGGAAGAGCTAACCCCTATTTTCATAGACTATTCCAAAAAATCCAAAATGATGGGAAACTCCCAAACTCTTTTTATGAAGGCAGCATCATCCTAATTCCAAAACCAGATAGAGACACAACAAAGAAAGAAAACTTCAGGCCAATATTGCTGATTAACATAGAAGCTAAAATCCTCAACAAAATATTGGCAAACCGCATTCAACAACACATTATAAAGATCATACACCATGACCAAGTGGGATTCATCCCAGGGATGCAAAGGTGGTTCAATATTTGCAAATCAGTAAATGTAATACATCACATAAATAAAAGAAAAGACAAAAATCATATGATCATATCAATAGATGGGGAAAAAGCTTTTGATAAGGTACAACACTCATTTATGATAAAAACACTCAGGAAAGTGGGAATAGAGGGAGCATTCCTCAATATAATAAAGGCCATATATCAGAGACATACAACCTACATCATATTAATGGGCAAAAACCTAAAGCTTTTCCACCAACATCTGGAACAAGACAACGTTGTCCACTTTCACCACTTCTATTCAATATGGTATTGGAAGTTTTACCCATAGCGATCAGACAAGAAAAGGAAATAAAAGGCATCCAAACCAGAAAGAAGGAAACAAAACTGGCACTGTTTGAAGATAACATGAGAGTGTACAAGGAAAATCCTATAGACTCTACTCAAAAACTGCTCGAACTAATAAATGAATTTGGTAAAACAGCAGGATACAAAGTCAATATTCATAAATCAAAGGCATTTTTATATACTAGCAAGGAATTGGCAGAAGCAAAAATTAAGAAAAAATCCCATTTGATATACCAAAAACGGAAATAAAATATCTGGGAATAAACCTAACGAAGGAGGTAAAAGACCTGCATGCTGAAAACTACACAGCACTGAAGAGAGAAATCAAGGAGGACACAATCAAATGGAAACAAATACCGTGTTTATGGATTGGCAGAATTAACATCACCAAAATATCCATACTACCCAAAGCGATTTACAGATTCAATGCAATACCTATTAAAGTAACAATGGCATATTTCACAGGCATAGAACAAACACTTCAAAAATTTGTATGGAACCATAAATGACCCTGAATAGCAGCCAAAATTTTGAGAAAGAAAGACCAAGTAGGAAGGATCACAATACCTGATATCAAACTGTATTGCAAGGCCACTGTAAACAAACAGCCTGGTACTGGCATAAAAACAGGCACATAGACCAATGGAATAGAACAGAGACCCCAGAAACAAACCCAACTCTCTACAGTCAATTAATATTTGACCGGGGGCAATGACATAAAATGGAGTAGAAATAGCCTCTTCAACAAATGGTGCTGGGAGAACTGGACTGCTATGTGCAAAAAAGTGAAACGGGCACCAAATTACACCATACACCAAAATAAATTCAGGTGAATAAAAGACTCAGATTTAAGCTGTGAAATCATTAAAGTTTAAGTGGAGAACATTGGCAGGAAAATCTCAGATATATCATGCAGCAACATTTTTACTGATATTTCCCGTAGAGCAAGGAATATAAAGGAAATAATAAACCAATGGGATCCCATCAAAATAAAAGGCTTCTGCACAACTAAAGAAAATAGCATTAAGATAAAAAGAGAACCAACTCTTTGGGAAAACATATTTGCCAATTATACCTCAGACAAGGTTTAATGTCCAAAATATACAAAGAACTTACTTGACTCCACTCTAAGAAGACAAGCAACCCAACTAAAAAATGGGCAAAAGACTTGAACAGACACTTCTCCAAGGAGGACATACAGAGGATCCAGAGACACATGAAAAGATGTTCAGTATCGCTAGCTATCAGAGAGATGCAAATTAAAACCACAATGAGATACTACTTCACACTGGTCAGAATGGCCATCATAAACAAAGCAACAATGCATTTTGGAGGGGATGTGGGGAAAAGGGAACCCTAGTTCACTGTTGGTGGGATTGCAGACTGGTACAAACACTATGGAAAATAGTATGTAATGTTCTAAAAAAACTAAAAATTGACCTGCCTTTTGACCCAGAAGTTCCACTGCTGGGATTATATCCTCAGAACCCTAAACCACCAATCCCAAAGAACCTATGCACACCAGTGTTTATAGCAGCACAATTTACAATAGCCAAGTGTTGGAAGCAACCTAGATGCCCTTCAGTAAATGAATGGATCAAAAAACTATGGTACATTTACACAATGGAATTCTATGCTGCAAAAAGAAATAAGGAGCTACTAGCCTTTGCAACAGCATGGATGGAACCGGAAAGCATTATGCTGAGTGAAATAAGCCAGACGGTGAAAGACAAATACCATATTATCTTACCTTTAACAGGAACTTAAACAACAAAACAAACAAGCAAGCAAAATATGACCAAAGACACTGAAATACAGAACAGGCTGACAGGGACCAGAGGGGAGAGGGGAGAGAATTTCAGTGGAAAGGGGGAAGGAATCACAGAAACTAGTACAAAGGACACATGGAGCACAACTAAGGGAGGTGGAAATGGGAGGGAAGTGGGCAGCACGGGGGGGTTGGCTGGGATAAGAGTGGGGGGTGGAAAACTGCACTTGAATAAGAATTAAATAAATAAATAAATAAATACAATAAAATGCCTAACATTAGTGACAGATAATTTTGCCAGCTCTCATGCATTTTAACAGGGAAGAATTCAAGAATGTAAGACAATTCAAATTTTCCATAACAACCTATTCTATAACAAATTTATTGTCTGTATTTTCTTAGATGGTGAAACAATGAAGTGAGATTTTCTATTATGGGGAAGTAAAATTCTTGAAAACCTTCAGATATTGTAAGATCAGCTCTGGTATTAATTTTGAATTAAAAAGTAAATCATGTAGGCTGAGTGAACTGGTTGATACCCTCTGTTTATATAAGTTTTACAATGTGCTACATCAAAGGAAGAGGAAAGAATTACCAATTCATGCTTATTTTTTGCTGGGTACTTTACACAAGTTATATCATTTAGAATGTCCCTGTGAGGTAGATCTTATGTCACTGGTAACAAATTCAGATTTATATGATCTCACCTATAAGTGGAACCTAATCAACAGAACAACAAGCAAGCAAAATATAACCATAGACATTGAAATATAGAACAAAGTGACAGTAACAGAAGGGAGCAGGGAGGGCAAAAATGGGGGAAAGAAGGAAAAGGGTCATCAAGGAACATTGATAAAGGACTCATAGACAAAGACAAAGTGGGGAAGGATGGAGGGTGGGAGATGGGAGTAGGTGAGGCCAGAAAAAGTGGTGGTGGGAAAATGGAGGCAAATATATTCAAATACATTTGAATAAATACAATAAAAATGATTAAAAATAATAAAATAAAATAATTTTAAAAAATTAAAAAATATATGTAAAACCCTTTTTCTCTTTAAGTATATTTTTAGAGCAAGAGTTTAATCATATATCCACTAACAATTCAAAACTTAAAAAAAGCAAAAAATGAAACAAAACATAACAAACAAATATCTGAATTCTGTCCTGCCAATAACTTTCTACTGTTGATCTTTTAAGTACAATTACTATTTATATTTAAAAACTGAGGTAGTTATGATATTAAGACATAAAAAATACAGTAATATTCAATAGCTGAATTTCAGAACCCAGGGAAATAGATATTTCAAACACTTTTCCATCAGGTTAAAACTGAAGTGGTTATTGAACTTCATGTTTTTTCAGTCTCTTCATTTGTAAAGTAGAGACAGAGCTAGTAAATATCTCATACCATGAGTTGGAGGTTTAAGTAAGATAATAATTGTACAATGCTTAGCACAGTGCCTAGAAATACATGCTTAATAATTTGTTTATTTTATTATTATCATTAATAACTTACAAATTCAACCAACTCAAACTTTTGACCTTAATATAATTTTCTCATAAATCATAGATTTGAGTTATTAACCAAAGAAGCAAATAATGCATATGGATTTCTTAAAATATAGTTGTCCTTACAATTAAAAAGCAGTCAAAATAAAAAAGGAAGAAAAGGAATAAAACACCAGATTAACTTTAAAAATGGTGATATTGGAGCCTCTGGTGGCTGAACAAATTATCTACCCCAAGTATTAAACCAAAGGATGTTTTTGTTTTTCTTTCCTTTACTTTTCTCTGGGCTCATGCCCACATGTAAATGAAAGCCTTAGTCCATGATATTCCCCATTAGTATTTTTCCAGACATGATAAGGGTGTTTATTCATGGTGTTTCCTAGGGTTTAATGATTGCCAAAAGATGCATTAAATGATAACATTGATTGTGAAGTACTCTGAGTTACTGTGTTTTCTTTTTAACAGTTAATTTCATATCCTTTCAAAAAACAATTTTAACTGCTTGGTGAAGAACATATGGTACTTAATATTTTCCTGAAAAAATAAGTCTAAATGTGCCCATTCCATTAAATAGCTTTACTAAATATCATTTAACTTATAAAATGTTTGTTTGGCAATGAATGTGCTATCTTATATAATATGAAGGGTACATGGGTAGTAGGCTGCAGTCCAAACACATTAGCTTGCTAATGGACGTAGGGAAATTCCTCCTCTTTAGCATCAGAATTATAAGTTTAGAGACTTGAAAGTAAAAATGAACTTAGATGAATAAACAAACTAATTTTTATATGGTCTATTCAAAATATAAAAGGGAAAAAACAAATAGAATAGTCTCTCTCAGTTTAGCTTTAACTATTAAATATTCTCCAGTTGTTCATACATTTTACTAAATTCTTATGTAAGTTTCCATCTTAAAAATAAGAAGATCAAATGAAACACATACACAAAATAAATTAACATAAAAAATTAGTTTTGAGGTATTAGATAAATACATTTTATTTTCATTACTGAATTATTTCCTGTAATCTCTAAAGTTTTTTCTAGTATAGAATTCTGGTTCTTATTTATTCTAAAAATTAAACTTGAATGTATGTTTATATTGGTCAATATTTAATATAACATAATTATTGTAATGTACAGTTAGCATGAATGGGAAAATAGAAGGAGACTAATTAATTAAGTTTCCTGAAAATGTAGGTTTGGTACCAAAATATACTTCATAATGATTAAAACTAAATGTAAAAAAACAATAAAATAATTAGATGAAAATTAGAATGATGTCCAGATCATACTGAGGAGGGAAAGTTTTCCAAGTCCAGTTCCAAAGGCAAAAATAACTAAAGGTTGGCCGGCATGATTCTCTTAGTTGTTGTCATCTTGAAAATTGAAAGGTCCTGGTTGGATTCCAGGTTAGGGCACATGCCTGGAATGGGGAGTCTGTGCTCTGTCCTTTTGCAAGTCGGTTAGGGCAACTTGCAGAAGGCAACCAAGCAATGTTTCTCACAACAATATTTTTGTCTCTCTTTCTCTCCCTTCCTTCACTTCACTCTAAAAGAGAAAATAATAATAACTAAAAAAGATCGTTTATGTATTACAACATTAAAGTGAAAAGTTTTTATATGTTTCAAACACCATAAATATCCTGGGCAAAAATATCTGTTGGCAACAGTTTAGCTTCTCTGTTATAAAAATAATATTTATAAATAAATAAAAGGGACAAATGAGACAAAAACCATGATAAAATAAGCAAAAGATATAAACAAATAGTGAGAAAAAAGAAGATAAATGGTTACACACATATAAAAAATATTCAGATTCATTTGCATTCTGACAAATGAATCTTTAAAGAAACACTTAAATTGTGATTCTCAGATTAGAAAGGTGAAAGATACTTTAGTATTTAACATTATTATATTAATATATGAAAAATGGACATTCTTTATGCTGTTTTCCTTATTAGAAGCAATATCATTTGGAGAATTATCTGGTTTAAATACCAGTAACCTTAAAAATGTCCAGAACAAGAATAGTAAGCAGGAGCTGTTCCAAATTGAAGAAGACTAAATAAAATGAACACAATGTGAATCCTGAGGTTGAGGAACTCTAAAAAACATTGTTGGGGCAGTTGATGACATTTAAAAATGGATTGCATAATAGATAGCTGTAGTGTACCAGTGTTATTTTTCTAATTTCAATAATGGTATTGTAGCACTTCTGATCAAGATGTTGGCATAGGTAAACATGTCTCACCTCCTTGCACAATCATATCAAAATTACAACTAAATTATAGAACAACCATCACTTAGAACTGGCAGAAATTCAGTTGAATGGAATTCTGACAGCTAAGGAAGTAAAGAAACTACATCCACCCAGACTAGTAGGAGGGATGGTAGCATAGAACAGGCTGGTCCAACATATATGTGTAGTGTATAAAAATTCAGGAGAGATATCTCTGGAGCAAGGAGTCCCAGCCAAATACCAGATTCCCCCAGCCCAGGGTACCAGCACCGGGAATATAAGTCCCCAGGACTTCTAGCTGCAAAAAAAAAAAAAAGGGAAAATGCATGATAGTATGGATTGGGTCAGTGGAAGAAACTTCCAGAGTCCCAAGCAGTTCTTCTTAAAGAATCCGTACATGAACTTACTCAGACTCACTCCCTCTGAGATAGAGCACGGGGATAGCAGCCTGAGAGGTACCTGTGGTATATAGTGAGGACCTGAAGTGGCTAGAATCAAGGTGGTAGGTTGGGGATAGGTATCTCCCAGACAGAAAGATGGGCAGAGCCACAGAGCCATTAGGTGGATGCCATATATGAGACTCCATAAACCTGACTATCCTGTTTGCCTGGGATAACATCCTGGAGATCCTGAGTCTCTAACCTACCTAATTTACATCTGTTAACAGTGGATTTTCTATTTGAATAGCTGCTCTTGACTTAAGATTCACAACTTCCTAAATTATTTCAGCAAATGACAGCTTCCTCAGTGATTTCCAGCTCCCCATACTTCTCACTTAGTCACCCAAGGTGTGGCATTAACAGCAACCAACCTAGATTTACAGCATGGCTTTTACTGGGAATCTCTAACAGCAGGAATATGAACATCTACCTTAGATTTCTCTATAGCTCAGGCAGGGTGCCCCCAGGCAAAACACAGGTGGGGGCTGACTTTGGCCTGACCACTGGAGAAAACCCCAGGGCCAGCACACCCAGTGGTGAACTACAGAAGACATCAGGACACCACCATCCTGCCCCCACACAGCTAATCTTTCACAAAGGATAGAAGTTGGTAGTCAGTGGTCACAACCAACCTTGGGACTGACTGGCCTGGGTAAATCACTTCCATTGACCTGCCAACAGCAAGCAAGACTCAACTACAAGAGGAGGGTAAACTCAGCCCACACAAAGTACTCAAGTACCTAGCTTGGATGATAGGGGAGGATGTGGCACTGGACCTTATAAGACATCTACTATATTAGGCCACACTACCATGATGCAGAGTCAAAGCAGCTCTACCTAATAAATAGAAACAAACACAGGGAGGCTGTCAAAATGAGGAGACAAAGAAGCATGGCCCAAATGAAAGGACAGATCAAAACTCCAGAAAACTCTATCAGATGCAGAGTTCAAAGCACTGGTTATAAGGATGTTCAAGGAATTTAGTGAGGACCTCAACATTGTATAAATGATCCAGTCAGAAATGAAGGAATCACTAACTGAAATAAATAATAATTTATAGGGAAACAAAAGTAGAGTTTTGTTTATTCCCACCATGCCTGGGAATAAAACTAAGAATCAAATCAAAGATATAAAATATAAGGAGGCAAAAAACAATCAATCTGAACAATAATAAAAAAAGGTTCCCCCCAAAATGAGGATAGTATAAATAGCCTCTTGGACAATTTCAAGCATTCCAACATCACATCATAGAGGTGACAGAAGGAGAAGAGAAAGAACAATAAATTGGAAATCTATTTGAAAAAATAATGAAAGAAAACTTCCCTAATTTGGTAAAGGAAATAGTCATGCAAGTCCAGAAAGAAAAGAGAGTTCCGATCAAGATGGATGCAAAGAGGCCCACTCCAAGACACATCATAATTAAAATGCCAAAGGCTATTGATATAGAGAGAATCTTAAAAGCAACAAGAAAAAAACAGTTAGCTACTGACAGGGGAGTTCCCATAAGACTGTCAAGTGATTTCTCCAAAGGAATTTCAAAAACATGAAAAGCAGGCACCTATAGCCAAGATTGCTCTACCCAGCAAAGATATTATTTAGAATGAAAGGGCAGAAAAAGAGCTTCCCAAATGTGAAAAAAATAGGAGTTAGTCAGCACCAAACCATTAGTATATGAAATGTTAAAGGGACATACTTAGGAAAAGAAGATCAAACCTATGAAAAAGAAAATGTCAATACATACATACCTGCCAACAACTGAATCTGAAAAACAAATTAAGCAAACAAGAATAGAGACAGAATCAGGGATATGGAGACCATTTTGGCGGTTGCCAGAAGGAAGGGGCATTTAAGGAATGTGCAAAGGGGTGAGGGGATTAAGAAGTACATATAGGTAGTTATAGAATAGCCACCAGAATGTAGACTATAGAAAATGGAGTAGCCAAAGAATGACACATGGACATGAGCAACAGTGTGGGGATTGCCTGAAGTTATGGGATTATGGTGGAGGAGAGCAAAAGAGAAAAAAAATGGAACAAATATAATAATATAATCAATAACATATTAAAATAATCGAATTATAGTCATGTAGCAGAATATTCTTGGCCTAACGAAAATATGCCAAAATATTTTATGATAAAGGGGCAGGATTTTATCAATTTACTTGGGAATATTTCTTTCTTTTTTCTTTGTGTGTGTGTGTGAGAGAGAGAGAGAGAAAGCAAGAGGGAAAAAGACAGAAAAAGAGAGAATACATTGCACAAAGCAATGAGGCACAGGACAAAATGGGTGACTATAGGTAAAAAATATAGAGGAGGTTTTTGTATAATTCTGCAAATTTTCTGGAAGTTGGAAACTACTATAATTAAAACTTAATGGCAACAAAGCAAGTTCAAAAAATGTATATCCAATGAAACAATAATTTCATTGTTGGATGTACTTCTCAAATTTTAATGTGCATGCTAATCAAAGGAATATTGTTAAAATGTATATTCTGATTCAATAAGTATAGGGTGGTGCATGAGATTCCATATTTCTAACAAGCTCCCAGTTGATGTTAATACCGCTGGCCCATGAACCATACTGAGCAGCAAGGTGCTAAGAAATAGCTACAATCACCATGCCTGGGAATCCCAGCTGTTTGTAAATTGTTCCTCAGCATCTATCGTTTCTTTAGGCACTGGTTTGCAACTACTGATCATATTTCCTCATGCATGCAAAAATACCCTTTACTTTCTGCTTCGCATACAGCTATTTATCTATTGGCCTGGACTCATACCCAGATGCATACCTATATCTAAATCTATGTCTGCCAATATATTAGCATAAATCATTTATTTGTGGTAGAAATCTGAATAATATTTAATATTATCTGTGTACTTCAATTTTACTACTCTTCATTATGTATATGGTAATTTTAAATAAAATGTTGTATACTAACACAATGTAATTAATCTAAAAATAACATTGTATATTAGCAAACTATTGTATAGATATATCCACAAAAGGAAAACAATATAAGTTGGTCAAGGTGTAATAACCAAAGTGCCATTTTAGTAATTGGCACTTTGGTTATTATATATTTAGTAATTTAGTAATTTTATATTATATAGATATACATTAATGAATAAAAATAAAATATATAATACAATATTATATTTTATTATATAAAATAAATCATATAATTTATTTTACTTCACACTTTTTATTGTTGTTCAAGTACAGTTGTCTGGATTTTCTGGCCACGACTTTCCCAAGCCCCACCCACTCCCACCTCCCACCTCCCACCTCCTATCCAAAAGTTCTTTGGCTTTGTCCATGGGGCCTTTGTACATGTTCTTTGATGACTTATCCTTCTTTGTCATATTATTCCTCTTCCCTCTCCCCTCTGGTTGTGTCAGTTTGTTCTTTATTTCAATGTCTCTGTTTATATTTTCCTTGCCNTACTTCACACTTTTTATTGTTGTTCAAGTACAGTTGTCTGGATTTTCTGGCCACGACTTTCCCAAGCCCCACCCACTCCCACCTCCCACCTCCTATCCAAAAGTTCTTTGGCTTTGTCCATGGGGCCTTTGTACATGTTCTTTGATGACTTATCCTTCTTTCTCATATTATTCCTCTTCCCTCTCCCCTCTGGTTGTGTCAGTTTGTTCTTTATTTCAATGTCTCTGTTTATATTTTCCTTGCCTGATTGTTTCAATGATTAGGTTCCACTTGTGGGTGAGATGGTATGGTATTCATCTTTTACCACCTGGCTTTTTTCACTTAGCATAATGCTCTCCAGTTCCATTCATGCTGTTGCAAAGGGTAGGAGCTCCTTCTTTCTTTCTGCTGCATAGTATTCCATTGTGTAAATGTACTATACTTTTTTGCTTCATTCATTTACTGATGGACACTTAGGGTGCTTCCAGCACTTGGCCATTGTAAACTGTGCTGCTATGATCATTAGGGTGCATAGGTTTTTTAAAATTAGTGTTTCAAGATTCATAGGCATAATGGCAGTGGTGGAATTTCCAGGTCAAAAGGCAGTTCCATTTTTAGTTTTCTGAGGAAATTCCATACTGTTTTCCACAGTGGCTAAACTAGTCCACATTCCCATCAACAATGTAATAGAGTTCCCTTTTGCCTACAACCTCACCAGCACGTGTTTATTAATTTGTTTATGATGGCCATTCTGATTGGTGTGAAGTGGTAACTCATTGTGATTTTTAATTCACATCTCTGAAGGGTAGTGATTCTGAGCATCTTTTCATATGTCTTTGGGCCATTTTTATGTCCTCCTTGAGAAGTTCATGTCCTTTGCTAATTTTTAAATTGGGTTGCTTGTCTTCCTGGAGTGGAGTTATGTATGTTCTTTATATATTTTGGAGATCAAAGCCTTGTGTGAGGTATCATTAGCAAATATATTTTCCCATATGGTTTCATTTTGTTGATGTTTTCTTTAGCAGTGCAGAAGCTTTTTAATTTGATTAAGTTCCATTTGTTTATTCTTTTCCTTTGTTTCCCCTTCTCTTGGGGACATATAGGTGAAAATATTGCTATGTGGAATATCTCAAAGTTTCCTGCCCACGGTCTCCTCTAGGACTCTTATGATGCTATGAGTTATAGTTAAGCCTTTTTATCTATATTGAGTTTATTTTTGTGTATGTTGTAAATTGGTGGTCAAGTTCCAGTTTTTGCATGTAACTATCCATATCTCCCAACGCCATTTGTTAAAGAGGTTATTTTTACTCAATTTTTTTTGTTTCTGCCCCCTTGTCAAATATTAAATGAATATAGAGATATGGGTTTATTTCTGGAGTCCTGTTAAGTTCCACTGATCTATGTGTCTGTTCTTATTCCAGCACCAGTTTTAATTACAGAGGCCTTGTAATAAAGTTTGATATCAAGTTTTGTGATCCCTCCTACTTTGTTCTTCTTTATCCAAATTGCTACAGATATCCAGAGTCATTTATGGTTCCATATAAACTTTGAAATGTTTGTTCTATATCTGTGAAATATGTCATTGGTATTTTAATAGAGATTGCTTTGAATCTGTAATTTGTTTTGAGTAGTACGGACATTTTGATGATGTTAAATCTTCCAATGCAGGAACATGGTGCACACTTCCATTTACTTGTGTCTTCCTCAATTTCTTTCTTCAGGGCTCTGTTGTTTTCTGAGTACATGTATTTTACATCCTTAATTAGGTTTATTCCTAGGTACTTCATTTTTCTTGTTGCTGTAGCAAGTGGAATTTTTATTTACTGATTACTATTTCTGATATTTCCTTGTTGATATATAAATATGACTTTAATTTCTGAATATTGACTTTTTATCCCACTGCTTTGCCAAATTCACTTATTAAGCCAAGTGAAGTCTATCTAGTTTTCTACAAAAACGGGTTTTTTTATGTACACTAACATGTTATCTGCAAACAATGACAGTTTTACTTCCTCCTGTCCAAGTGGGGTACCTTTCATTTCTTTTTCTTGTCTGATCATTGTGGCTAGGACTTCCAATACTATGTTGAATAGAAATGATGAAATCATACACCCTTGTCTTATTCCTGATCTCAGTGGGAAGGCTTTTAGTTTTTGACCACTGAGTATGTTGTTGGCTGTAGGTTTTTCATATAGGGCTTTTATTATGTTGATGAATGCTCCCTGCATTCTCACTCTGATGACTGTTTTTATCATGAATGGGTGCTCTATCTTATCAAATACTTTTCCAAATCTATTGGTGTGATCAATTTTTTCCTTTTGTTTATGTGATCTATTACATTTATTGATTTACAGATATTGTACCATCCTTGGATTCCTGGGATGAATCCCACTTGATCATGTTCTATGATCTTTTTAGTGCTTCTTTTTAAAATTTATTTTTATTTTTTATTACATATATATGCTGGATGTTTGCCAATATTTTGTTAAGGATTTTGGCATCTATGTTTATCAGTGGTATTGGCCTGTAGTTTTCTGTCCTTGTGTCTTTATTCTTTATCCTAAGAATTAGGATGATGTTGGACCCATAAAAATAGTTTGTGAGTCTATTCTTCTCTGATTTTTTTGGAATAGACTGAGAAAGATAATGGTCATTCTTCCTTAAATGTTTTGTAAAATTCTCTTGTGATAGTCAAAGGTTTTTCTGTGCTGGAAGATTTTTGATTACTGATTTGATTTTACCAGTTGGTTACTGGTTTATTCAGCCTATGTGCTTTTTCTTGGCTCAGTTTTGGTAGATTTAATTTTTCTAGAAACTTCTCTATTTCTCCCAGGCTTTCTAATTTCTTGGCATATAGTTGTTTGTAGTAATTTCTTTTAATCTTTTGTGTTTCTATGGTGTGAGTTGTAATCTCTCCTCTTTCATTTCTGATTTGTGTTTATTTGCACCATCTCTCTTTGTTTCTTTTTTTTTTAAGATTTTATTTATTTATTTATTTTTAGAGGGGAAGGAGAGAGGGAGAGAAACATCAGTGTATGGTTGCCTTTTGTGCATCCCCTGCTGGTAGTTAGCCTGCAAGGAACCGGTTTGCAACCCAGGCATGTGCCCTGACTGGGAATCGAACCGCGATCGTCTGGTTTGCAGGCCCGCGCTCAATCCACTGAGCTACGCCAGCCAGGGCTTCTTTGTTTCTTAATGGGTCTGCTTAAAGGCTTGTCAGTGTGTTTATCTTTTCAAAGACCCAGCTTCTAAATTTATTGATCATTTCAATAATGAACTAAATTCATTTAAATTGTTCTTTTAGTCTCTATGTCATTTAATTATGCTCTGATCTTGGTCATTCCCTTCCTTCTACTTGCTCTTGGTTTTGTTTGCTCTTTTTACTCTAATTCTTGGAGATGTAGGGTTAGAGTGTTTATTTGAAATGTTTCTACCACTTTAGGTATGTCTGTATTGCTATGAACTTCCCTCTAAGGGCTGCCTTCACTATGTCCCATAGATTTTGGGCTATTAGGTGTTCATTTTCATTTATTTCTAGAATTCTTTTGATTTCTTCATTGATCTCATTATTAATCCATTCACTGTTTAACAATATCCTATTCAGTCTCCATGAGTTTGAATATTTTTTAGTTTTTTTCCTCAGGGTTGGTTTCTAGTTTCAGTCCCTTGTGGTCTGAGATAATGCTTGGTATCATTTCAATGTTCTTGAATTTGTTGAGGCTTGTTTTATGTCCTATCATGTGGTCTAGCTTTGAAAATTTTCCATGTTTGTTTCAAAAGAGTGCGTTTTTTCATTCTTTTGCATGAAAGTTTCTGTATGTATCAGTTAAGTCCATTTGATGTAATGCATCATTCAGTTCCACAATATCCTTGTTGATACTTTCTTTGGAAGATCTATCCATTTTTGACAGTGGAGTGTTTAAATCTCCTAGTATATGTGTGTTGCTATTTATGTCTTTCTTGAAGTCCTCCAAGAATTTTCTTATGTATTTGGGTGCTTCTATCTAGGGTGCATATATGTTTACAATATTTATGTCCTCTTGATGAATTCTTTCCTTGAGTATTATGAAGTGTATATTTGTGTCTCTTTTTATGGCCTTTGTTTTGAAATCTATTTTGTCTGCTGTAAGTATTGCTACCCTAGCTTATTTTCCTTGTTTGTTTTCTTGGAATGCTTTTTTTCTAATGTTTCATTTTCAGTTTCTGTATGTATTTTGTTCTGATGTGGGTCTCTTGTATGCAGCACATATGCAAATCATGTGTTCTTATTCACTCAGCTACCCTATGACTTATGATCGGAACATTTTTTTTCTTCTTAAAAAATATTTTATTTATTTAGTTTTAGAGAGAGGGGAAGGGAAGGAGAAAGAGAGGGAGAGAAACAACAATGTGTGGTTGGCTCTCACACACCCCCTACTGGGTGCCTGACTTGGCTCACAACCCAGACTTGTGCCCTGACTGTTATCAAACAGGCAACCCTTTGGTTCGCAGGCTGCTGCTCAGTCCACTGAGCCACACCAGCCAGGGCTCACCTTCCATTTTAATTGATAGCCTTGCTGTGTAGAATTGTCTTGGTTTCAGGCTTTTGTTTTTCATTACTTGGAATATTTCTTGGATTCCTCTGCCACCTGTAGTGTTTCTATTGAGAAGTAGCTGCCGGCCTTATTGGGACTCCCTTTTATGTTACTGCCTATTTTTCTTTTGCTGCCTTTGAGTTCTCTCTTTATATTGAATTTTAACATTTTAATTATGTCATGGACTTAATTGGGGTGGGCTTCTTTGGGTTGCTCGTAATTGGGACACTATCTGTTTCCTGAACTTGTATGACTTTTTTTCCCCATCAGATTTGGGATGTTTTCCATCACCACCATTTCAAATAGGTTTTCTGTTTCTTGCTCCTCCTCTTCTCCTTCTCCTATACCTATTATATGGATACTAATGTGTTTTATGTTGTCCTCCATTTCCCTTATCTCCTTTTTATTCTTTTTGAGTCTCTTTTTCTCATTTCTTGCTTGTTCTGGGAGGTTTTCTCTACCTTCTCCTCCACCTCACTGATTTGATCTTCTGCTTCATCTAGCCTGTTTTTGATTTCTTCTACTGTGTTCTTCAATTCAGAAATTGTATTCTTCATTTCCTCATGGCTCTTGTTGATAGTTTTTATTGTCCTTTTCCATATTGATATACTTTTCTGTAACTTCCTTATAAATTTCTTCTAGTTTTTGGTAATTCTTACCAAGCTCTTTGAGCTTCCTTATAACCATTGTTTTCAACTCAATATCTGATAGTTGACTTGCATCTCTTTCATTAAGCACTCTTTCTGAGGATTCCTCATTTCATTTTGATTGGGGGTTGTTTCCTTGTTTTCCCATTATTTGTGAGATTCTTGTCTGCTTCTGCTTCTTAAATTGATTCGTTTTGACTGCCTGACTTTGTGGTATGCACTTCTATGGTAGGTGATCTCTGAGATTCAGTGGTTCAGTCTCCTTGATCTCCTAAACTTAATGGTATTATGATGCCCTTTATGACATTTATGTTGTTTCTCTATGTAATTGGTTTTTGATTATTATTGGATCATTCTGTGTGGTTGGTCCTTCCTTCTAGGTGGTCGACTGAAGGTTGCTTCACCCACCAAGTCTTGTATGCTGTTGTATGGCTGCTGCAAGAACAAGCCACAAAGCCCACTGAACAAACCCATATCTATGAAAATAACTCTGCCCCCCTCAATACCACTATTGACAGGAAGACAGCCAGTATTAATAAGGTTATAAATAGATTACAGCTGTTATAAGAAAAAAAGAGCAAATATAAAATGACCTACTAAAAGAAAAATAATTTTGATAGGGTATAGGCAAGAGTACTAATAAGGGATGGGAGTCAGAGCAATGAAAAGAAAGTAAAAGTAAATAAGTAAAAATATATGGGAGCCAAATTGGAGAGAAAGATCCACCACAGTGCTAACAACAACAAAGGAGCTAAAATTAATAAAGGTGGTACGGGAATAGGAGGAAAAAATTAACAAAGAAAAGTCTAAGAGATGTTTAGAGGAATGGGAAGACATTTTAAAATGATAGAGGGAGAGGGAGTACCAAGAGTGAGAAACAAAAACAGACTAAGACAGGAAAATATTAAAATTTGATACTAAAAGGAAAAAGTAAAAAGGAAAGGTAAAGAAAAATGAAAGGGCAGAATGAAAGAAAAGAAAAAAGAGACTAAGACTGGGCAAAATTAAGATTTAAAAAAAAAAACGTGTAGGAGAGGGGAGTGGTAAAATTTGAGATTTGAATTAAAAAATTAGTGAAGCTCTAGAGATAAAATACAAAAACAACTATTCTGTCCACAACCAACTAACAAAGATTGCTAAAGGTGGAGAGAGAACACAGATTTTATAAAAGCAGGGAAAGATGATGTGAGATGACCATTGACAAGAGATTGGATTTTGTGAAGCTCACAGGAGAGAAATAATGAGAATGTGGAATGGAAACAAGTTATAGCAAGAGAGAAAACAAAATTTCGAATGAAAATAATGAGAGGAAAAAGAAGGTAAAATGGGGTAAGAGAAGGGAGAGGTAAAATATGTTAATTGAAATACACTATAGTATAAAATCTAGTGCCTTTATACACACAAACATGATAGACAAGAAATAAATATTAAAAAGCTATGCAGGAAAGAAAATATCAGCAATTATGGAGAAGACCACAGTGGGTTTTGTTTTGGCAGCCTCTAATATTTACCACTGTTTTTTCTTTCTTGGTCCATTTCTGGTGCTATAAGATGGTGACGCCATCAGACTTTAGACAGCCTGTTTGAGACTACCACGGATCTACTGTCTGTGGCTGACTCTTTCAGTTGTTAATCTATTCACTCTGCACTCAGTAGTCAGGCTTAAGCTCCACATAGCTGGGGAAGAGACCCTCCTGGTGTTGGGGCTGTTGTTTCCTTTCAGGCTGTTACAGCCTGGAGGGGAGTGGTATGCCTGAGCAAGATGGCTGCTGCAATTGAATGATGCCTCAGCACCTGGTTCCTAGTGGCTGCTCTCTCACTAGTCTCCCCAAAGCTTCCATACCCAGTCTCTCCTCAAGCATCTCTAGCCCGCTCTGCCCCTGCCTTTGCCAGACCCCAGGGTAAGTGGCTGCAAATTAAAATCTGTATGTTAGCCTTTTAAGTGGATCTTTGCACCTCTAGCTGTCCATTTGTGGCAGAGAGCAACCCTGCTTATTTTCACTGCTGGTTGTTATCTGTGTATTTTGGGGGCTCTGGTGTTTTAGGCTGGGGGTCCCACCTTAGGGTTTAGTCCCCACCCTTCTCAAGGGGATCCTGACAGCCACTGAATTATCCTTTTGGTACTCAGCCAGTTTTCTTGAGTCTCCACCACACTCCTTACCAGTCAGGTTGTGCTGAAGCCGATTCTTCTGCCTGTCTAAGGTTATAAGTCTTCTCTCTCACTATTGTATAGTTGTTTGTTCTGGATGATTTCTTCACAATTTAGTTGTAATTCCAGATTAGTCCTAGGAGGAGGTTACTGTGGCTTCCATTCACTCTTCCACCATCTGAGTCAGCCTCATTTTATATTGTGATTTAATTTGAATATTCTTGACAATGACCAATATAATCAATATGTGAAACTCCATTAAAATGGTTGAAAATTCAGGGTCTATTACACAGATTATCATCATAAGTGGAAAGACACTAACTTCCAAACTATCCATTCCTACTTTTAAATATTATTGTCACTTTAAAAAAAAATTTGTCTTTGGAGATCTACAACACTGCCCCAAATTTTANATTTGAATATTCTTGACAATGACCAATATAATCAATATGTGAAACTCCATTAAAATGGTTGAAAATTCAGGGTCTATTACACAGATTATCATCATAAGTGGAAAGACACTAACTTCCAAACTATCCATTCCTACTTTTAAATATTATTGTCACTTTAAAAAAAAAATTTGTCTTTGGAGATCTACAACACTGCCCCAAATTTTAGTTTTACAATTTTTGAAAGTTAAAATATTGCTCAGATATATGTTCGGTTTCTCTGGATAGCAAAAAGTAGTATTACTTCATTTTTTCTATAAAATATTCCTAGATATTCTTTTAATCATTTAAATTTATTACAGAGTGGTGATATTTTTCTCCAAAAATTTACATTTTAACATAGAGTATGTAAATAATATTTTATGTAGTTGTCTGATCCTCCATCAGGCTTTGATAGTCATAAATGCTAGCATTATATGAAAATATTTGGGCAGAAAATAAAAATCCATAGTTTCAGATTGGACACATACATTTTGCTTGACAGTTAAGATCTTGTATGAATAAATAATATAGCATGTCACTGCAACATACCTTTTAAAATTGTATTCAAACCAGTGTATGACATATAAAAAATGGAAAGCTTTCAAAGTTGAATTCATTATAGATATTAAATGCACCCATAATTATATCTTTCTCCAGTCACTCAAAATTACCTGTTATTTGGCACTTTTTGAATGGAAATATTCTTATTCAATTTATGGAATGTTTTCAGCTATACTAGTGCTAGTATGTAGTAACTGCCTTAACCAGACACACAATTCTTATAGAAAGAGTGGACTGGAATGCTGTGAAATCAATATTCTGTGTTTCCCCTGAGGACACTTAGAAAGAGGAATTTTATATGATTTTTACAGAAACCTGATATAAGCCTGTATCACTTAAGCTTCACATTCATGTTATTTCTCATAATTACTTAGCACCAAGCCAACACCCTATATACAATATCATATTTCAGTGAACTATAGTTTTGAAAATTTAAAATTTCTTTATGTAGTGTGTATATTTAGGAAATATATACATACAGTTGACAGACGTTATAACTACTCCTACTATACAATAAGGTCATTGAACTTTTATCTTTGAATTATGTAAACATAATCTTACAAATTGTTTACAACTTCAAGAAATAGATTACTTTATCTAGTTTTTCAAGTTTTTAAATTTTATAGCTATATATATATATATATATATATATGCTACTATTGT
Organism: Sturnira hondurensis; assembly: GCF_014824575.4. Taxonomy (NCBI): domain Eukaryota; kingdom Metazoa; phylum Chordata; class Mammalia; order Chiroptera; family Phyllostomidae; genus Sturnira; species Sturnira hondurensis. The sequence goes on from NW_028098010.1 coordinate 437,374, forward strand.
ATAGTAGGAGTAGTTATATATGTTTAGGATTATGAATCCCTAATATATATATATATATATATATATATATATATTACACATACATATTTAGGGATTCATAATTCTCTATGTAAGGATGTCTGAATTAATTTATCATTTTACCCTGAAAGCCTCTGTGTGTGTGTGTGTGTGTGTGTGTGTGTCAACCTCCTTCCCCTCTGACATCTATCACTCTGTTCTCTGTATCTAAATCTGTTCATATTTTTGTTTGTTTACTTTGCTCATTAAATCCCATATATATGTGAACTCATATAAAACTTGACGTTTTGTAACCAGCTGTTTTCACTTAGCAAAATACACTCAGGTCCATCCATGCTATCTCAAAAGGTAAGAATTTCTTCTTTTTATGGTACAGTATTATTCCATTGTGTAAATGTACCACAGATTTTTTATTTACTAATCTACAATGGATACTTAAGTAATTTCAAAATCTTGGCTACATGTCTTGGGTATTGTGGTACACATATACTTCTGGCTATGATGGTACATATACACTTTTGAATTAGTATTTCAGGGTTTTTTAATATATTCCCAGACATGGAATACCTGGGTCATAGGCAGTTTCATTTTTTATTTTTTGAGGTAACTCCATACTGCTTTCCACAGTGGCTGCACCAATCTGCATTCCATCCAACAGTGTACAGATGTTGCTTTTCTCCAAATCATCAAATATACTTATTGTTTATTGATTTATTGATAATCACTATTCTAATAGGTGTGAGGTGATGTCTCACTGTGGTTTTAATTTGCATTTCTCTGATGATTAGTGATTTTGAGCATGTTTTCATGTATTTATTGGCCATTTGTACATCCTCTTTGGAGAAGTGTCTATTCAGGTCCTTTACCCATTTTTAACTGGATTTTTTTGGTGTTGAGATGTATAAGATCTTTATATATTTTGGATAATACCTGTTTGTTTTGCTAATTAACTAACACTTAAAGGTGAAATCATATAGTATTTGTCTTTTACCACCTGGCTTATTTCACTTAGCATAATCCTCTTGAGGTTCATCCATGTTGATGCAAATGGTAGGAGATTCAGTTTTTCAGCTGCATAGTATTCCATCATGTAAATGTACCATAGTTGTGTGTGTGTGTGTGTGTGTGTGTGTGTGTAAAGACTTTATTTATTTATTGTTAGAGGGTAAGGGAAGAAGAGGGGGAGAGAAATATCAGTGTATGTTTGCCTCTCATGCATCCCCTTCTGGGAACTGGCCTGCAACCCAGGCATGTGCCCTGACTGGGAATCAAACTTCGATCCTTTGGTGTGTAGGCCAGTGCTCAATCCACTGAGCTATACCAGCCAGGACTGTACCATAGGTTTTTGATCTTTTCATTTACGGATGAGCACTTAGGTTGCTTCCAGCACTTAGCTATTATAAGTTGTGCTGTTATGAACATTTGGGTGCATAGGCTCATTTGTATTGGTGTTTAAGGGTTCTTAGTATATAATCCCAGCAATGGAATTTCCAGGTCAAAAGGCAGTTCCATTTTTAGTTTTCTGAGAAAATTCCATACTGTTTTCGATAGCATATGTAAGTAAAATATAACCAGAGACATTGAAATTAATAACATACAGACAGTAACCAGAGGGGAGGTGAGAGGAGATAATGGGGAGGAAATGGTGAAGGGTTTCTAGGAACAAATATAAAGGACACATGGACAAAACCAAGGTGGGGTGGAATTAGGAGAGGAAGGTGGGGATGGCTGGGGTTATGGGGAGTGGTGGGGGGAAAAGGCAGACAACTGTACTTGAAGACCAATAAAGTTTTTTTAAAGTGAAAACAAAATTGGTAGTATGCCTTTAACAGATGTATATGTGAATATGTTCTCCCATTCCATGGGTTGTCTTTTCATTTAATATATGATTTCCTTTGCTGCATATGATTTTTTTTTTAGTTTGGTGTACTCCAATTCATTTATTTTTCTTATTTCCCTTGCCTAAGGATATATATTGGAAATAATATTGCTATGAAAACTGTCTAAGATTTTACTGCCTGTGTTTTCTCTAGGATTTTTTTATGGTTTTGAGTCTTACATTTAAGTCTTTAATCCATCTTGAGTTTATTCTTGCATATAAGAAAGTGTTCTAATTTATTTTGTTGCATGTATCTGACCAATTTTCCTAACACCATTTATTGAAGGGACTGTGTTTACCCCATTGTATATTTTCCTGCGTTCTGTGGCAAATATTGACTGACCATAAATTTTTGGGTTTATTTCTAGGGTTTCTATTCTGTTCCATTGATCTATATGTCTGTTTTTATATCAATACCATGCTGTTTTGATTACTATAGCCTTGTACTATAGTTGATACTGTGTAGTGTGATTCCTCCCATTTTGTTCTTTTTTTCTCAGGATTTCTGTGGCGACTCAGTGTAATTTGTTGTTTCATATAAATTTTTTGGAATATTTGTTCTAGTTCTGTGAAATATGCCATTGATATTTTGATGAAAATCGTGTTGGATCTATACAAGGTTTTGGGTGGTGTGAACATTTTATTTATTCATTTTTATTTTTTATTAAATTTTTTATTACCAGTTATCTCCCTTAATCTGTCACCCCCACTCTGCTGCAATCAACACACTGGTGTCCGCATCCATTAGTCCTTTTTCCTTTTGATAATGTTAATTTTTTTCTATCAAGGAACACAGTTCATGCTATCACTGATTTGTATCTTCTTCAAGTTCTTCTTTCAGTGTCTTATAATTTACTGAGTACAGGTATTTTCCATCCTTGGTTAAATTAATCCAAAGGTAATTTTGTGATGCAATTATAAATGATGTTGTTTTCTTAGTTTCCTTTCCTGATAGTTCAATATTCTGTAAAAACATACAATTGATTACTGAACATTTATTTTGGATCCTGCTACTTTACTGAATTTATTTATTAATTTTAGGAACTTTTTGTTAGAAATTTTAGGGTTCTTTATATACATTACCATGCCATTTGCAAATAATGACAGATTTACTTCTTCATTTCCAGTTTCGGTGAACTTTATTTTTTTAATTTTTTTGTCTGATCACTGTGGCTAGGACTTCCAATACTAGGTTGAATACAAGTGGTGAAAGCATGTATCCCTATCATTTTCCCCATATTAAGAGAAACACTTGTAGTTTTTGTCCACTGAATGTGATGATAGCTGCGGGCTTGTCATAAATAGCCTTTATTATGCTGAGGTATATTTTGCCTTTCTCATGTTGTTGAGTGTTTTTATCATAAACGGGTGCTAGATTTTATCAAATGCTTTTTTCATCTATCAATATGATAATGTGATTTTATCCTTCATTCTGTTTATATAGTATCTCACATTAAGTGACTTGCAGATACTGTACCAATCTTCCACCCCTGGATTAAATCCCACTTGGACATGAAGCACAAAATTTTTAATATATTGTTGTGTCTGGTTCACAAATATTTTGAAGAAGATTTTAGCATATATTTTCATCAGAGATATTGGCCTATAATTTTCTTTCTTTGTAGTGTCTATGTAGATATTGGCCTATAATTTTCTTTCTTTGTATTTGTTTTGAAATTAAAATAATTCTGGCCTACTACACTGATCTTGGGAGTCTTCCTTCCTTCTAAGTTTTAAAAAATAGTTTGAGGAGTATAGGTGTTCTCTCTAATTGTTGGTAAATTTGTCTGTGAAGCCATCTGGTCCAGGCAGTTTGTTTGCTTGCATGTGTTTTTGTTTGTCATGTTTTTTTTTTAATTATTTTCTCCTTAAACAGGTAGGCTTTACCTTGATTATTTCTTTTTAAGATAGAAATTCAAATTTTACTAAATGTTTATAGCAATTGGTATGTACATATTTCTAACCATATTCTTTTTTTAACATTTTTATTCTTGTTCAAGTACAGTTTTCTGCCTTCCTCCCCACCACCCCAGCTCTTCCCATCTCCCTCCCTTGTTTCCAACCCCACCCTTGTTATTGTCCATGTGTCCTTTATAAATGTTCCAGCAAATTTTCACCCTTTTCCCCTATAACTCCCTCCTCTTTCCCCTCTGGTCACTGTCAGCCTGTTCTCAATTTCAGTGTCTTTGGTTATATTTTGCTTGCTTGTTCATTTTGTTGATTAGGTAAACATACACTGATATGTTTGTCATACATTGATACATTGATACATGTCAAACATACATTGATATGTCAATCTCACCTGTTAAAGGTGAGATTATATGGTATTTGTCTTTCACCACCTGGCTTATTTCACTTAGCATTATCTTCTCCAATCCCATCTATGCTGTCACAAAGGGCAGGAGCTCCTTCTTTCTTTCTGTTGCATAGAATTCCACTGTGTAAATGTACCATAGCTTTTTGATCCATTCATTTATTGATGGGAACCCAAGTTGCTTCCGCCACTTGTAAATTGTGCTGCTATGAACATTGACATACATAGGTTGTTTTGGATTGGTGTTTCAGGGTTCTTAGGATAAAATCCCAGCAGTGGAATTACTGGGTCAAAAGGCAGTTCCATTTATAGTCTTTTGAGGAAATTCCATACTATTTTCCATAGTGGTTGCACCAGTCTTCAATCCCACCAACAGTGAGCTAGGGTTCTCTTTTCTCCACAATCTCTTCAACAGTTGTTTGCTGCTTTGTTTATGATGGCCATTTTGACCAGTGTGAAGTGGCATCTCATTGTGGTTTTAATTTGCATCTCTCTGATAGCTAGCGATATTGAGCATCTTTTCATATGCTTTGGGCCTTCTGTATGCCCTCCTTGGAGAAGTGTCTGTTCAAGTCCTTTGCTCAATTTTAATTGGATTGCTTGTCTTCTTAGAATAGAGTCATTCATGTGTTTAATTACTGCTCCAATTTCATTAGGTATAATCATCTTTTTGGATTATTTGATTTTTCCTGATTAAGTTTTAGAAAATTATATGTTTCTAAGAATTTATCCATTTTACCCAGATTGTCCAATTTATTGGCATATAGTTCTCCATAATATTTTCTTACAATTGTTGGTATTTCTGTAGAGTCAGTTGTTGCTTATTCATTTTCATTTATGATTTTCTTTATTTAATTCCTCTTTTTTCCTTGATGAGTTTGGTTAAAGGTTTGTCAATCTTGTTTATCTTTTTAAAGAGTCAGCTCTTGGTTTCACTGATGTTCTATTAAGGGTTTTAGACTGTACTTTGTTTATTGCTGCTCTAATCTTTATTATTACTTTTTTTGTACCCACTTCAAGCTTTCTTTCCCTGATACTTTTAAGTGTAAAGTGTGATTATTAATTTGAGATTTTTCTTGTTTTATGATAAGGCCTGTAATGCTATGAATTTCCTTCTTAGGACTGCTTTCACCATATCCCCTAGATTTTGGGTTATTTTGCTCTCATTTTCATCTGTTTCAAGGCATATTTTGATTACTGTCTTGATCTCATGGTTAACCCATTTATTGCTTAGTAACATGTTATTTAGTCTCCGTGTCTTTGTGTGTTTTTCATTTTTTCTTATGATTTATTTTTAATTTTATACCATTATTGTGAAAGAATATACATATTATAATCAGAGAATATTTGAGACTTATTCTCTGGTTATAATATGTATATTCTTTCACAATAATGGTATAAAATTAAAAATAAATAAATAAATAAATAAATAAATTTAAAATTTGAGACTTGGTGTGTGTCCTAATATGTAGTCTATCCTAGAAAATGTTCTATGTGCACTTGAAAATATTCTATGTGCAGAGCTTTGAGGTAAAATGCTCTGAAGATACCAATTAAATCCTTCTGATCCAGTGTGTCATTTAAGGATGTTGATTTCTTGTTGATTTCCTGTCTGGAAAATGTATCTGTTGATGTCAATGGAGGCTTAAAATCTACCAATACCTTATCATTGTCAATCTCTCCCTTTATGTCAATCAAAATTTGCTTTGTAAATATAGGCACTCCTTTGTTGAGTGCATATTAATGATTACAAGGATTACATCTTCTTATTGAATAGATCCCTTTACCATTATGAGTGTGTTTTTGTCTCTTACTGTAGCTTTTATTTTAAAGCTTATTTTGTGAGATATAAGTATTGATACTTTAGCTCATTCTTCCTTTCCATGTGCATGAAATATATTTTTCCATTCATTTACTTTTAGTCTGTGTGTGTATTTCATTCTGAGATGGCTTTCTTATGGACAGTATATAAGACATCTATCCAGAAGTTATCCAGCCATATAATATGAAAAATAGAGACATTTATTAAAGAAGATAGAAGATAAAAGAAACATTGTAGATAGGACGATGATGCCTCAGTCCCCTTTAAAGTAGTCACCTCGGAACCTCTCATAGTTCTCTCAGTCACCACCAGTTGCCCCATTGTATTTTCCTGAATCTCACTGACAGTCTGAAATATCTTCCCTTTCAAAGATGATTCTAGTTTTGGGAGAAGCCAGAAGTCATAGGCCACCAAATCAGCACATGTGAAAAAGTGTTCAACATCATTAATAATCAAAGCAATGCCAATTAAATCCCCAATGAAATATCATCTTATAACTTGCAGAATGACTACCCTCAATAAATCAACAAACAAGTATTGATGAGGATGTGGAGAAAGGGAACCCTAGTGCACTGTTGGTGGGAATTCAGTCTTGTGCAAGCTCTGAGGAAAACAATATGGAATATCTTTAAAAAACTAAAAGTGGAACTACCATTTGGCCCAGTGATTCCACCTTTGTGAGTATGCCCCCAGGGTCCTAAAACACTAATACAAAAATATTTGTATCCTTATGTTTATACCAGCACTATTTACAATAACCACAATTTAGTAACATCTAAGTACCTGAAGTAGATGAGTGGATCAAAAAACCATGGTACATTTACACAGTGGAATATTATGCAGCAATATAAAAGAAGAAACTTAAATTTTTGCAACAGCATGGATGGACCTGTGGAAACATATGCTAAACGAATTAAGCCAGTCAGTGAAAGAAAAATAGCACATTATCTCACCTTTATGTGGAATCTAGTGAACACAATAAACTAACAAAGTAGTAACAGAAGCTTAGATATATAAAACAAATGGACAGCTGCCAGAAAGGAGGGTGAAGACAAGATGAAAGATGATGAAGGGATTGGGGGTAGGTGGGGCTGGGTAGAAGTGGGGAACAACTGTAATAGCATAAACAATAAAAATAAAACTAAAAATAGTTTTATCACAAACATATGTTGTATGATTGCTTTTGAGTTTTACAAAAATGATATAGTGTATGTTAATTGCTTTTCAATGGGATATGGTAGAGTTTGACAGTCTATGATCCATGAGTCAAATGTATTTTATGCAAGGTCTAGTTATTCCACAATGGGAAGAAGACCTAGAAGAATATTTAGTGTGTCTCAGTATCTGAAACAGAGCCTTTAATAATTATTTATATCAGAAACTAGTATTTTGAGGAGTATGCCATAAATCCTAAAGTCCTAAAAATTTCTTCTAAATTCTAAAGGATGAAAAAAAATGGTTTCAAATTTATTTTCTTAGCATAGGTTGCCATAACAAAATAGAATATATAGTTTGGTTTAACCAACATGTTTCTGAGGCAGGCAGATAGAAATGAGGAAGTTCCGAAGGCATCTGCAGCAAATGTAAAATATGCTATAGAATGTTAAGCCAGATATCCTAGGCCAGGCAGCCTGAGTTCCTGAAATAAGAACTTCATTCACCACAAGTAGCTGGACTTGAGTTAAGAGATTTGGAGAGTGTAGATAAAATAACAACAAGGAAGTCCTGGGAGGCTGACATCAAAGTAAGTAACTGACATTGACACTTACCAACATCCTGAATTCTGAAAATAGTCTTGTAATAGCATAGGAGTACTTAAAACCACAGCCAGTCCTGTGCACTTTGATCTTGAACAACCTATAATATACCTCGGCATCATTACAATTTGATTGTAATAAGTTAGCATAGCAGTTTCTACACCCTCTTCCCCCAGTGGGCAATCAGGAAGAACTATGGGTAATAACACGCCCTGTAACAGAAAAATTATATAACTTCTAATGCAAGCTCAGTAGAAAATAAATTAAGTATAGGGAAGTAGAATTTCTAATACAATTATAACCCTTTAAACAATAGGGACCTTTCTTTGTTCAGGGAATCAACCTACTTCCACATTCTGTGGAGTGCACTGTTCCTTAGTAAAGTTTGCTTGCTTCATTTTACTGGGTTTGTGTGATTCATCCAATTTTTTGTTCACAATCAACAAGAAGCTGGTTACCTGTGCACACATGTGACAGTTCTGGCCTCTTAGAAGTCCAATACCAAGGTACCGATGTGGTAATTTCCTGGTAAGAGTGCTTCTTTCTGGTTTGTAGATCGTATTTTCTTGCTGGTCCTCACATGGTGGTGAGAGTTAAGGTTCAACATATGAATTTGGGGGGAAATGCAATTCAGTCCATAGCACTTATTTTTGAATTTTTAGTTTTGAATTAAATATGTTTACATACACAAAAGGTAATCAAGTTTACATAATTATGTGTATATGTAAGATATTTGACAAAGCAATGCAATGTATCTGAACTTCTTTCTGTAGCTATTTTTACTCATTTGAACATTTGCAACCACACGTCAACACGTCTTGTCTCATAAAGCACTGTCTACAATATTTCAGTCATGACTGATTCTGCTATAGTAATACAGATACAATCTTAAAGTATGTCTTTTATGTTGGATATTTTTGTTTATGTAATATGGAACCAATTATCTCGAAGATTGCATATTTTTATGTGTAACCTAGCATATTCTCTCTCACCCTTTTTATCACTCCATTTCTCACTTTCTCTGCTACTACTTAGGATTTCCTAAAATAAATTTTCACTGACATGCATTCTAAATAAATTTATGAATTATTTCCTTTGTTCATTCAGTTTCCTTTGACCAAGGCATTCAATTCACAATATATACTCCAGAAATACTGAAGTATTTTATTGTAATAAAATAAAGGCATCTTTGAAACCTGCCTTTAGGTATAGCACATGCTATATATTGACTGATTATTTTATGCCTTTGCTTGTTCACTATACTACATAGATTCTTTCTGTACATGAAAACTTAGGGCATAGATTTAATCAGGCTTCAAAGACATATTATGCCCCTTTCCATTTTTTATTGCTTATTAAATAACTTGGCCTTGTTTTCATCTTTGGGCTGATTCTTAGGAAGCTCAGAGGCAAACTTGAAGCTAATTTCCAATAGAGTTATGAGAAATTATACTAGGTGTTTGTGCACTAATTTTCCATTTGGATTTACCCTGTTTTTCCTACAATCCTATTAACTTTTCACATTTTTAATCTTTCTTTTTTATATCTTTACAAGAATTAGTTTTTTGGAAGAGAGTAGTGGTAAAGATTATTAAATAAGTGACTAAGTAACCAAAGAAATAACTATGACAGCACTGATGATGTCAAAATTACTAAAATGAGGCTTAAATAAATTCACTTAGTATAGCATAGTTCATTTGGGGATCTGTTATGTTTTTCTCTAGGGTATTTCACTTATTTTTGTTATATTCCCAATTATTCCTTCACAGTCAGTCTGTAGTATTTCATTGTTAGTTGAGTTTTACCATGAGTTTTACAGAACACAAACTGTGATTGTTTTAATATGAGGACATAGCTCACTAGGGCCAGGATTTTCTCTTTTGCACAAAAAAATTGAGAGAGTACTTCATAAATATAAGTGATTCTGTTTCCTGTTATACATCTGGAATGTCATATTTATTATTGTACAGAAAACTCAACAAAAAAGGTGGGAATACTATTCACGGTAGATTATTTTTACTTATTCAAGTATACCATATTTCATTAGCAGAGGGAAAAACTGTCAAAAAAAGGAGAGGAAAGTGTTGTTTTCTGTTGTTGTTCAGAGTTGTCTTATTCAACATAGTGTCAGTAAAATATTCCACATATATTTCTGCAATCTTGTTGATTCTTTTAAACAAACATTTAGTCAGCAGAAGGAAAACACTTCCATATTTCATGCAGGAAACATATGCTTTCTATAAAAAATTTGGGGAGATTTTCTGCATTTTAATTGAGGAGATTAATTTAGTAGCATGTTTAATGTTTCTCTATGCTGTAATTTGTTTTTAATTACACATGAATACCATATGCAATCCATTGGCACTCTATTAATTCTTGAAAGTAAATTTACTCTCCACTCATGTCATTTGTATCACAGGGTGTGTGTTCCTTGTTAATTGAGCCCTTTCTAATTTCTAAATAATTAGCTAATTAAGAGCATGATCCTAGGGTTCTTATGAAAGGATAACACCCACTGGCTTGAAGATAGCAGGATCTGCTTTTATTGTGGGTCACAATATCAAGTGCCTTCATCACGTTGTTTTTCCTAATTAAAGTTGTATTTATATTAGCAAATGTTCATTGGTAAAAATAAAGCTGTTAAACAAGCTTGTGGATTTCTGTATAGATATACCTTGTTTTATTGCACTTCACTTCATTATGCTTCACAAATGTGTACGTGTGTATTTTGCAAGTTAAAGGTAAGACTTTCTACCAGCTTAAAAAAATACTACTTGCTACTTGCTTTACTGCTGTAGTTTAAAACTAAACCTTTAATATCTCCAAGTTGCCACTGTAGTTTTTTCATTTTATTATTTTTCAAGTACAATTTTCTGTCTTTTACTCTCATCCCAGCCCACTTCTTTGTGATCCCCACCTCCCTCCCATTTCTACCCCCCTTAGTTGTTCTCCATGTGTCCTTTATACTAGTTCCTCTAAATTCCTCCCCCTTTTCCCCTGAAATTCCCTCCCCTCTCCCCTCTGGTCGCTGTCCCCCTGTTCTGTATTTCAGTGTCTTTGTTTTTATTTTGCTTGCTTGTTTGTTTTGTTGTTTAGCTTCCTGTTAAAGGTGAGATCATATGGTATCTGTCTTTCACCACCTGGCTTATTTCACTCAGCATAATGCTTTCCAGTTCCATCCATGCTGTTGCAAATGGTAGGAGCTCCTTTTTTTCTGCATAGAATTCCATTGTGTATATGTATCATAGTTTTTGGATCCATTCATTTACTGACAAGCATTTAGGTTGCTTCCAACTCTTGGCTATTGTAAATTGTGCTGCTATGAACATTGGGGTGCATAGGTTCTTTGGGATTGGTGTTTTAGGGTTCTTAGGATATAATCCTAATAGTGGAATTGCTGGGTCAAAAGGCAGGTCCATTTTTAGTTTTCTGAGAAAATTCCATACTGTTTTCCATAATGGTTGTACCAGTCTGCAATCCCACCAACAGTGAGGTAGGGGCCCCTTTTCCCCACACACTCTCCAACATTTGTTGTTTGTTTCTTTGTTTATGATGGCCATCCTGACAGGTGTAAACTTGTATCTCATTGTGGTTTTAATTTGTATCTCTCTGATAGGTAGAGATATTGAGCATCTTTTCATGTGCCTCTGGATCCTCTTTATGTCCTCCTTGGAGAAGTGTCTGTTCATGTTCTTTTACAATTTTTTAATTGGCTTAGGTGCCACTGTATTTTGAAGGTGATTAACTCACTGATAGTAGATGCTAGGCTATCTCAGTGGATTACAGTTAGTTCCACTGGTAAATAGTCACCAGTGTGTCCACAACCTTGACCTCCTTTCAAACCTCTGTAATTGATGATAGAAATATTAAATCAGATAAAACCAAGGACACTAACTTCCCAGCTACTGAGGAAAATTATAATAGTAAAAGTAGTTTCTATTTTCCTAGTACTTAGTATAAATCAGACACTATTACATATACCATATATAACTCACATAATTACCACACAGCTTTTGAAGTTGGTACATATCCAATAATAGAGGGGGAATAAAATTAATATTTTACTTAAATAATACCATGTTTTATGGGAGAAAAACAGAAATATTTAAGTGCACTAAGGATATCAATTTTGAAGAGTGACATGCCAAAGTGTGTCTGACTCTTACCTGTACTTTGACATATATGTTGAAAAGGGATTATGCAATTTATTTATTCATCATAATTTATTACATTAATTGGTGAGTTTTTTGTAGGCTGGGCACCTATTGCTACATTGTGCAGAGGGAACCAACTGTCAGTTAAGTATAAAGGAGAAACTTTTCCCTTGTTCAATAAAGCTAATATAGAAGGTGAGAATCCCTGTGTTAATTTCCTGTGTGCTTAAAGTGAGAAAGATCCATGGTGCTACTTAACTTTGCACTCTACATTTTGTATTAACACATTCATTCTTAAATTCAAGCCATTGCTTCTTCTCTTTTAAACTGCTATGTTAGTGTGTGAGCTAGTTTTCCTGTCACTAGCCTATGTTTTTTCCTTAGTGCTCTATAAGAGAAAGCTTCCAATCTCTGAGAAAGCATTCCTTCATAGAAAAAACACAGCTGAGTCCAGAGTTTGTAATTAAAAACCCAATACATTGCCAAGACATTACAATACTTTCACTTGTGTTTTAGTCAGTTGTATGGTTTTTGTCTTTCACACCTTACTTTTCCCCACTCTCCCACTGTCCACAATCCTACCAAATGCCCTTTAAGTCATCTACACCAGACTGGTAGAGTTCACTGAATATATCCTGGGCTATTCATCATTTTCACTTTGCTTCTGCTCTTATTTCTGTCTGACATTTCTTCTCTTCCTCCCACCATTTTAAAGTGAAATGCTACTACCTCGAAATGTAAAAATTATCACCTCCTCCAGGATTTTTTCCTAAGTATCTGCAGTAGTAAAACTCTTTGTGTTCTGTGTTTCCATTGCTCTTTACACTATGCTTCAATTATTTTATCCCAGTACTTGTTCTGCTCTGTGTTATATTTATTTATTCACATAAATGACTCTGTCAGATTAGGAATTCTTTGAGAAAATAAATTGTCATATGAACACATACATACAACACATATACCTGTATTTGGCCTACTTCTAATGGAGACCTCAAGACCATATGTAAATTGCTAGAGCTTTTGTCTTCCATATGGACAGTACCTTTTAAATATTTATATATCTTTCATCTTTTAATTTCACTTTACATACAAGCAATTCTTAAGTAGTTTATTAATAGTAATGCATTACTTTTTAAAATAATAGCAATTCCACAATAAATATAAATATATTCTTAAACTTCAGAAGTTTATATTTAAAGTCTTAAAAAAACACTTTGTTTTTTTATCATTTATTTATTATGTGTACTCTGCATAGAAAAGTGGATAAAGAGTTCCTCTGGAGCCAGACTGTCTGGCTTCAGATCTCAACTCTGCTTGTACCTAACTGTGTGGCCTTAGGCAAATTATTTAACCTCTTTGTCCTCACAAGACATCTATCTGTAAAATGAGAAAAATAACCGTGTATACCTCACATATTTGCTGTTAAGCTTATGAAATAAGACAAGTACAGTGGTTAGAATAATGCCTGACAGGAAATTCTTGAAAAATGCCAGTTGTTCTTGCTGTTTTGATCACAGTGACTTTCTTCTCACTCCTGCACCCCATAGGCTTCCACACATCATGCCCAGTCTTGGGCTCTCTTTGTTTTCAAGGAAATAGAGATTCTCTGAGGCCTGACTAGAAGCTGTTAGACTACAGTTCCTGATCAGTTATATATGACATGTATTTTGTGTTAAATACATATTTGTGAATTTTCAAAAGTGCCTTTTCTTATCATTATTTCTTAATCTTCATCCCATCTTCACTATATCCTTTACATGTTACTCAGGCAATCTCAAAAAAAGCATGAGCGAACAGGTAAGCCTTTCAACTTGTACCCACAACGCACAACTAAATCCAAAGCTAATGAAGTTCATTCAGATTAAAAGCACTTTTTATGCCTACAACAGCTCTTTATAGCTAGTGGTAGAAAATTTGTGGTATTTCATGCCTACTTATATGCTTTTCATGTGAAAAATACAGTATAATAAAAGTCAAGGATTATTCATGTTAATTTATTATATTTTGCTGATGTAGTTACATCAAGGGCTTAAGAAATATACTTCAACAGCCATACAAATGAAGGAAGGATGCTATAAGACATGGTGCATAAATGCTCTCTTTCCTGCCACTTTTAATGACACTTCATTTAGAAATGCACCCTCTTTCACATGAATAACACTGTACTTTAGAGTTAGACTACTTGAGGAAAATAAACTGTAAAAAGCATTGACCTGATTGTTTAGTAAAAATGTTTAACAAAATTATTCCCATACAAATGCATTGAAATGTAGCAAAAATAAAGGTAGATGCCCCATAATTCTTGTGAGTATTAACTTTTAGAAGAAATCTATTATACATACCAATTTAGTTTAACACATTTTATATAACACATAAATAAAAAGAGCTTTACTTAATTTTAATTGGGTGGGTTTAGTTCCATTAAATGTATCATTGGAACAATTCATACTTAAATAATAAAATTATCTTGTCTTTTCACTAAAAAAGTATCTTAAAATATTATTTTATATGAATCAACAAATAACTTAGCACCTGTATACACAAAATGTTGTCAGGTTTGGGAGGGGGGTTGGAACAGAACCAATAGCCAAGGTAGTGGTAATCAAATTAAACATTTTATAAAATCATATATGCATGTCAACTTAAATAACTATATAAATCTGTCTTTAATATAGACGAAGTTAAAAGTACAGATAATACATACTAAAAATTTCAGAGGAGAAATTTCTACTGCATTGAGCTTGAATCAATTGTCAGTCTTCAAAGTGGAGGTACTATTTGACCTAAAAGAAGGTTATAGTTAATAAACAGTGAAAAAGAAAAGATATAGTTTATTAAAGTGTGCAGTGAGTGGAGGTTGTTTTACTTCCACTCATTGAAAAAGCAAATGAAGCATATGGGACATGGGCCCCTTCCAAAACTTGTACTCTATTTGTATTCATAATTATTATCTTCCCCTCCTTGTCTCCCTTTCTTCTCTCCTTTCTTTCCTTCTACATGTAGGATACCTCCCAAGTTGCATAACTTTTAGACCCTGAAAAATATCTCTGTTTATCTGGTAAATAACTAAAATTAATGGGGGAATGATTCATTGTTAGGGCAACAAATGAAGTAGTCTTCTTTTAGAAGAAGGTTAATGTCAAAGTGGCTCTGGGAATGACTGGAAGTGTAGTGTTACAGATTTAATGTTTCCTTTTTCTACCAAAATTTATATGTTGAAACCTAATCCCTAATAAGATAGTATTTGGATGTAAAGCCTTTGGGAGATGATTAGGTTCTGAGGGTGGAGCTCTTATGAATAGAATCAGTGCCTTTATAAAAGAGACCCAGAGAGCCCCTCTGCCCCTTTCACCATGTGAGGACACAGCAAGAAAAGACAATCTATGAACCAGGAAATGGGCTCTTACCAAACACCCAATCTGCCTGTACCTTAATCTTATTCTCCCAGCCTTCAGAACTCAGAGAAAAATTTTTTTTCTGTTAACAGTAGTTAATTCTGGTGTTATTTTAAACATTTTATAACAGTTTACAGCAGTTATGGATTAATTGACAGAAAACAATAAAAAAGTTACTTGGTGTTATCTAAATTTTACTCTGGATTCTCCTTACACATTCACTTTTAGAAATTAATATTAAAAACAACATAAAAGAGTAATTTTATGTTCAGGTGGCAGCTAGAAGTGGAACAGAGTATAAGGGTAAAGGGTAAAAATATAATAAAAAATAAACTATTAAAAATAATTTTCACTCAAATGAAGATATAGAGAATTACTGTTAGAGATTTTTTTAGAAATCTTTGCAGGTAATTTTAATATCACTGATGGTATAATATGTATGTATATAAAATGTATAGTCACATGATATGTATTTGTTGGTCACATAAATTGCTTTCTATTTAACACAATGCCTTATAAATTTGCAGTTATTTCCACTTATCAATGTACATATTAAGAATACTTTATTTAAAAAAAAATAATTGTTTGGTATTCTGCCTAATGGTCAACATAATTTTTGATGGATATTTAAATAATCTCTAGAATTTCACTTCTGTTAACAGTGTTGCAGTAAATATTCCTGAACATACACAAATATCTTTGCATATTATGAAGGTTTTCCTGTTCCTGATACTTTGAATGCACAAGTATGTATTCTAACTGCTTTCAAAAACAAGTTGTTTTAATGTGCAAAAAATAAAAGGTTAATTATCTGAATTTTTTTTCTGTTGTGTATGAACCACTCAGTCTGTGGTATCCTGTTGGAGCACACTGAGGGAACTAAGAAAGGTAGGTTCAGACAAAATTGATTTCTTTTCATACTAAAGTACTAAATCACATGGAAATTTAACCAATGTGCAAGGGAAACCACCAAAAGGTTTTAACAAAATGAATATTTATTAATTCAACTTTTACAATACACAGTCATATACTAGTTAACAGTAAGAGTAAGTCCTGATAAATATGTCTGGGGCTTTTGTAGTGCAAACATTACAGAGTGCAGTTTACTATACATCATACTATAGTGTACTACACACCTAGGCTATATATGGTATAAGCGACTGTTCCTAGACTACAATCCTGTACAACATATTACCATACAAAATGAGAATAAATAAAAGAAAAAAGAAAATGAAGAAACCAAGAGACCTGATACATACAAGATGTATGAGGCTACTGGCATATTATGGAATATTGTTTTATGTCACTTTTTTCTTATGTAGAAAGAATGTACTCTGATAATAAAAAAGTATAATATAGTAAATACATAAACTAGTAATATAAGTATTTATTATTGTCAAGAATTGTGTACTGTAATTGTGTTTGCTATGCTTTTATACAACTGGCAGCACAGCAGATCTTTTTGCACAAGCATTACCACAAACACATCAGTAATGTATTGAGCTATGATGTTTTGATAGCTACAATGTTGCTAGGTGATAGGAATTTTTAAGTTCCGTCATAATCTTATGAGATCACCATCATATATATGGTCCATTGTTGACCAACACATCATTATATGGTGCATGAGTGTATCCCCAAGACTGATCACCACGTGCCTCTTATAAGCTGTGTCCAAAGTCATACAGTAAGTAAATGGGGACATTGAGGCTCTAAAATACATTCTTCTTCTATATGTGTATATATAACATCTCTACCCATGAAACAGAAAAGCGGGGAGATAAATTTGGCTTATAAGCCAAAATAAGGTGAGTATGAGAAGAAGAAATAAAGTATTATCAAGAAGCAAATAGGAATTTTATATTCCTTCACAGATAGGAATCTAAATAATTAGGTGATATGAAGCATCAACGCCTTTCCTGTTGTTTAGGAAACAAAACAAGCAAAAGAAATAATGAACTCTCAGTAAAGCACTACTTAATTGTTGTAAAATGCATTTTGTGTTAGAACCACCCAAATTACTAAAGTATTTAACAAAAAAAAAGTTCAGAAAGTTTATCTTAATAATGCCTAAAATGTCTATTTCTTGTTTTTAATTATAAAAGATGTGGTGAGATTTTTCTACTGATAGAATATTAGAGTATTTCCAACTTTCGTTTAACATTTTTTATATTTGCTTGTATTATAATTCTTCTGAATGTATTTTACTATATTCTAGGTTCCTGGAGGGCAGGGTCTGTGACCAACATGTTTCAGCAGAACTGCACTCATTTCTTCATAAGCTATTACGTACTTGTTAACAAAACACACACATTTGCATGCATATGTCAATCCTTTAATAAACATTGAGATGTCTAATGAATGGTTTTCATTATTTTACATCATTGGTAAACATGAAAGAATTGAGGAAAAAGAAGGAGAGTTTAGATTTAATCAACAATTAGGTCAAACGATTTTCAAAAAAACAAGCGTATCCGACACACTGCAGAGAAGCCACTTGGCATAGGGATGTCAAGCGGGACTATTTTTCCTTCAGATAGTTTTATCAAAAAAGTCTAATTCATGAATTCTAATATTTTTGGTCCCCAATAGCTCCCATTTTTAAGAAGATTGATCTTTCTCATATACGTTCTCATATAAGTATATTATCTATTACTCTACTTTTGAATATTATTTATGAGTTCCCACAACTTATATCCTAAGAAAGTAGTATAGTAATTAAAAGTGAAGGTGTTAGATTCACACAAAATTATATCAAAATCACAGCTTCATCTCTAATTCACTAGGCTTAAGCAGATTTTTTTGTAAGTCTGTTTCTGTCTGTCCTTATACAGTTATAATAAGGACTAAATTGAATAAGCTATAAAATGTGAATAGTACAGCTAATACTCACTATGTATTAGAATTTGTATAAGTAATATTTTCCATATAAATAGACCAATACAATTAAAGGAGATAATGAACAAAATAGAAACAGAGGCATAGCTACATGGAATAGAATGGCAGCTATCAGAGGGGAGAAGGGTTTGGGGAAAGGACTGTATAAAAGAAGGTGAAGGTATTAGCCAAAGGACACATATGTATAACCCATAGACACAGACAACAGTGTGGTAATGGCCAGAAGGAAGTGGTTCCAGGGATCAGTTTAACTGGACACAGCGTGGGGGTAAATAGGGACATATGTAATAGTATCAACAATAAAAATAAAGTTTATAAAAGTAAAGAAACGAGGTGATGAGAGAGAGAGAGAGAGAGATTTTTAAGAAATTGACTTATGAAATTGAGGAAACTGACAAATCTAAAATTTTCAGGGAAGACCAGCAAGCTAGAATATGGGACAGAAATACAGTCAGAATTACTATGTTACAGTCTTAAGGCAGAATTCCCAACATTCCACCTTCTTCTGGAAATTTCAGTTTTTGTACTTAAGACCCTCAACTGAGGAGTAGAAGCCAATCATCTTCACAACTTCACAGCACATCCACACTAGAGTTTGACCAAACAACTGGGCAACATAGACTAGCCAAGGTGACACATAAAATTAACCATGGTGGTATTATTAATATGGAAAAGAGCCTGTTCCTTGTAATTCCTTGACAGCACATGCTTTCTCATGCATGTCTTCTTCAAAGACCACTTCTCTCTCCTGGAACAATTTCCTTCCTGCTTCTCTGCATGGAAAATTTGTACTAATCCTCCATGTCTCAGGTAATTTTTTAGATTCTTTACTAAATTTATCTTATTACTCCAGAAAGAATCTAGTGCATTCTTTGTATCAAATAGAGCTTTTAGTCATCCTTGTGAAAGCAACACTATGTAAGTTTAAATTGTCTCTAGTTTTTATAGTCTCAGCACACATAGTAAAAAGTGAAAAATTAAATGTTTAAATTTTTCAAGACTATTTGAATAACAAATAATGGAGAGAAGAAAAGAGGAAAGAGGAAACAAAAAAGAAATAAGGAAGAAGGAAACAAGAAAGTAAAGGTACATTATTTTTTTTTTTACAATTTGCTCTTGGACATTGTTATCTGCCCACAATATTTTTCCACCCATCTCATTTGACTCAAGGTGCTGAAACATGATCATCTATTTGTCTATAATCTTCTTAAAGTTGAGAGATAGGCAATATATGCAACATATATATTTGCATACAACATAAGAATTACATATAAAACTATCACAGAGATAAAGATTTCTGTGGTGGAATTTGTGATTAAGATAAAAACTGATTGAATCTAGAATTTTTTGAACATACTTTTATTACTTTTCATTAAAATTAGGTAACTCTAAAACATTTTATTATATCCTATCATGCGTTACATGTCTTTATCATATTTAATGTGAGAATCAAGTTCAAGTCACCATATCTCTCTTCTTATCAATGCCTTTACATAGCTAAGTCCTGGATATCCTACAAGTAAGAGGTGATGAAAACCATTTTCTTGCATGATGTTATTATATCTCACATGAAAAAAATATCACTATGGGTAGAGAATTCATTTTGCTGCTTTTTTGAGTGGCTAACTATCCTCAGCCACTTTATCTCCTAGTCACCTCCTCTGCAATTAGTTCAAGATATAATTTACTGTTGAACCATATGTACTTGACTCTGAGATATGAAAAATCAAAAACAGTTGTATCATTTATATTTCCAAAGGAGATAGCACCATATGCATAATGTGGGTTCTACAATAAGAGAGCTTACAGTGATTTTGTTTTAAATTGTTAGTCCATACCTGAAGACAAATGATGGAGAAAACACTTTAAGGCTCTATACGTCATAATATAATTAAATACACAGGTTTATCCTAGGGACAAGAAATAAGGCTAAAGATTAAGTCAACAAACAGGCAAGATTATTTATTTATTTATTTATTTATTTATCAATCAATCGACCTATTTATTTATTTATTATTTGTATTTAGAGAGAGGGTAGAAGGGAAGGAGAAAGAGAGGGAGAGAAACATTGATGTGAGAGAGAAACATTCATCAGTTGCTACTTGCACATACCCCCAACCAGGGACTGGGCTTGCAAACTAGGCATGTTTCTTGATCTGGAATTGAGCTTTAACTTCATTGCAATTATATTTATAATAAAGAAATAATGGTTCCTATTAAAATCTTTGTTAATATTTCTGAATTCTTTTGCAGTGCTTTAATGGAACTGTTCTACATAACTGTGGTACTGGTAGATAAGTTCTGACAATTTTTTGAGGACTTTGGATAACACACAGTGGGATGGGGAGACAAAGGGTGAGGGGAGGTGAGGGAGAAATTGTTACTGAACCAAACTAGAATCTGACCACTTAGTAGGAGTTAGCCAAAAGAATGCCCCAAACTGATTTTGTTAGTAGGGACTTTATGTAAGCCAGCAAGCAAGGATCACACTGGGGATCACTCCAAAAGCAAGGCCTCCCTAAGACTGTGGGTATTACAGGATTAGATGTGGGGGCAACTTTGCCCACAAAGTGCCCCCATCTGCCATGGGTGAAAGTGAAACTACCAAGACATGATCTGCCTGGGAAGGAAATGTAGCTGATCTCTCAAAGGGGAAAGGCCAAGAGCCCCTTCCTCAAAGGGCTTTTATTGGGTTCCTTTGCACAAGAATACAGGTAAGGATCAAACACTAGAAAGCATTTAAAGAACTATGAGGGCTTATTTTCAGTCAGGGTCAGATAGCTAACGAGCCATAAAACACTGAGGAACAAACTTCTTGCTTGAGCCCTTATCATTTAAATTAGAGCATTCTAACAAAGCAGGTTTCACAGGATTTTACATATTCTTTCTTAGGCTTGATCACCTGGGGAACCTGTCCTTTCCAGTACAGGGCTGCACCACCTCCCCCATCCTAGGTTTTCAGTCTTAAGTGGATTAGAACCAGGAAGCGCTTCTCCCAGATGGAAATGGGGACTCAGGCTATGTCAGAATAGCCAGAGGGCGAAGGTCTATCACTCCCTCTTTGTTGAAGCCCCCTCCAGTCCTTCCATGATGGCTTCCCAAGTGATCCCAACTGGCTTAGGTTGCCCCCCCTCTGAGGGGTCATACTGGTCATGGACATCGACCATGCATTGGGGGTAGGGGGTGAAGCAGAGGCAGTGTTTGCGACCAGAGACAAGCTTTGTCTCCTTGTGGCTCACATTCTGGAGGTCACTAACTCATCTTTAGCCATGGGAGGCAGTTACAATTCCTGAAACCAGGCAGACTGATTCCCAATAGTTAGATGCTTACATTATAGCATGCTGAGGTATGTTTGGTGTGAGCATGCACAGTAAGTGAACATAGCTATACATTCACTGCATGTATAGGAAATGATAAATAAGGCACTCTTTGGGCAGAAATTTTAGTATTATGAGGGTATAATAAGAAAAGTGCACCCTGAGGCCACTGGAGGGGTCTTCAGTCAGTTTAAACCTGTCTCAGTGGTTTCCAGGAGCTTCAGGTAGCTTCCTTATCTTTACCTTCTGACCCTGAAAGAAAAAAAAAATCTCAGGCAAACATTGTTACAATTAAGCGAGCATAGGAAATGTTCAAGTAATTACATAGACTTTTTTTCAAATTTTTAACATTTCTATACAAGCTAGATAGGCTCTAAGATTCATGTTTCCTTCTCTGGGTCCATGGGGTTAACATAAAGAATATACTGTGTTTACTTTGTTTTCAGTCATTACTTTACATTACTTTTATCTGGAGTGAATTTATATTTTAATTACTAATTTGGTTAATAAGATTTTGATGAGAGTTTTCTTTTGCATAAAATATATGTTTGGTTTAGTTTTGATTTAGTTTTTGGGTTGGTATTCTTTTCTCTCTCTCTTGTCTTAGTTTTTGGGCACAATTCTTTATCCTTGTGCATTCCCCTAAGCCCATAATATCCATAGAAAACATAATTTGCTTAGCTTTCTATATGAGCTTACAGCCCTCGATATTCCCTGCTTGAGCAGTAGGGCTGAGGCATGAGAACTTAGCTCCTGCCTCCTCTGCCAGTTTCTGGCTCAGGAGCACAGAAGTCATTTACAGTCAACCAAATTCTAATTTAAATTTATGTTCCTTTTTTGGTTCAAGGGGGTTTGCTTTTGAGCCTGCCTTTGTGTTGCTGTATTTTTTCTTTTTATATTTTACCTTTTACTCTTAAATGTTAAGATCAGAAAGTACTTCAAAACAGCTACTGACAGAGCCATTATAACCAGATGTCCACAGGGTCCTTACATTATCCGGAGTTCTTTGATAATGATTCACAGACTGAAAATAAGTTAAATGTCCTCCAACAATCCACTGGTTTTCAAACTTTTCACATGCCAAAGAGTTACAAAGTAAATTTGCAGACTTCATCTGTAGAGATTCCAATTCAATATAGTTGTGGGTTAGGGGAGCTATACATAAACAGTTTTAGTAACTCATCTCAGTGATTTTTTCTGTTCCAATAATGATTAATTGATAGGTTCTCAGAAACCAATAGTTAGAGTACATCACAATTCAAGCATGAGAAGATGAGATGATTGATCATGATGGCAGAAAATTCTATCATTCTGCATTGGACAACTATTGATGTGACCTGCCAAAGTTCAGGACTCCTCTGAAGAAAGACAAGCCACTCTAATGAACGTAGATTCTATGTGAGAAATAAAGGGAAATATAGCCAGCAAGTTTAGCCAAGTTCTGTGTGGCAGGGCTACTTGAAGAAAATATAAGATCAGAGATACAACACAAAGGAAAAGAATATATGTAGGTTTAATGTAGCATTTACTATTAATTAAAAACTCTATAGTAAGAATGTTCATTCTATATTTTAGAACTGGGGAAAAGCAGAAAAGTAATATTCCACTCAAAAATAGTCTGTAAAGTAATCATATGTGAAAATTAGAAATGGATAGATTTAGGTGTTAAATTTATGCTGAAAAAAATTTGGCAAATAAATGACTAAATGACTGTTACGAAACAATAAAGAAACAGTAAACAACAAGTAGCTGATAACTTTTTAAATATATTGAAATGGCAATTCTTTATACTATGAAAATGGCAAAGCCTTTTTTTCCATTTGCATGTCACTCCATATTGTAAATTATAAAATGAATGAGCAAATAATTTCTCAGTTTATTCTGGCTTGCAGTGGCTAAATGTTTCCAATTCCATATGATGAGGCATTGGTGCAAAGAAATAGTACTTAACTTTGAGAATTGACAAATAGATTATTATTCATGTTGTTGTTATTGCTGTTATTGGTATGTGGCCCTTGGCCAAAAGATGTGTCAAGGGTTCTACATTTGAGAAAGTTATGATCATTCCTTAACAAAATTGACCCCAATTACTATAAAAATATCTTTATGTCTTCTGATTTCTAAATCATTTCATATATAAATGAGAGAAAAGGGCCAAAACTTTTTTTCCTTTTCTACTGCAATCTGCAAATAGGTCAGGCTTGGGGATGGCTTGCCCTTTGACTGTGAAAAACTTAGACTAGTTCTTCCATAGCATAAGCTAGGGTCTCCACTGAGATACAGGTATATTTCAGATGAACATATGTGTGATTCTGTCATAGAAATTTAGACTGGAGAAAGACAGAACAACAGGTGATTTGTAACTTGGTTTTATGGTTTTTGTTTCTAACCCACCCAGCTGAAAGAGAAACTAAAGATGGCTATGTGCAAAAGGTAAGTTCTGAATGAAAGACAGGCTTTATTTAGTGGATTTACATGGGAGAATTTTCACTCATATATTTTTAAGTCTGCTTTCTAGGAATATACAGTCAAAACAGTTTATGCTAAAGATTGTAGACATTTTTAACATCATTCATACAGGGCAAAATATTTTACCAGCAAAATACTGCAAACACTCCAGGACTTATTTTTATTTTTTTACCAGCAACATAATTCTAGTAACTGTCATCCATTTTTTAAATACATTTGTTATGTACTATGGAAATCTCTGCTGAAAAACTAGGAAGTAACAAGTACTATTAGGAAAATAGGGCATGTGTTTAGAGACTGCTTTGATTATTGTCTTGTCAGTGTATAAACATGGCAGCTTAAATTACTGACTTCATGATTCTTGTGTTTGAGTAACTTAATGCGTAGGCAATATAGTGCAGTGGCTAATATGTGGAAAGTATTGACAGACTTTGGATCATCTGCATTCAGGCTCTATTCTTGTACTAACAATATGACCTTTAACTTTATAGGATCCTTTCTAATTTTCATAAGAAAATCATGCAATGAATAGAGGAGAGGATCCAAGATGGCAGAGTAGTAAGTAGAAGTTACACTAACCTCCTCCCAGGACCAAGCTATAATTGTAACTAAATTGTAGAAAAATCATCCATAACAACCAACTGAACAGTGGCTTGAGAGAAGCCTTATAACCACAGACAGACAGAAGAAACCACTTTGCCACAACGTGAATGGTAGGGAGTGCAGAGGAGATGAGAGATGGCTGGTTGGGCTCCTATGGGTGGCAGCTTGAGGGATATTTCAGCAGGTGGGATCTCCCCTGAGAAGTGTGGTGTTTAAACCCTAAGATAGGCTCCACATCCTCAAGCCTAAGGCAGCAGAGGCTGAAAGGAACCCAGATAACACGCAGCTGTGAAAAGCAGCAGGGCTTTTAATCTGCCAGGGAGAGATAGCTGGAGATGCAGAGAATCTCTTAGAGGGATAACACACAACATTTCATTTGTAGCCACTTATCCTGGGCTCTGGCAAAGGGAGAAACAAGTGGACTAGAGACACTTGAGGAAAGTCTGGGGTTGGTGGCTCAGAGGAAAAAACTGAAGTAATAGCCACCAGAATCCCTATGCTGAGTCATTCTCCATACTGCAGGAGCCATCTCTCTCAGGCAGAACACTCTTCTCCAAGTGGCATCAACCTGGGAGGAAGCAATAACCCTGCTTCCAAGAATTACTCTGCCCTACCTTGTGGTGCTTCATCCTCACTAAATATTAAAGACTGGTTAGATTAACAACAGGTCAGGTTAACAGCTGATTATCTTAACAGCTAAACCAGAAAATAAAATAAAAAAAAAGAACCCTCGACAGAGGAAGACAAAGAAACAGACTCCAAATGAATGAACAAGTGAATTCTACAGAAAAATTAGATGAAATAGAGACAAAAAAATTTATCAGAAAGAGAGTTCAGAGTAATGGTTATAAGAATACTCAACAACATGAAAAAAACACAGGAATGATAAAAGAGGATGAATCACAAATAAAAGTGCAATATCTGAACTAAATCATACACTGGAAGAATAAACATTAATATAGCTGAAGCAGAGGATTGAATCAGTGCTTTATAAGACAAGGTAATGAAAAGCACCCAGGAGAGCAAAATAAAGAAAACAGAATTTTTTAAAAAATGAGGAAATCTTAAGAAACATTTTGGAGAAGATGAAGCATAGTAACATCCACATGATGGGATTACCAGAAGGAGAAGAGAGCAAGAAAGGGATTGAGAACCTATTTGAAGAAATAATGACCAAAATTTTTCCTAATCTGGTGAAGGAAAAAGTCACAAAATTCCAGGAAGCTCAGAGAGTCCCAAACAAGTTAGACTAAAAGAGGCCTACACTAAGACACATTATAATTAAAATGACAAGGCTTAACAACAAGGAGAGAGCCCTGAAAGCTGCAAGAGAAAAGTGGGGTGGGGAAGCATCAATTACAGTGTCACCTGATTACTCAACAGAAACATTACAAGCTAGAAGGGTTTGACATGAAATATTCAAGGTGATGAAAAGCAAAGACCAAGAACGCTTCACCCAGCAAGGCTATCATTTAGAATCAAAGGAGTAATAAGGAGCTTCTGAGACAAGAAAAAAGTTAGAGCTTGTTAACACCAAATCAGTATTCAACAAACATTAAAAGACTTGCTTTAAGAAGACAGAGAGAATAACAAAAAATACAGAAGACAATAGTCTAACACTAAAATGGCATTACATTAGTATCTATCAATATTCATTGTAAATGAAGCCCTCACTGGTGTGCCTCAGTGGATTGAGTGCCAGCCTGTGAACCAAAGTGTCCTGGTTTGACTCCCAGTCTGGGCACATATCTGGATTGCAGGCCAGGTCCCTAGTAGGGAGTGTGTGAGAGGCAACCACACAATAATCTTTCTCTCTCTTTCCTCCTCCCTTCCCCTCTCTCTAAAAATACATAAATAAATAATTTAAAAATAATTACCTTAAATGTAAATGGCTTAAATGCTCCTACCAAAAGACATAGATTGGCTGAATGGATAAGAAAAGAAGACCCACTTATATGCTGCCTCCAAGAGACCCATCTCAGATCAAAAGATACACACAGACCAAAAGTAAAGGAATGGGGAGAGATATTTCATCCAAATGGAAAAGAAAAAGAAGCTGGGGTAGCAGTACTTACTTATATCCAATAAAATAAACTGTAAAACCAAGGCTACAGGAAGAGACAAAGGACACTACATAATGATAGAACAAGAGGATATAAACATTAAACATTAGGCAACATTTAGGCACCCAACATAGGAATATCTAAATATGTAGAGCCACTCTTGATGTATATAAAGGGAGAGATCAAGAGAAATATAGTTATAGTTGGGGATTTTAACACCCCATTGGCTTCAATGGATAGATCTTCCAGGCAGAAAATCAACAAGGAGACAGCGGACTCAAAGAATACACAGGATCAAATGGATTAAATTGATAACTTCAAAGCATTTCACCCCAAAGCAACATAATATACATACTTTTCAAGCGCACATGGAACACTTTCTATAATAGACCATATATCAGGTTACTAAACAAGGCTCAATAAATGTAACATGATTGAATTTATATCAAGCATCTTCTTTGTCCACAGTGCTGTGAAACTAAAATTTAATCACAAGAAGAACCCTGAAAAACATGCAAAGACATGGAAGCTAAATAACATGTTATTAAACAATGAATCGATTAACAATGAAATCAAAGAAGAAATCAAAAGATAACTTGAAACAAATGAAAATGAGGACAAAATAATCCAAAATCTGTGGGACAGAGGGAAAACAATCCTAAGAGGTAAATTAATAGAATTAAAGGCCTATCTCAAAACACAAGAAAAAGCTCAAGTTAATGATCTACCTTCACACTTAAAAGGAACTTGAAAAACAACAACAGGCAACATCCAAAGTGGTAGAAGGAAAAAAATAATAAAAATTAGAGCAAAAATAAACAAAAAAGGGTCTAAAAATGATACAGAAAATCAATTAATCCAAGAGCTGGTTCTTCCAGGAGATAAACAAAATTGACAAATCTTGAACCAAACTCATCAAGAAAAAAGAAAGAAGGAAAGGACCCAAATAAACAAAATCAGAAATGCAAGGGGAGAAAAAGTAATTGACACTAAAGAAATACAAAGGATTGTAAGGAAACATTATGGACAATTATGTAGCAACAAACTGTACAACCTGGATGAAATTCCTAGAAACATGCAATCTTCCAAAACTAAATCAAGAAGAATCAAATAATCTAAATAGACAGATTACAACTAATGAAATTGAAGCAACAATAAGAAATCTTGCAACAAACAAAAGTTTTGGACCAGATGGCTTCACAGGTGAATTCTACAAAACATTCTGAGAAGAACAAACACCTCTCCTTCTCAAACTATTTCATAAAATTCAAGAGGAGAGAAGGCTCCCTAACTCATTTTATGAGTCTAGTATTATTCTAATTCTAAAATGAGATAAAGACACTACAAAGCAAGAAAATTATAGGCCAATATCCCTGATGAACATAGATCCTAAAATACTTAACAAAATATTAGCAAACCAAAATAGAAATGCAAACAAAATGAAAAAATGAAGGATAAAAAACCCCATGATTGTATCAATAGATGCAGAAAAATTAATCGATAAAAATTTCCCACCAATTTAAGATAAAAAGTCTCAGCAAAGTGGAAATAGAAAGTATGTATCTAACCAAAATAAAGGCCTTATATGTTAAACTCATTGCCAGCATTGTACTCAATTGGCAAAGAGTACAATGTTCCCTTTAAGACTGGGAACAAGACTGGGATGTCTCCTTTCACCTCTCTTATTCAACATAGTACTAGAAGACTTAGCCATGGCAATCAGACACGAAGAAGAAATAAAAGGCATCCAAATTGGAAAGGAAATTTTTTATTTGAAGATGACATGATTTTTTTCAAAGAGAACCCCAAAGATTCTACTAAGAAACTACTAGTACTGATAAATGAATTCAGCAAAGTAGCAGGATACAAAATTAATATTCAGAAATTAGTGGAATGTTTATATGCCAAACCAAACTGAAAAAAAGAGAAATTAAGAAAACAATCTCATTCACAATTGCTTTATAAAGAATAAAATACTCAGGGACAAATTTAACTAAGGATGTAAAAGTTTCATTCTTGCAAAATTATAAGACACTGAAGAAAGTAATTGATACATTTAAGAGGAAATACATACCATGTTAACAGATAGCAACAAAGTAGCATCATTAAAATTGCTGTATCATCCACAGCAATCTATCAATTCAATGCAATTCTTATCAAGATGCCAATGAGGTACTTCACAGAATTAGAACAAATATTTCAAAAATTTATATGGAACCACAAAATGTTCCATGTATCAACAGAGATCCTGAAAAAGAAGAACAAAGTTGGAGAAATCATGCTACCTAATATAAAACTACACTTCAAGGCCATAATAATCAAAATAGCCTGGTGCTGTCATAAAAACAGACACATAGATCAATGGAACAGAGTAGAAAGGCCAGAAATAAACCCAAATATTTATAATAAATTAATATTTGAGAAAGGAAGCAAGCACATGCAATGGGGTAAAGAGAATTTATTCAATAAGAGGTGTTGGAAAAATTGGACATACATACAGAAAAATGGAATTAAACCACCTTCTTGTGCCACACACCAAATAAACTGAAAATGGATCAAATACTTAAATGTTACTCCTGAAACCATTAAAATCATAGAAGAAAATGTAGGCAGCAAAATCTCAAACAACTGCCCATAGAAAATTTTTATCAGATATATCTCCCCAGGTAAGAGAAACAAAAAAAAAAAAAAAGAAAGAAAGAAAGAAAAAGAAACAAGTGGGACATTAAACCAAACAAAATTTTTCAGAGCAAGGGAAATCATCAACAAAATAAAAAGATAACTCACAGAGTGGGACAACATTTTCACCAATACATCTGATAAGGGGTTAATATCCAAAATTTATAAGGTACTTACAAAACTCAACACACTTACATTTAAAAAGAGCCTAATCAAACAATGCTCAAAGACCTGAATAGACACTTCTCCAAAGAGGACACAGAGATGTCCAATAGACATATGAAGAGGTGCACAATGTCACTAATCATCAGCCAAATGCAAATTAAAACCACAATGATATATCATCTCACACCTGTCGTGTTGGGAACCATCCTGACTGGTTTCAGGAGATGTAGTGCCCCCCCCAGCCCCGGAGAAAGGGGGTGGTGGACCCTCACCCCTCAGCTTTGACAAAGCGAGTCCTCACTCTGTTAGAAGTCTCCTAATCTCTTGGCTGCCTTACTTTCACTGTCTGACTTAAGCCTGGAACAATGACAGAGGGAGGTGCAGCCCTGTGGTGGAAAGGGCAAGCTCCCCAGGAGATCAAGACTGAGGAAGAATATGTAAAGTCCTGTGCAACCTGCTTTCCTAAAATAGCTTTTAATTAAATGATAAAGGTCCGAGCAGAAAATGAGTTTGTTTCCCAAAGTTTTGTAGCCCTTTAGCTAACAGACCCTGATTCAAAACAAGCCCTTGTAGTTCTTTGTATGTTATCTATTGTTTTGTCCTTACTGCCTGAAAATGATTTATGAACTTTACCTGTATTCCTGTGCTAATTGAATCCAATAAAAGCCTGTCTGGGCAAGGATCAGTGTGCTCTCCCCTTGAAAGAGTGACCAGGTTGCTCTGAGGCGCTACCCTCTTGGGGGAGTAGTCATGCCATCCCTTTTCCTCCAAAGGACTCAGTAGTCTGTGTGAATTTGTCTCATGTCTCATCCATGATGCCGTGGGTACTGCAGGGTGGTGCCGGTGTCACTGTCTATCATCAATAAATCAACAAATAGCAAGTGCTGTCAAGGGTGTGGAGAAAGGAGAACACTTTTGCACTGTTGGTAGGAACACTGATTGCTACAGCCACTGTGGAAAGCAGTATGGAGATACATAAAATAATTTTAAATGGATCTGCTTTTTGATCCAGCAGTCCCACTTCTGGCAATATATCTGAAGGAACCCAAAACCCTAATTCAAAAGAAGGTAAACACCCCTATGTTGATTGCTGCGTTATTTACAATCACCAAGATACAGAAGCATCCCAAGTATCGATTAATAAATGAATGGATAAAACAATCATGGGACATTTACCAGAGGAACTCTATATGGCCATAAAAATGAAAAATTTAACCTTTGCAACAGTATGGGTAGACCTGGAGAACATATTGCTAAGTTAAATAAGCCAGTCAGAGAAAGGTAAATACCACACAATTTCACTCCTAAGTGAAATCTATTGAACAAACTGAAGTTAACAGTCAAAACATAGACAGACTCATAGATGGAGAGCAGATGACAGCTTCTTGGGGTGGTTGAGTGAATGCTTGGAAGTATTGAGGAAAAAGGAAAAAGGACTCATGGACCACAGTGTTATGACTACTGGAGGGAGGTGGGTATAAGGGAACTAAATGGTATTGGAAAAAATACAATAAAGCTTAAACCAAAAAGGAAAAAAAGAAATTATGGAAGAAGACTAACACAGAGGCTAGGCTGCCTTCTAGCTCTTCTGAAAGTGTGTGAAGGGAGAAGAGGGGTATCACTAGTATAAATAGGGGATAAAAAGGGAGAATCAATTGAATACACAATGTTATGCACAATGTTTTGTTCTAAGTATTAGATATCAAAATATTGTTGATCAATTATCTAAAAGCCAGTAGATATGAAATACATTTTGGTAGACATGGAGATTCACTGCCTGGATCCTCAAGAAAGGCGTTGTTGCAAGAAATGCTGCCTAGGCAGCTTTCAGCTGTCAGGGCCAAGGTTTACCTTTCTGGAAGTAGTCTGTGTGGAATAACTGATAAAAGCAGAACTTTAAATGAAGTATTTCCAGCTTGGTGGGACATATTTTTCCAAGGGTTGATCAAGGATTTGTTAGGCCTTTCTCCCTCTGCCCAGTCCTACTTCTGCCTCAACCTTTCCACAGATCTTAATCCCTAATAAATATACTATATCCAAACTCACCTCAACCTCAAATTCTGGTAACAGGTACAGAATTTTGAAGTCCTCAGAAGCAAGCATAATAGATGTTTTTCTTCCTTATTCCTGACCCCATGTAGATTTTGAGTAAAATGTTTGTCAGGCTTAGAAAACAGAGTGGTATTACAAAACCTCTGTGAATAGTTTACCGAATATTCACCGTGCATAATTCTTACAAAGTTATGTCTCTTTATCCAGGTTATAAAAATAATGGCAAGAACCATTAACAAAAGAACAGTCATGAGGCAGAGATTAATGGATGCTATTGTGGCAATCATCTATAGAAATCTTTTCCCAATGGCAATGATAGAATTGCAGGGACTCACTACATCCTTCTTCTTTTTTGTCTTCTTTTTTTGTCCTGTGCATCCAAATACAGATATGTGTTAGATTATATGTTGGGTTGGGGTTATAATCTCTGACCAAGGAATTTCATGACGATTAATGACCTTTGGCATTATTCTTTAGAGTAATATTATCATAACTGATGGAACAGCTGTGTCAGCAATATTTCCATTGAGAACTTTTATCTGGAGCTTTCCTGCCAGGCCTGTGAAAAAGCATGTAAATGGTGTTATTATTATATAAATTGTGAAAAAGTTAATAAAACATTTGTGTATCAGTCAATAGCATGAACCAAAAAGATTTGAACCTCTTCTACTTGTTTTGTATACAGCATTTGTAGAAGTCAAAGTATAATATGAATTCAAAAGTTCCAAGGTAAATAATCAAATGTCAGAAGTCAAGGTTGTGTTGCTAGGCCTGGGTTTGGCCTAGCAACAGTTATTTACCCTAGCAGGGTAAATACCATTTCCTTATGCACAAAAGATAAACATTTTTAAAAAAGCAAGGTCAGGAATGTAAGAACTAAATACAGTAACCAAAGCAAATTCAAAACTGAGAATCTAGGGATATAAGTAAAAACAGATAGAGAAAGCATTATATCATATGTACACAGGAAGATCAAAGTAGTCATAATAGTAATATAGTAATAATGATGATGATGATATTTAATGAACACTTTCTATGCACTGTCCAACTTCTATTATTACCCTTATTTCACTAGGCTTGGAGAAAGTAAGCAATTCTCTTAGTCATACAACTAGACATGGGGTGGAAGCAGCATTTTAACATATGAACATATTCTAGAAACCATACTATTAACCATTATACATCTGTCCATAGAACCATCTATCCATGAAACAACTCAAGAAATAGATTAACAGGAAAGGGAAAAAAGTGTCTTAGAGGTCTTACAATACTTGGATCTATGTGGTAGTGTCTTGTGTCACCCAACAAGGCTTTATAGATTAACACTTTAATGCTGAGTTCACTTATCCTGACATAAATTGATAACTTACATAAATTGAT
The DNA here is from genome assembly GCF_014824575.4 of Sturnira hondurensis. NCBI lineage: Eukaryota > Metazoa > Chordata > Mammalia > Chiroptera > Phyllostomidae > Sturnira > Sturnira hondurensis. The sequence goes on from NW_028098010.1 coordinate 470,339, forward strand.
CTACCACAATGACAGTTTAGTCTGCAAGTATAAGTATCATTTTCTTAAAATATATCATAATTAAAAACTTTTTATTACATAAAATTGCTATTTGCCTTATCCAATTCTGTGAGTTAAAGGCATTTCTATAATAATATAACACAGTTGTATATAATATATATAAGGCATGCTATATAATATATAATAAATAGGACCTCATAAACTCATAAAGATAATAACAATATTCATTGTAAATGATTTAACCAACTGCACCAAGGAACAATTATTCACTGTCTATTATACAATAATTTTAGGCACATAAAGGATTAAGTTATGTAGAATGTATTTCTAGTATGAGTTTTCAATATCAAAGTGGACAAAACTCTCCCCAAATACACTTAAGAAAATTTATTTAAAATATATTTATTATAGGTTCTGGTCAAGATGAGGGTATAGGTAAACTTGGTACTTACATTCACCCACAATCACATCAAAATTACAAATAAACTACAGAACAACCATTATTCAGAATTTCATGAGATCTAGCTGAAGAGAAGTTCTACAACAAAGGATATGAAAATGAAGCTACTTCGAGACTGGAAGGAAGGGGTGGAGGTGCAGAAAGGGCAAGCCTTACACTCATGTATGGCAGATAAAAATTGGGAAGGATATCTCAGGCTGTGAAGGTCCCCCATCAAGAGAGAGGGATCGCAGCCTCATACCAGGTCCCCCAGCCTAGGGTTTCAGTGCCAGGAAGAGATGTCTCCATAACTTCTATCTGTAATAAAATAGCGGGAATTGTGAATGAGTGAGATGGAGGGCTCTTGGAGCCCCAGGCATTACTCTTAAAGGGCCCACATAAGGACTTAATTCAGACTCACTTGCTTTGAGCTCCAATGCTGGGGCAGTAGCTCAAGAGGCACCAGAGACATACTAGGAGGAACTAAGTTCTTTGGCATTGGTGTAAGAACTGGAGGGGCAGCTCTCTATCAGAGAAAAGTTTAGGTAACACAGTTTGCCCTGCTCTGGTGATTCCCTGAGACCCTGCCCACCCAACTTGCAGGACCTCCCAGGCTGTGTTCAGCAGCTCTTATATACAAATGGCCTGTCTTAGCTCATTCATTTAGATTTTCCAAAAATCTTTTAAACAAGCATCTCATCTCAGAGCACTGCAAGAGGTGAGCACTACTCACCTTGCCTCTCCTGAGCACCTCCAAGCCTAGCTTAAGGAGCAGCCATTTTCACTTTTTAGCTCATGCCATGTGGCCCTGGTCAGAACACAGGAGATAGCTGATCTTGGCTCACAATTCCCAAGGGGTCCCACAGCCAGTGAACCCAGTGAATAGCTTCATACTGTGTTGAAACACCACCCAACCACATCCACAAGATACACACTGAAGGGACAGAATCAGAAGGAACAAGAGCCCTGCTGAAGTAAGTCCTGATCCATAAGATGGGCTTTTGTTCATTTGCTTGTCTTTTCCTATGGAACAGAGATTTAATGAGACCATGGTGGCATCACTGCTCCTTTATGAGGTGCTAGCCTTTTATTATTTATTTATTTATTTTACATTACCAGTTGTTTTCTGTTACTATGATTGTTATTTAAGTTGAAAGAGAAAGGAAGGGGAGAAAGCAAATGCCTTCTTAGAAGACAAAAAGGAGTTATCTCCAAAATAATATAAATAAATACATACATACATACATAGGAAATAAAAACTAACATTGCCAAGCTGAATGGAACTCAAAGGAAAGCAGAGAGCTGGAAGCAAATAGAAGAAAGGCAGCAGATAGGCTCAAAACCTAAGTCTAATTTTGTTCCTTAAGAGGGCAGGAGAGGATAGAAGAAGACTGATGATCATAGCCAGTCCTTGCAGCCATCAGCCTGGAGGTAAATTCCTCCCATTGACATGCCAATAGCAATCAAGGATCAACTATAACAGGAGGGTTTACACAACCCACAGAGTCTCACCTGTAGATCCCAGGTTGCATGTTTGGTGTACCTATAACCTGGACCCTACAGAGCACCTACTACATAAGGTCACTCTATCAAGCCTCAGAGATGTAACAGCTCCACCTAATACACAGAAGCAAACACAGGGAAGCTGCCAAAATTAGGAGATAAAAATATGTCCCAAAGAATAGAACAGAACAAAACTACAGAAAAATAATTAAACAAAATGGAGACAAGTAATGTACTAGAAGCCAAATCAATACATTGGATATAAGGATGCTTAATGAACTTAAAGAGAAAGTTGATGAAATTAGTGAGAACTTCAACAAAGTGGTAGAACATGTAAAAACAGAACTAGAAAACATATAACAAACAATCATAAAGTAATACATTAACGGAAATGAAGAAAACAGGGAATAGATAAAGAAGAGGATAAAATAAGAGATTGAAAAGATAATGAAGCAGAAAGCACCCAAATAAAACAGCAAAAAGAACATATCAAGATTGTGGTTTTGGAGTGTATGGGAGGCAATGGATTGATGTTTCTCTTTCACGGTGATGTTACTCTCTCTCTCCAAAATCAATAAAAACATAATCTTGGAAGAGGAGAGAGAAAGAAGAATCCAAAAAAGTGAGGCTAGTATAAGGAGCCTACACTCATATGATGGAGTCCAGAAGGAAAAGAAAGAAAGCAAAGAATTAAAAATATTTATGAAAAAATAATAATGGAAAAGGTCCCTAACCTGGTGAAGGAAATAGACATAGAAATCCAGGAAGCATAGAGAGTCTCAAACAAGCCGCATCCAAGAGGATCAAACCAAGACACATCACAATTAAAATGCAAAATGATAAAGACAAAGAGAGAATGTTAAAAGCAGCAAGAGAAAAGTAGTTAGTTAGTACAACAGAGGTCCCATAAGACTTCACCTGATTTATCAACAGAAACTTTGTAGGCCAGCAGGGGTTGTATGAAATATTTAAAGGAATGAAAAGCAAGGACCTACAACCAAGATTAGTCTTCCATTAAGGCTGTCATTTAGAATCAAAGGACATATAGATTCCCAGACAAGAATACAGCTAGAGTTAATCACCACCAAACTAGTATTACATGAAATGTTGAAGAGTCTTCAATAAGAAGGAAAAAAAAGATAAAAAGATGAATAATAAATGATAACAAATACATATCTATCAACAATTGAGCATAAAAATCAAAATAAATGAACAAGCAGAACAGAAATAGACTCACAGCTACAGAGAACATATTTTTAAAGATTTTATTTTATTTTTGGAAATAAGATAGAAAGGAAGAAATAAGAGAAAAGAATATAGAAAGAGAGAGAAAGAAACATTGATGCACAAGAGAAATACTGATTGGTTGCTTCTCATATGCTCCCCCAACTGGGGACCTGGCCCACAACCCGGGCATGTGCTATGATCAAGTATCTAACTGGCGATCCTTTGGTACACGCCAGAACTCAACCCACTGAGCCAAACCAGGCAGGACAAGAGAATACTTTAATGGTAGCCAAATGGGAGGGAGATTATAAAAGATGGGTGAAAAATATGAAAAGATTAAGAAGTACAAACTCTTGTTTACACAATAGTCATGGGATATACAAAGTACAGCATTTGAAATACAGTCAATAATATTATAATAACTATGTGTCAGATGAGTACTAAATTTTGAGGGATGATCACTTAATAAGTCATATGATAAGGTCTATGCAGAAAATATCCAGCCATGCAATAAGAAATATAAAGACATTTATTGAAGAAGATAGAAGATAGAAGAAACATTATACATGGGACAAGATGCCTCAGTCCCTTTCAAAGTAGACACTTTGGAACCTCACACAGTTCTCCCAATCACCATCAGTGTCCTGTTGTATTTTCCCGAATCTCATTGATTGCCTGAAATCTCTTTCCTTTCAGAGCTGATTTTAGTTTTGGGAAAAGCCACAAATTGCAGGGTACTAAATCTGGGCTATAGATAGGCTGAGTTACCTGCATGATTTTGATGTTTTGCTAAAAAACTCTGCTCAATATGTGATGCATGAGCAAGAGCATCATTGTGATGAAGCTGCCAATCATCAGTTTTCTGTAGCTGTAGCCTTCTGAATCATCAAAATAATTTCTGCAGAGGAATATTCAAACTTATCATAAAATTTGATACAGATTTGTCACCCTACTTGCTGTTATTTTTAATGCAATGGCTGTTGGGAATCACCCTGCCTGGTTTCAGGAGCTGTAAACAACCACCCCCCCCCCCCCCGGCGCCCACAACGGCTAAGGCTGAGAGAGCGACCCTTGGACCATAAGCCACTAAGGAGACAAAGCTTATCTCCCTGGCAGGAACACCACTTCTGCTCCTTTTACTTCATCCACAACTGGCCTTCAATGCTTGATCTGTTAGCCAATGATGGGCAAGATTCCTCAAGGGGGGAACGACCTAAGACAAGCATGATCAGGTGGAGGCACCAAGGAAGGGCTTGGGGGGCTATGGAGAAAGGGGGTGATGGACCCTTGCCCCTCAGCTTTGACAAAGACTGAATCCTCATTCTGTCTGTGAGAAGTCTCCCAATCCCTTGACTGCTTTACTTCCTCTGCCTGACTTAAGCCTGAAACAATGACAGAGGGTGGTGCAGCCCTGTGCTGGAAAGAGCGGGCTCCCTGGGCAATAAGGCCTGAGAAAGAATATATAAAACATTGTGAAACCTGCCTTATTCTTAATAAAATGATGAGGGTATGAGCAGGAAATGAGTTTGTTTCCCAAAGTTTTATAGCCCTTTAACTAATAGACCCTGACTCAGAATAGGCCCTTGTAGTTCTTTGTATGCTATCTATTGTTTGATTCTTAATGGCTGACAATGATTAATGAACTTTACCTGTATTCCTGTGCTAATTGAACCCAATAAAAGCCTGTCTGGGCAAGCGTCAACGTGCTTGGGCTCTCCTTTTGAGAGTGTAGCCGTGCCATCCCTTTTCCTCCACAGGACTTGGCAGTCCATGTGAATTTGTTTCAAATCCCATCCATAATGCTGTGGACACTGCACATTGGGGCATGCATAGTACACATGGCCACATAATACACATGGTCATTCAGTACTGTCTACCACCCCCACTGACTAGAACAGTGAAGTTATTATTGTTCACCCATGCATATTTCAGCTCACTCTCCTTTGCTGCCAGACTACATTGATGTCACACAAAACATTCTTGTTATATTAACAATAGTTGGACTTTTTCTGTACAGACTTCATATATTGTCTAATTACTGGGTTGTATACCTGAAATTAATATGATAGTATATATCAACTGTAATTGTAAAATAAAAATTATTTAAAGACAAAAAATAAGTTATTTCTGGATCTTCCCATGTTCTTGGATCAACTGTGTTTTGCTGGTCTTTTGCCTTAGTACCTATAATGTTCTTTCTTCAATCACCTAACTCCATCTCTGTTCCTTAACTTTGGAAGAAAGGGGTGGTATAGTCCAAAATGGAATGGTCCATTCATTAGCTAGTCAAGCACTCAAATAATATGTAAAAAACATACAAGGACATACATAGATCCCTTATGATCAAGTGATCTATTCTAACACACATGGTAGGGGAGTCATGTGGCAAGGGGAGGAGCAAACTTCAGAAATGTGTTCACTATTACACTTCACCAACCCCCTCAACTTTTGTATAGATTCCCAGGGCCTCAATAATGATTGCTTCTTGCAGTAGTAGACAAACATCTTCTGTTCCCATCTTTTTTCCCCAGTCAGTGGAATTCTACACAGCAGAGAGAAAGAAGGAGCTTATTCCTTTTTTGACAGCATGGATAGAACTGGAGAGCATTATGCTAAGTGAAATAAGCCAGGAGGTGAGGGACAAATACCATATGATATCAACTTTAAATGAAACATAATCAACAACAAAAAAGCAAACAAAATAAAACCAGAGTCATTGAAATTAAGAACAACGTAACAATACCCAGAGGGAAAGGGGGAGGGGATAGTGGGGAGAAGGGTTTTCAGGAACTACTACTATAAAGGACACACAGATAAAACCAAGGGGGAGGATGGAAGAAAGGGAGTGAGGTGGGTTTGGAAGGGGTTGGGGGGAGAAGTGGGGAGTAAATACAGACAAATGTAATTGAACAACAATAAATTAATTTAAAGAAAAAAAATAAAAATTAGATATCTTTGAAAGTAAATAATAAAAATAAATAATAAAATATTCTAAGAACTTTCATGAAAATTTGGTCTTTATGCTATTAAGAAGAGAGTGATAGTAGAATGAAAACTGAGCTATAATGGTACAAAAAAGTTAGTAGGTATGCTGATATGAACATGCTAATATTTATGTGTCTCAAAAGAAACTGTACCATTTTATTACTAATAAGTATTAGTGACAGTCTACTCAGAGGTACATATTTTTTAAAAGGCATGTATTTGGTTTTAGCTGCATGACCCCCATTAATATCAATCACAAGCATACAGTTAAAAAACATTACACACCATTTTTAAGAAATTATCCCAGAGGAATCTAATATGGCTTTTTATAACAGACCCATGCTAATCCTTTTATTTTCCAATAGCTCATCAGTATAACAAAATAAGTGATATGAATTTAAATCATTCCTTAAAAATTAAAAGTTATTCTTTTAAGAACCTTAGAAACAGTCAACTTACAGTGGGATTCTCTTCTCCTGGATTCCCAAACATGAGTGAAACAATTTTTAATGTAGTTTAATGTAAACAAAACAAGTTTTCTTCCAATTGATGGCAGTTACTAAGGTATTTTATGTGTGAATGTGTGTTAATTTAATTCAGTTCTGTATATTCTTTCTGAGATTTTACCTTACAACAAAACATTGTACTAAGAATATAAGTATAACTGAGTAAAACAAAGTTCTTGTTCCTTTAAGTTACATGTTTTAGTGGGGCAAAAGGCAATACATGCATTTTTTAAAATATATATTGTTTTAATATTCCATTAGCCACAAAAATCACAAATATTCTACTGAAAAGAGATGTAAATAGTATTTAACAAAATATGTTCTAAATTTCATAGTCAATTTTTACTTTAGAATTTAACCAAAAATATTCTTAGTTACTACAGAACCACTAATGCTCAGATAATTTCAAATATTTGCTCAGGATACTGGTCCAAGGCTTATATTCACCTAATATCATCTACTCTACAGCTAATTAAAAAATAATAATTTTGAAGCAACGTACAATGTAAATGTATAAGTAAAAATTTATAAAGCACAAATTTAAAACAGAGGATGGTCTAAATGATATGAATAAGAACAAGGGTCAGGTAAATATGAATATAATTCAAACATGAATAACTGACAAGGAAGAGGAAGAGTTAAAATATGAAAATGACATAAACAAATAATACTTTAAAGAATAAAGAATTCTATGTAAGTAAAAAAGATTTGATTCATAATTTTCTTCTCATTATTTATCCAGAAATTATTTGGAGTGGTGGAACTTTCCTCATTATTATTGTGTTTGTTTGCATGTTTTGCAGATTCATATATGAAAAGAATTTAGATTTGAGTCCTTGATTGAGAACAATTCACACTATGGAAAAATGGGAAAAATTCATTTGGCATGAATTATAAGGGAGAAACTGAACGTGACAAGAAGGTAATTTTTTACACAAATTTGACAAATCCATATACATATATGAAGGTAAATAATTGCTAAAAAGAAAAGCAGAGAGATTTTTGTCGTGAAAAAGAATCACAGTTTTTAATACAATTAAAAATCATTGTCTTTGGTTTCTAAATAAATCATATAATTGGTCCATGATTTACCAAAATACTTCTTGAATGTATTTGTTATTATTTTTTATGATCCAATGCATATTTTTGTATATCTAAGAAGCTTTAAAGAACACTTCTATCACTTTTTCTTGTTGTTTTCAAGTGCACTGCCCATTTAAAAATGATTGATAAAAATTGTTAAATAAGGCAAATACTATACATGCTGCAGGGTAATGAGGCTTATCATGCAAGGAAGATACTGCTCATCATGATACTAAAATTAAATGTAGCATTTTTAAAATCTGTGACATAAATAAAGAAGCTATTCCTCTGGAACACTGCTTTTTTCCATAAACTCAATGTTCTGTATAAGTCATTGTTATAGGATATATTTTATTTTGAGGCAACCCAATCATTTTTTTCCCACAAATAAGTAGTAAATCCAGTATCGCTTACCTAAAAATTATGTCTTGTAAGGTCCATAATATGCCAAAGACACTAGTTCAAGGGAGGAGAGTGTAGTTCTAATAATTTATAATCACATTTTTTAACAACGTATTTTATTTATTTTTTAGAGAGAGGGAAAAGGAAGGAGAAAGGAGAGAAAGAGAGAAATATTCATTGGCTGCCTCTTGCATGCCCCCAGCTGGGACCTGGCCTGAAGCCCAGGCATTGGCCCTGACTAGGAATTGAATGAATTGAATCAGGAACATTTTTGTTAGCAGGCTGACACTCAACCCACTGAGCCATACCAAAAAGGCATATACCCATCTTTTTAGATGGCTGTTACTTTCCTTCAGATGTGCAGGTGATGTCTTCAGTTTAAAGATTAATTGGGATTGTACATATTTACATGTATTTTTAAGAACAACTCAGATATTATTGTTTGGAACTTAGGGTTCTGGCAAGGGTTATCTCAACTATTTCTTTGGTAAAGTATGACAGGAAAAGTGAATGAGAAAGTTTATAGTCAAGAAGTCAATGAATAATGATAAAATACAAGGAAAACAATCGTTCATATTATTAATGATATAAAGTAATTTGAAGGAGTATCCTTTTATGCATGATGATTTGACATTACATGCCCCAATTTGAAAACAAAATGTTTTTCAGGTAAATAAAATATAAATAAATATATAAACCAAAATATAAACCATTTAAGACTAGATAGCATTGCTTTCTAATTCCTCCCCCCTCCACCTCGAGTCCATTACATCCACAATATAATGAAGAGATGAAAATATCTTACTTACACAAAGAAGAATGAACTATAAAATCATGGTGGCTTGTCTAAGAAAATACTCTTAATAACTATGAGGGCAGAATTAAAACTTAATTCTTATAGTTCCCAGACTAGTATTTTTTGGATAAGACTCTTGCTAAGAACCTGAATAACCAAAATATTTTGCCATGCTATAAGTTGAGAACCTCCAAATATTAAATATAATACTTTAAAGAGTTTTTTTTTTTAATTGCCATCACATTCAAGAAACAAGGAGTAGGAGTATCTGGTGTGTAGGACTTGCTGAATCCTAACTAAGAAAAACTGCAATTGCAGGTAATTTTGCTTACCTGCTTTTACAAAACAACATTATAGTTGTTAAGGTTTTTTTGTTGTTGTTTATAATAGCATTACAATTTCATTGAAATTTAGGAGAAATTAAAAATATGCACAGAAATACAAAAATCGTCAATGATCTCATTGCTGTGATCAATTACTTAATATGTGGTATGTCACTTCTTTTTTCTATGTACCCACATATAATAATAAGTTTAATATTAGAAAATTAATCTTTTAATACAGGTAAACCAGGGCAAATTTTAAAACTTTAATATTTTAATGTAGCCAATTTTATCAATCTTTCATTTTGTTACTTTCCCCTTTTCTTTAAAAAAAACAGCATTGTTTAGGAGATTAAATAATTGAGTGCATGTAACACATTTAAAACAATAGCTAGCCTATAACAAATATTTCATAATTTTGAAAAAAATAAAATTAAAGAGCATATGATGCTGAGGTTAAAAAAATAAAAATATCATTCACAAACTAAAAATAATTTTCTATATGTGTGGATAATTAATATTTTGAACATATCAAGGCTTTTTATAAGCCAATGAATAAAATAACACAGAAAGAGGAAAAATGAGTAAAGATCATATACAATTCACAAGTGAATAAATACAAATTGTAATAAAGATATTAACAAATGATAATATATTTAGTAACTTCAAATGCACATTAAAACAATGATAATCAATAAAATCAAGAACAAAAATGAGGGTAGAGAGAATAAGGGCAAAACAAAGAAGAGAGGAGGAGAAATGACTGGACTTATTACAAACATGATGAATCAGGCCATTTCACATACCTACTAGGAGATCATGACCAATAGCATAGGGTTGATGAGAAGAGAGGTAAGTTTGGAAGAAAATATATAACACAGTGATATGAGTAGAAACATCATTCAGGGTAGCAGCAGAAGCAACCATGGAAAGAAAAACAATCTATTTTTAAATTCTTATTAAGGAAGTTTATTTTATTGGGTGATTCCCCTGCCTTTGGAGTAATCTTCATTTTACACAGTAGTAAATTCAAACACAGGAATGCCTTGCCTGATATTGTACTGCTAGAACATGGAAAAGCTAGGACTGAACTCAAAAACATTTTGTTTTAATTTCAAATCTTTGTGCACTTTCTATTCTTCATTATCAGATAGGATATAATGTCATGAAAATAAACTGTAAGGGCAAGGATTGAGCAATGCAATTTTTCTTTAATTAAAATAATCCTTCTGGCTACAAACACATGTTTGGGAGCCCCAAAGCTTGGAAGAATAACAGCTTAGGCAGAAATTGCAGTTAATAGAGGATATGTAGGATAAAAGAGTGCAGTAGCTATTCTGAATTCAGGTCTTAAGTTAAGAAGAGACCTGAAAGCTGAAGTGGCTTCCTAGAGTTGATGATAAATACATGAGATGTAAGATAAGAAAATTTGAAGAATATATCCTTCAGAAAGTCTACACTTAAGAAATAGTAATTTAAAAGGGACAGTTGTTGCTAAATGATATAAGAAGCCTTTCCATGCCTTCATTATCATTTCTTCCATCATCATCCAAATCTCACCCAATTTCATCCCTGCCAAGTTCCAACTACCTGAATCATCTTATTATAGCCTTAGTTTTCTTAATTTCATACCATTTTTATGCTACCAGAATATTTTACTGACTATCTCATATGCAATATGTATGGAAAATAGAGAGCAATTTTTCTCAAATGGGAGGGAGTTTTTCTCCACCGGGACATTTTTGAATATCTGAAGACACTTTTATCGGAATTCAGAGGAGGAGGTGTCTGCTATTCATAGCTGCTTGATGGAGGCCAAGGATGTTGCTGAACATCCTACAGTGTATAAGACAGTTTTACACAACAGAGAATTCTACCACCAGAATAACAACACTACCAAGGTTGAAAAACCTTGGTTTAGTTAGACTTGTCAAATAACTCTCAATTTGAGTACTGTTTGTCTAAGAATAGAAAGAGGTAATAGATTAATAAGTGAGGAAAAACCCAAGAAAACAATTGGTTTCCAGTTTTAATAGTATAAAAGCTGGCTAGGGAGGTCTATTTAAACAAACATCAAATATATGTGAACTACAATGATTGTGATAATAATAGATTGTCTTCTTGCAAAGCTAATTTGTCATAAATTTTCTTTTACTCTGTTTTTGTTTTACACATTTTTTAAACCTAAGCAGAATTAACTTTGAAATAAAACCCAACATGTTTTCCAGTTGATTTTGATTTAAAGGAAACCTTTGGTAGAGTGCCTCAGGGTTTGCTGGCTATGGCTATTTATCTTTATCCTGGTAGTTTATATATTTTAAGAAAATGATGAATGGAAGCTTTAAAAAAACTCATTATGGTAATTGATTATTATAGAAAAGCCTTGGGAACTTTACAAAAGAGAACTGTATTCTCTTGGTATCTTAGCTTTAAACCAGACGTGTAATTAGAAGAATCCATAAACATTTGTCACAGTAAAAGAAGCCAGGTCACTAAGTTTAGAAGGAAACTCTGGAATCACATTATTGTCCTATATTGAGATGATATACAGTAGTAGCTGTCACATATAATAAGAGATACCATGCCTGTGAAATAAAAGACCACCCACGTGGAACCATTGTAAAAAGTGGTGATAGCAAAACTTGTTTTATTTCTTTAGAAGGTTAAATGTGATCCTTTCCTTACAATGTCCAAGCATTTATGAATTGAGAAAAATTTCAGTTAAAATGTCATTTAATAAGTTATTTTTATTTTTATTTTGTCCCTTAGTGTATTTAAAACCTTAAAGGGACAATAAAAATATGAACTGAGAACATCATGCAACTATATCCATGTCCACATGTCCTTTATACAAATACATACACACAAACTGCACAAAATCACTTACTACTAAGAAAATGGAAATCCAAATCCATATACCAACCATGTGAAGAGCTCAGCTATTTTTTTCCTTATAAATACAGTGCAATATTGATCTCTTTAAAGGATTAAGAAATAACTATGGAGAAGGGTAAATTACTTTAGCATTAGAAAAGTAAAAGTAACATTTGCTTGCAATGGTTGTGATAATGATATGTGACACTATAGTATTATGTAAATTTTACTCTTTAAAACTTATTTCTTGTAAGGTGGGAAGCAACTCAGGACACAAATAATCCTGGTCTCAGTGACACAAAATTCTTTTACTTATTGTGAAACAGCCTAACTTCAGGGCTTCTAAGTTAAAAAACTTGAAGTGTCAAGACATGTCTTCACCACATAATGCTATCATATCACTCTGCCAGGTAGGAGATCCTACAAATCTTATATCCAAACATCTGTACAGAAAGAACTATTTCCACTTTGCATTTTCTCCCAGATCTAAGAAATATTTTAATTTAGATAACTTAGAACATAAGGCCTTTGAGAAAACTCGAGCCCCTTAATTTAGAATAGAGAATTCTGGAATCCAAATAATCTCCCAAGTAGAAAGGCAGCAGATATAAGAGACTCTTACTATGCCATTTACTACATTATGGCAAAAGATATGGTTTGGGAGAAATGTGCGTAACAGATGCCTGGAAATCTTGGAGCACACCCTTTTGAGAGATGAGAAATCAACCTGGAGGCTGAAATCATCAGGACTTGTATACAATTTAGCTTTTCCAATCTACCAGTTTTAAGGAGAGTCATCACAATCATGCTCCTTAAATCTATATCATCTGTGTCCACTTCTCCAGATGTAAAACCCATTAGCTAGCTATCACATCATGTACTGACTTAAAAAACCTCTACCACATCTGCTCAGTGCCCTAATTTTCTTCCTTTCACTACTGACCTCCTTTCACTGACTATATTCATTGACCTTTCTGAAATTATCAGTTCATTTACATGACAGTTCCCTCTTATATGTTGCTTTTTTCTATACATGTATTTTTATTACATTGAAAATTGCTAAAGGTCAAGGTTAATGCTTTCTCTGAAGCCTTCTTGAGCATAAATTGATCATTGCCTCAAAACCAACATTTTATAGTGGTAAGGGCAATATCCAACCTTGATAATATTCACATAGCCTGTTGCTACCCAAAACTTCATAGGTTGTGAATTTTGACCTATGTATATAATTTACACGCCCTGTTGTTGAATTTGTTTGGTTTATTCATTTTCTGGGTTTTTTTTTTGAATAACAAGTTATGTGGGGCTTATGAGAGTGGTCCAGAATTTAGGTATAGAGAAGGTAAAATGTTAAATTATTTGTGCAAGTAATATCTGTGCTTTATTGATAATGTCTTATTCTTTTCTATGATTTTGAATATTTTAAGACTACATTTACTTTACATTCAAATTTTATAGAATTTTCCCAATAGCTCTATCAACAGTTCTGTCTAATTTGGCAGTGGGCTATGTCTACTGTTTTATTTTCAGGTGTTCTTTAATTTCAAGCTGTGAGTATATACTCAATTTCAAATTCATAATATTAAGCCATATTCATCCCAACAGTAATTTGGTTGCTTCTGCTAAGTGTGTTCAGTAGGGCCCTGCTGTACTTTTCATGTACATTTTTAAGCTTAGAAATTTGGAAAGCCTGCAATTAACATAAAATTTAACCCCAAAGTATGAGAAGTACCATTTTTTATCTTTTTTTTTAATTTTGTTTTTCAAGTACAGTTTTCTGACTTTTACTCCCATCCCAGCCCACCCACCCAACCCTCCCCACCTCCCTCCCATTTCCACCCCACCTAGTTTTTTTCCACGTGTCTTTTATACTTGTTCCTGTAGACCCTTCCCCTTTCCCCCTGAAATTCCCTTTCCTCTCCCCTCTGGATACTGTCAACCTGTTCTCTATTTCAGTGTTTTAGGTTATATTTTCCTTGTTGATTGTTTTGTTATTTAGATTCCTGTTAATGGTGATATCATATGGTATTTGTCTTTCACTGCCTGGCTGTTTGCTCAGCATAATGCTTTCCAGTTCCATCCATGCTATTGCAAAGGGTAGGAGCTCCTTCTTTCGTTCTGCTGCATAAAACTCCATTGTATAAATGTACTATAGTTTTTGATCCATTCATTTACTGATGGGCACCTAGGTTGCTTCCAGCACTTGGCGCTAGTAAACTGTGCTGCATAGGTTCTTTTGGATTGGTGATTCGGGGTTCTTAGGGCATAATTCTAGCAGTGGAATTGCTGGGTCAAACGGCAGATCCATTTTTAGTTTTCTGAGAAAATTCTAAACTGTTTTCCATAGTGGCTGTACCAGTCTGCGATCCTACCAACAGTGCACTAGGGCCCCATTTTCTCCACAGTCTCTCCAAAACTTGTTTGTTGCTCTGTTTATGATGGTCATTCTGAATGGTGTGAAGTGGTATCTCATTGTGGTTCTAATTTGCATCTCTCTGATAGCTAGTGATGTTGAGCATCTCTTCATGTGTCTCTGGATCCTCTGTATATCCTCCTTGGAGAAGTGTCAGTTCAACTCCTTTGCCCATTTTTCAACTGAGTTGTTTGTCTTCTTAGAGTGGAGTCATGTAAGTTCTTTATATATTTTGGAGATCAAATTTAATTGTTTGAGGTATCATTGGCAAATACGCTTTCCCATAGTGTTGATTTTCTTTTTATTTTAATACTGATTTCTTAGTCTTTTAATTTTGATGAGATCCCACTTGTTTATTCTTTCCTTTATGTTTTTTGCTCTAAGGGACATATCAGTAAAAAATGTTGCTGTGTAAAATATCTGAGATTTTCCTGCCTATGTTCTCTGTTAGGACTTCAATGGTGTCATGGCTTATACTTAAATCTTTTACCTACCTTGAATTTATTTTTGTATATGGTGTAAGTTGGTGCTACATTTCATTTTTTTGTATATAGCTGTCCAGTTCTCCCCCACAGCATGTGTCAATGAGGCTATTTTTATTCCATTTTATGTTGCTGCCCTCTTTGTTGAATATTAATTGACCATAGAGACTTGGGCTTATTTCCAGGCTCTCTGTTCTGTTCCATTGGTCTGTGTGCCTGTTTTTAGGCCAGTACCAGGCTGTTTTGATTACAGTGGCCTTGCAGTATGGTTTGGTATCAGGTATTATGATCTCTCCTACTTTGCTTTTTTTCTCAAAATTGCAGCAGTTATTTGGGGTCATTTATGGTTCCATATAAATTTTTGAAGTGTTTGTTCTATGTCTGTGAAATGTGCCATTGGCACTTTAATAAGTATTGCATTGAACCTGTAAATTACTTTGGGTAGTATAGACATTTTGATCATGTTAATTCTTCCAATCCACAAACATGGTATATGTTTCTATTTGTTTGTGTCTTCCTTGATTTCTTTCTTCAGTGTTGTGTAGTTTTCTGCATGCAGGTCTTTTACCTCCTTGGTTAGGTTTATTCCTAGGTATGTTATTCATTTATGTTTGCTATATTGAATGGGATTTTCTTCTTAATTTCTCCTTCTGCTGTTTTACTGTTGGTATACAAAAATGCCTTTGATTACTGGATATTGATTTTGCATCCTGCTGTTTTGCTGAATTCATTTATTAGGCCAAGCAGTTTTTTGCTGAAGTCTATAGAATTTTCTATTTATACTATCATGTCATCTGCAAACAATGACAGTTTTGTTTTTTCCTTTCCAATTTAGATTCCTTTTATTTTGTTTTCTTGTCTTCTCACTGTGGCTAAAACTTCCAGTACTGGATTGAATAGAAGTGGTGAAAGTGGACAACCTTGTCTTGTTCCTGATCTTAGTGGAAAAGATTTTAGTTTTTGCCCATTGAGTATGTTGTTGACTGGAGGTCTCTCATATATGGCCTTTATTATGTTGAGCAATTCTCCCTCTATTCCCACTTCGCTGAGTGTTTTTATCATAAATCAGTTCTTTACCTTATCCAATGCTTTTCCTGCATCTATTGCTGTGACCATGTGTTTTTTGTCTTTGCTTTTGGTTATCTGGTGTATTACATTTACTGATTTGCAAATGTTGAACCATCCTTGCATCACTGGGATGAATACAACTTGGTCATAATGTATGACTTTTTAAATCCATTTTTGGGTATGATTTGCCAATATTTAGTTAAGGATTTTGGTGTCTATGTTCACCAGAAATGTTGGCCTGAGGTTTTCTTTCTTTGCTGTGTCTTTATCTGGTTTTGAGACTAGGATGCAGTTGGCTTCATAAAAAGAGTTTTGGAGTCTTCCAGTATTATGCATTCTTTGGAATAGTCTGTGAAGAATAAGGGTGGGTTATTCTTTAAATGCTTTGTAGAATTCACCTGTGAATCCAGCTGGTCCAGGGCTTTTGAGTGTTAGGAGTTTTTTGATTACTGCTTCAATATCATCTGCTGTTATTGGTTTGTTCAGGCTTTTTGCTTCTTCATTGAGTTTTGAAAGATGATGTTTTCCTAGAAATTTGTCTATTTCATGTAGGTTTTCAAATTTCTTGTCATACAGTTCTTCATAGTAATTTCTGACAATCCTTTGTATTTCTGTGGTGTCAGTTGTAATCTCTCTTCTTTCATTTCTGATTGTGTTTTTTGGGGGGTCCTTTCCCTTTTTTTCTTTATGAGCCTGCTTAAAGGCTTGTCAATTTTTGTTTATCTTTTGAAAGAACCAGCTCCTGGATTTATTGATCCTTCGAATTGTGGTTTTATTCTCTATGTCATTTAATTCTGCTCTCATCTTGATCATTTCCTTCCTCCTAGTTGCTCTGGGATTTCTTTGTTGTTCCACAAGTTCTCCTATATGGAGGGTTAGGTTGTTTGTTTGAAATGTTTCTATCTTTTATAGGTAGGCCTGTATTTCTATGAACTTTTCTCTCAGAACTGCCTTTTCTCTTTCCCATAAGTTTTGGGTTGTTGTGAGTTTATTTTTATTTGTTACCAGAAACTGTTTGATTTTTTTCCCTAATTTCATTTTTGACCCATTCATTGATTAATAGCATGCTATTCAATCTCCATGATTTTGAGTGTTCTGGGCTTTTCCCCTTGGGGTTGGTTTCTAGTTCCAGTCCCTTGCGATCAGAGAAAATGCTTGGTAAAATTTCAATCTTCTTGAACTTGTTGAGGCTTGTTTTGTGCCCAATCATATAATGTATCATTGAAAATATTCCATGTGTATTTGAAAACAATGTGTATTTTGCACGCTAATTTTTATATAAGTATAAACAGCTTCATATCTTAATTTTAATCTGTTTTCATATATATGCATCTGTATGAGAATGTCTGTGGTTATGAGTATTTTTTAAATTCTTTGAGAGATTTTAAAGGTTTCTGGTGAATTGGTATATTTGAATGTTATCTGACAAATGCCAAAAATGTTGTCAGTTGCCTATGATGCAAATTGAAAGTACGAAACTTTCTTAAGAAAGATGGTCCTGTCCAGTATTGATCAAAATATATACATAATATCTTTTTGGACATCAGTTTGGCAATGACAATCAAAATTAAATGTGTAAAATTTCAGAAGTGGTGCAAGTTACTGCTATGACTTTATCTATCCCAACTCCCAGATTTACAAAGAAGAGAGTAAGTTACAGATCAAGTGTAACATTGGCCACTGAAGTACACATCACTGAAAGATTGTAATAATGGTATCTTATATGGCATAAGTATAGCTTAAACACTTGATAAAATATTAAGTGGAAATGTTTAAATCGATACTTAAAATGGTCATTTTTAAACAAAGATTGAGTAATTGTGTGTTTACAGAGGTATGACCATATGCCTCTAGTTATGCTCACTGGGGAATGAGATTGTCCTGTTAAGATTAAAGAGTTAAATAATGATTGTTCATCATCATTGTGACCGTAATGGTGATAGTTTTGGCATTCTTTCTGAAGTTTCTTTACATGTACTAGTTACATAGTGAGGCATTGTTTAATCCATATATATGTATATTGCTACATGACAATCTACATTGACTGAAAGAGAAAGTTGTCTGGAGGATTACGGCAAAATTTCAATGCATGGAGAAATGGGAAAAGGAGGACTGCTTGTGCTTGATGTGTTTAAAATTTAACAGGCATTTCAAACAGAACATTTAAAGAATAAGGAATTTTAACGATACAACCGACTTGTGCCTGTCTTCAATTTTGCCTATAAATATCGTGGGAATATTGGGCCATTGTGTCCTACTTTGTATTCCCGTTCGCCATTATGAGTGGATTTTGAGTGATCAAGAAGAACACGCGACTGAGACAAGTGCAGCAGCAAGCTGTACAATGTAATAAAGAGAGTCGATCACCCAAGGAGAGAAGAAGGGAGAGGATAGTGCTGGAGGTGAACATGATGAGAGATCAACGTATTTGCAGATAACGCGTGGACCGCTAACAACAGGAACATCTGTCTTTCTGTGGAGTTCCTTTATGCTTACATTTTAACTGAACCACAGGAGCTGATAGTTCCAAGAAGCTACACTTTTTGCTGTCCTGTCCTTGGTAACTAATCCCAAGAACTGGCACCGCCATTTTCTGTGGAGCAATCGTGACTGCAGTGCGCTTCGCGCCCGGACCTGCCCTGCCATGGACAGGACCGATGGTGGCCGGCTGGCTGGCTGCCCCTCTGACGCAGGGAGGTCCCTTCAGGAGGAAGTAGTTGGTATTCTGCTCTCTTCAAGCTTAATGGATTTTGGTGGCAGCTGGTGGGTTTTGAGACATGTTCAGGAGATGATTGACCAGGAGCCCATGCCCTTGCTTCTGCCACCATCTTCGAAACCAAAAGACAGTCTTCATCATGTGTTGGAGATGCCACTAATGTGCGTGGCCATGGACACTTCCTACAGATCAGAAACATGGGATTGAGAAAGGTCGTGTGGGAAAGTGCCCTGATGGGTGTCATAGAGAGACTTGTAAGCAGGCATGTTGGCTGTTTCCATGGTTGCTGTTGGACTGAGTCCCAGGAGATGGAGCAAGGGAGCCATTTCTCCCAGGAGGCCTTGGGACAAGCTGTGGCAGGGCTCCACCAGAGCTCCTGTGAGCACTGAGGGCATGTGTCTGACTCCACGCACCGCAGGGTGGATTTGAAACGTAGTCACTAGAAGTCATCTTGTGATTTTAGAGGACATATAGATAGTTACTAAGTATATAATCAGTAGTTTCCCTTCAAGTGCCTTTGTTTTCCTTTTTCCCCCCTTTAGTACCCAGTATAGAATGCCCCTTTTTTAATTTTTCAATTATATTAGACATTCATTACTATTTTATATTACTAGATTTAGGTGTCCAGCACAGTCATTAAACAGTCATGTACTTCAAAGTGTTCCACCCCATATTTCCGGTACCCACCTGCCCCATACACAGTTCTTCCTCTGTCACTGATTCTGTTCCCTACGCTATCATCATCAATGGGGTGTTGTGCACAACCTCTTGGGTCGTGTTGATGAACAAACAGAGTCATGTAGTCATGGAGCCCATGACTACATGTCTCCTGTGCAGTAAACAGGCAGTTGTATTGACTCATTTTAAATTTGTTCCAATTGGTTGAAATAATTTTATTCATCAGAAATGCTGGGGGCTAATGATGTCCCAAATTGATACTTTCAGTCAAACAGTAACATACCTCTAATTGTAGAGGGTCCTCATCAATCTGTCAGTGTGCATGAGAGTTAGACTGTAGAGCACAGCATTTACAGTGGTGCCTCAGATAAGTCTTTTCTCCCATCATTGTTCAGCACACTCATCATAGTCTTAATTCTTAATTGTCATTTGAATTGCATCAGTTACTTTTTTCCAGTTCCCGTGGATTATTAGTGTCTTTGTAACTGGTTTCTTAAGACCTCATTTATGACTAAAATGTTAACCATATCTCATGCATTGCAAATATAATATCATGTTTTTTGGTTTTTTACTGTGCTGTTTTATTTTTTGGTTGTAAGAAAGTTGTGTATTGAAATATAATCATTCTGTATTAAAAAAAGAAAAAAATGTGTATTTTGATTTTGGGGGATAAAAGGCTTATATATACATCAGTTAAGTCCATTTAATCTAGGGCATTGTTCAATGTCACAATATCTTTGTTGATATTTTGTTTGGAAATTTTGTCCATTTTTGACAATATGGTGTTATAATCCCCTACTATAATTGTGCTGCTGTCAATATCTTTCTTGAGGTCCTCTAAGATTTTATTTATGTATTAGGGTGCTCCTATGTTTGATACACATATATTTACAATGTTTGTGTTTTCTTGGTGGATTCTTCCCTTGAGTACTATGAAGTGATCTTCTGGATCTCTCTTATGGCTCTTTTTTTGAAGTATATTTTGTCTAAAATGATTGTAATTTTTTCCCTGTCCATTTGCTTGAAAATTTTGTTCTCAGCTCTTCACTTTTAGTCTGTGTAGGTCTTTTGTGTTGAGTTGGGTCTCTTGTAGGTAGCATATGTGTGGGTCATGCTTTATTATCCATTCAGCTATTCTATGTCTTTTGATTGGACCATTTAATCCATTTACGTTTAAAACTATTATTGATAGGTACTTATTCATTGCCATTTTCATATCTGTATTCCTCTCTCTTTCTCTCTCTTTTCCTTCCTTTTCTTAAAGCAGTGCCTTTAGCATCTCTTGCAGAGCTGGTTTGGTGGAGGTGTATTCTTTTAGACTTCTTTTGTCTGGGAAGCTCCATATTTGGCCTTCTATCTTAATTGAGAGCCTTCCTGGGTAAAGTAGCCTTGGTTGTAGGCCTCTGGTTCTCATTACTTGGAAAATTTCTTGCCATTCTCTTCTGGCTTGCAGCATTTCTGTTGAGAAGTCAGCTACTAACTTTATCGGGGCTCCCTTGTATGTCACTTTCTGTTTCTCCCTTGCTGCCTTTAAGATTCTCTCTTTGTCTCAGAATTTTACCATTCTAATTATGATGTGTCTTGAAGTGGGCCTCTTTGGCTTCCTCTTGATTGCGACTTTCTGTGTTTCCTAGATTTGTGTGTATTTTTCTCTCATCCAATTAGGGAAGTTTTTCTTCATTACTTTTTCAAATAGGTTTTCTATCCCTTGCTCTTCTTCTTCTCCTTCTGAAATTCTTATTATACGGATATTATTACATTTCATATTTTCTTGAATTTCTCCTAATCCCTCTTCATTCTTTCTGAGCCCCTTTTCCTTTCCTTGCTTTTTGTGGGTGTTTTTCTCTACTTTGTCCTCCAGGTCACTGATCCAGTCTTCTGCTTCATTGATCCTGCTTTTAATTACTTCTACTGTGTTCTTCAATTAAGAAATTGTATTTTTCATTTCTTCTTGGCTCTTGTTGATAGTTTTTATTTCCTGTTTCATATTGATATAGTTTGCAGTGAGTTCATTGTAGTTTCCCTGTACTTTTTGGCAATTCACTGTGACCTCATTTAGCTTCCTGATAACCATTGCTTAGAATTAAATATCTAATAGTTGACTTGCCACCTTTTTTCAGATTTTATTCATTTATCTTTAGAAGGAAAGGGGAGGAGAGAAGGAGAGAAATATCAATGCATGGTTGCCTCTCATGAGTCCCCTGGTGGGAACTGGCCTGCAACCCAGGCATGTGCCCTGACTGGGAATCAAACCGCGATAGTGTGGTTCATAGGCCTGCACTCAATCCACTGAGCTACACCAGCCAGGGCTGACTTGCCTCTTTTTTATTTAACATTCTTTCTGAGGCTTCCTCCTTTCATTTGGGAATTGTTTCTTTGTCCTCCCATTGTTTGCGAGATTCTTCTTGTTAACCTCAGTTTCTTAAATTGATCTGTTCTGGCTCCCTGGGTTTATGGTGTGAAATTCTGTGGTAGAATACCTGTGAGAATTAGTGGTGCAGCCTCCTTGATCTCTCAAGCTCACTAGTCTTGGGTTGTTATTTAAGTCGGTTCTGTGTTTGTCTTTGGCTTCTGATTGTTGTGTCTTTCTTTGGTGGGTCCTTCCCACCAGCTGGTAAACTAAGGATCACTCTGTCCCTTTGCTGGTGAGGTCAGGTTGTGTTGAAACTCGATCTCCCATGTGTAGATCTCCCATGTGATCTCCCTACAAACAAGGTTTGTAGGCCAGCAACCAATTCACTGAGCCACACCAGCCAAGGCAGGAGAGTATTTTAAATGCAAGATGGAATTCTGGGCACAGCCCATGGTGTGGCCTGCCATAGGGTGGCAGAATTATCTTTCTCTAGGTATTTTAGAGGGGACATGCCTAAGCTCCCTTTTAAAAAGAGTTTCTGTATGGCCCCAACCCAGAACTCTGGTCCCTGGGGATTCTGTTCCCCACATGCTCCTTCTCCCAAAAAACTACACAGTCTGTCAGGATCAGGGCTGGCCACCTCCTTACAGGGCCTCCAACAATTTTAGATGAAGTTTCTCTCTGAATCTTTCCATATGACATGGGGAAGATCCCCTCATCTCAACTATAACACATGGCACTCACAGCATGCTGTCTCCAGCCCTCTGGAGATCTTTAGCCATGGGCATGCCTGTTCACACCGTGTTGTTTCTGGAGCCCACACCTCACCAGCCATGGTGCCCCAGTAGCTTGAGTGTCCTGAGTGGAGCTACATACTTCCCAACTCCATGCAGCCAAAAGTGCTGGGGTGGGGAGTGGTGGTCATCCACCTAGAAAGCCTGTGTTATTGGCCCCCAGGTGCCCTACAGGTGGGCAATTCTTGTGTACCCCTGTGTACTCCCCAAGCTCTCATCTGTGTACACACTCATAAACAGATGCTTTAATTCACTCTTTCTCTGTGTTTTGACTTCAAATCCAGTCCATGACTGAGAGCAGATTAACAGAACTGTCAGCTACTCTGCCACCATATTGGATGCCCAAAAATAAGATAATTAAAAGCTAGCATGGGGAATAATAAAGAAACTCAAGAGTTAAAAATTCTAGCCTTGACTGATAGGCTTAAGTGACTAATTCATGTGGAAATCTGTTATTTCAAAATTATGTAGCTTGTAGAGACTCCTGGCTGAGATGGAGTCATAGGTACATACACTGTGCCTCCTCACACAACCAAAAGAAGAAGAACTAATTTAAAAACAACCAGGACTGACAGAATTTCAAACTGTATGGAAGTCTGACAACAAGGGAGTTAAAGAAGAAAGCTTCATACTGACCAGTAGGAAGGGCAGAGAGGGGCAGCCGGGCAGAGAGGACTCATGGCAAGGTGGTGGCTTGTGTAGCTGATGATCCCACCAGAGGAACAACTGGGGAGTGAGGCAGACTGCACTACCACAGTTCCAGTGCAGGAAAATAAAGCCTCAAAAACCTCTGACTGAAAAAGTCTGTGGGGGTTGAGGCAGCAGGGGAAACTCCCAATCTCACAGGAGAGTTTGTTGGAGAGACCCAAAAATCCTAGAGTGTACACAGGTCCATCCACCCAAAAATCAGTACCAGGAAGGTCCAATTTGCTTGTGGAAAGTGGTGGAGGGGACTTAAAACCAGCAGACAGCCAAACAAGTGGCATTGTTTCCTCTCAGACCCCTCTGTCAAATATAGTGCCAGCATATAGTGCAGCAACATGGGTTGCCCCACCCTGATGAATACCTAAGGCTCTGCCCCTTACTGCATAACAGGTAAACCAAGACAAAAAAAAATGGCCAACATGAAAGAACAGATGAAAGCCCAGAAAAAATACAACTATGCAATGAAGAGATAGCCAACCTATCAGATGCAGACTTTAAAACACTGGGAATTAGGGTGCTCACAAAATTGGTTGAGTATGCTCACAAAATAGAGGAAAAAGTAAAGGCTATGAAAAGTGAAATAATAGAAAATGTACAAGGGACTAACAGTGATGGGAAGGAAATCAGGACTCAAATCGACGGTTTGGACAAGAAGAAAGAAAAAAAAGAACATTCAACCAGAACAGAATGAAGAAACAAGAGTTCCAAAAAAGAGAAGAGAGGCTTAGGAACTTCTGTGACAACTTTAAATGTTCCAACATCTAAACATAGGGGTGCCAGAATGAGAAGAGGAAGACCAAGAAATTGAAAAGTTATTTGAAAAAATAATGAAGGAGAACTTCCCCAATCTGGCAAAGTAAATAAATCTCCAGGAAGTCCATGAAGCATGGAGAGTCCCAAAGAAGTTGGACCCAAGGAAGCACACACCAAGGCACATCATAATTACACTACCCAAGATTATAGGTAAGGAGAGAATCTTAAAAGCAGCAAGGGAAAAGAGGACAGTTAATTATAAAGGAGTTCCCTGAAGATTACCAGATGCTTTCTCAAAGGAAACCTTACAGGGAAGAAGGGGCTGGAAAAAAGTATTCAGCATCATGAAAGACAAGGTCCTCCATCCAAGATTACTTTATGCTGCAAAGCGATCACTTAGAATGGAAGGGCAGATAAAATGTTTCCCACAAAAGGTCAAGTTAAATGAATTCATCATCATCAAGCCCTCATTATATGAAATATTAAAGAGACTTATCTAAGAGAAAGAAGAAGATCAAAATTATGAACAGCAAAATGTCAACACTCAAAACTATCAACAACCAAACTTTAAAAAAATGAATCATAAACAACAACAAACTAAGGAAACAACAGGAACAGAATCACAGAAATGGAGATCACATGGAGGGTTATCAGTGGGAAAGGAGAGGGAGAAATGGGGGAAAAGGTGCAGGGAATAAATAGCATAAGTGGGAGGTATAAAATAGACAGTGGGAGGTTAAGAATAGTATAGGAAATGTAGAAGGCAAAGAACTTGTATGCATGACCCATGGACATGAACTAAGTTGGGGGGAGGAGCTAAGGTTGGGAGGAATGCACTTGGGAGAGGGTGTGCAGGGTAGAGGGGAGTAAAGGGGGGGATGGAACAACTATAATAGCATAATCTATAAAATATATTTAAAAACATGTAAAAAACAAACTTATGTAGCTTTTAAAGACTCCTTTTCTTTTTCACCAATCCTCTGCTTATGGAACTTTGCCTAGAGTGTGGCAGCAGGCATCAGGATCCCACTTGCTGTTCTGTAACAAGCCACTGTGCATAGCAGTATGGAGTCAACTCAGATTACTAAAAATGAAAATACTTTATTGCCCAGTAATTCTTCTTCTGGAAATATATCTGAAGTAACATAAAATACTGACTTGAAAGACTATATGCACCCTCTTGTTCATTGCAGCTGTATTTACAATAGCCATGATTTAAAAGCAGCCCAAATGCCCATCAGTAGATGAGTGAATAAAAAAGCTGTGCTACATTTACACAATGGAAAACCAAGTGAAATAAGCCATTCTGGTAAAGACAAATATCCTATGATCTGACTTATATGTGAACCTAATGAACAAAATAAACAAAGTAGAAACAGATTCATAGATAAAGAGAACAGACTGATAGCTCTCACAGGGGAGGGGTTTTGAGGAGCTGGGTAAAATAAATGAAGGGATTAAGCAAAACAAAATTCTCATATTCACAGACAACAGTATGTTTATTATCAAAGGGAAAGGCAGGATTAGAAGGAGGTGAAAGGATAATTTATGACAATAAAAGGAGACTTGACTTGGGATGGTGAACACACAATTCAATAAACATATAATGTATTATAGAATTGTACACTTGAAAACTATATAATTTTATGAACCAATGTTACTTCAATAAAGTCAATATATTTTAATTACCTGATGTTTCATTTTTTAATTTTTTTTTGCATTTTTTAAATTGTTATTCAAGGACAGTGGTCTCCATTTTCTCACCACAACTTTCCCTGACCCCACTCATCCAAATCTCCTGCCCTCAACCCTTCCCTTCTTTGGCTTTGTCCATGGGTCTGTTATACAAGTTCCTTGACAGCCTTCCCCTTCTTCTCCCTGTTATCCCCCTCCTCATCCTTCTGGTTACTGTCAATTTGTTCTTTATTCCAATCTCTGGTTATATATATATTTGGCTTGCTTGTTTGTTTTGCTGATTAGGTTTCACTTACAGGTGAGATCACAGGATATTTTTCTTTCACCACTTGGCTTATTTCATTTAGTATAATGCTCTCCAATTCCATCCATGCTGTTGTGAAGGGTAGGATGTTTGAGAGAGTTTACACATTTGGGAAGAAGTTGGAGCATTAAAATAAATAATAGATACACAAAAAACTAAACAAACCTAAAAGTAAAACAAAAAAGGTAGTTTCATTTCAAGTTTTAAAAAATTTGTAAAGTACATATAATCATGATATTCTACATAGCTTTATCTTAATCAATATTTACCCGTTGATGACAATGCAAACACCAATTCTTTAATTAACCAAATTTGTGGAGTATTTGGAGGGTTAGGAGGAAAAAATGTGTGTTAGCAATAGATATTTTTTTGTAAACCTTCTAAAACAGAAATAAAACTAAAACAGAAAAAAAAATCAAGAAGCCTTGATCAGTGTGGCTGAGTTGGTTGGACATCGTTCCACAAATTGAAAGGTCACCAGTTTGAGTCCTGGTCAGGACACATGCTATGACTGCAGGAGTGGTCCCCGGTTGGGGCACATACAAGAGGCAACCAATGATGTTTCTCTCTCACATCAGTGATTTTCTCCCTTTCTCTCTAAAAATACATAATATTAAAATAAATCTTTTTTTAAATCAAGAAATACCAAATTAAATATAATATTTAGAAATATAAATGTAACTACAAAAAATAACTAAAAATTTTGAAAGTAATTGCCACTGGGGAATGGGATGGTTGTATTTTATTATGTGTTTTAGATCTATGTAATTTTAAAAAGCCTGTATATCTATTATTTAACACAAATAAAATTAATTTTAGAAAGAGAAATAAAGAGGTATAAAGAAGTATTGGAGGTTGCCTCCAGTAGATTGTATTTCCTGAAGTTCAGTGGAATCTAACAAAAAAAAATTAGGTGTGAGCTAGGTCAGCCATAATCAAAGCTATTCAGTAAGGAGGACTTCCGCCAAGATGGAGGCATAGGTGGAAACACTGTGCCTTATCCCACAACCAAGTTTGAATACAACAAAGGTTTGGAGAACAAAGACACAGTCAAAGAACAGAAAACTGAATTATACGAAAGTCTGACAACAACTAACAATTCAACGGGATGGTAAGAGGGGCGGAGCCAGCAGCGGAGCAGGGTCGGGCAGGACAGATGCCCTGACCTAGGCGTGCAAGTGGCCCGGACCCAGTCAAGGTGTAGGGCAGACTGACTGCGGTCGCACATTCGCGCACAGTGAGACGGACCACGCAGGCCCCAGTGGGCGAGGGCTGACTGTAGTGGCACACTCGCGTGCAGTGGGACGAAACGTGTGGACCCGGTGACGGTGGCAGCTGCCACACCTGTGGGGGCCGTGGTGGGAGGCAGCAGACGAGACACTATTGCTCCTCTTTGACCCCTCCCCCACATACAGCGTCACAACCCAGCGACTTAGTTGCCCTGCTCTGGTGAACACCTAGGGCTCCGATCCTGCTACATAACAGGCACAAACAGCCCAAAAGAGGGCGCAAGAAGAACTCAAAGTCCCAGAGCCAATAACTCTCAGCGACCGAGAAATTGCCAGCCTCTCAGAAGCATAGTTCAAGACACTGTTTATCAGGATGCTCACAGAACTGGTTGATTATAGTCACAAATTAGAGGAACATATGAAGGCTAAACTAATTGAAATGAAGGGAGATGTCCAGGAAACCAAGAGCGATGGAAAGGAAACTGGGACTCAAATCAATGGAATGGACCAGAAGGAAGAACAAAACATCCAACCAGAAAGGAATGAAGAAATGAGAATTCAAAAAAAAATGAGGAGAGACTTAGGAACCTCCAGGACATCTTTAAACGTTCCAACATCCAGATTATAGGGGTACCAGAAGGGGGAAAGAAACAGCCATGAGTGGAAAACTTAAGGAGAACTTCCCCAGTCTGGCAAAGGAAATAGACTTCCAGGAAACCCAGGAAGCTCAGAGAGTCCCAAAGAAGTTGGATCCAAGAAGGAACACACCAAGGCACATCATAATTACATTAGCCAAGACTAAAATGAAGGAGAGAATCCTAGAAGCAGCAAGAGATAAGGGGATAGTCACCTACAAAGGAGTACCCATCAGACTGTCAGCGGATTTCTCAAAAGGGACCATACAGGCAAGAAGAGGCTGGAAAGAAATATTCCAAGTCATGAAATCCAAAGACCTACAGCCAAGATTGCTCTATCCAGCAAAGCTTTCATTTAGAATGGAAGAGCAGATAAAGCACTTCTCAGATAAGGTCAAGCTCAAGGAATTCATTGGAAAGGGAGTTAAGAAGGGGCTGGAAAGAAGTATTCCAAGTCATGAAATCCAAAGACCTACAGCCAAGATTGCTTTATCCAGCAAAACTTTCATTTAGAATGGAAGGACAGATAAAGTGCTTCTCAGATAAGGTCAAGTTCAAGGAGTTCATCATCACCAAGCCGTTATTATATGAAATGCTAAAGGGTCTTATATAAGAAAAAGAAGGTGAAAAATATGAACAGTGAAAGGACAGCAAACACACAGTTATTAGCAACCACACCTAAAACAAAAGCAAACCAAGAGGACAGCTAGATCAGTAGTAGAACCATAGAAATCATGAACAGATGGAGGGTTAGCAACAGGGGTGTGGGAGGAGGAGAAGGGGGGAGAAGGTACAGAAAATAGCATAGATGGTAGGTAGAAAATAGATAGGGGGGAGGGCGAGAATAGTGGGGGAAATATAGAATCTAAAGAACTTGAGACACGTGGTTATAAACTAAGGGGGGAGAATGGTGGGGGAGGGAGTGTGCGGGTGGAGGGGAATGAAGGGGGGAATAGAACAGCTGTAATGGTATAATCAATAAAATATATTTTAAAAAACTATTCAGTAAGTAATTATCTAAATATCCACAGTGTAAGAACATGATGTTTAATTTTTTAAAAGATATGTTAATAAGAATGATGTCATTACACTCATAAAATGATGTGATTATGATGGCAGAATTTTTTGTAGTAATACTGTGTTCTCCCTTATAAACATAAAATTATCTCACAAAATATTTTATAAGAATCATTTGTTCTTTTCCTAAAAAAAATATTTGTTTATTTTTCTAGAAAGACCTAGAAAATCATTGCATCACCTGAGTATCAAGGAGACATTTATTCAAATGAGAAAGAGGTTCTCTTCAGATGAGGTTCGCCTGTAATGTAAGAAAATAAGCCAGTCCTAGGTAAC
This sequence comes from Sturnira hondurensis, assembly GCF_014824575.4. Taxonomy (NCBI): domain Eukaryota; kingdom Metazoa; phylum Chordata; class Mammalia; order Chiroptera; family Phyllostomidae; genus Sturnira; species Sturnira hondurensis. Next base: position 499,655 of record NW_028098010.1, read on the forward strand.
AGTGTAGGTGGATGAAGGGAGGAAATTGCTGCAGGAGAAGCAGTAAGCTGGTAAAAATTAAATCATCAATTTATGAACTAGTTCTTTAGAAGCATTAGACTAAATGCAATCTAAAACTGCCTTCTAGCTCAAATATGAAATTTAATGATATTCAGAGGGAAGGACTACTTTGTGTATGATGCTAGTATGACTTGGTGCTATAAGGCAAGATTTATGTCTAACTTAAACTTTGTATAATGCATGGAACTGCATGACAAGTAGGAAGAATGCTCAAGTGATGTACTGTCCGAACTGGGACATTTCAACGGAAATAAAGGGGGTGCTAAAATACCTATAGGCATACATTATGACTAGTTGAGAGAAAACTGAAAGTATAGTCACCCTACATTGACATGATTCTTTATACTGTGAAACAATGCCTCAGCCACTGAGTAGTGGTCATGAAATAAGCAGCTGTGTTGGTTTTAAAGCTTGACTAATTGATGGACATCTGGTGGCAGGTAGCCACCCATTAAAAATCAATTATACCCAATGATGTGCATCTGAGCCATACTGCACCAATCTTCTCACACTCACCAGGTCTACCTGTTTCTAAATAAACACATAACACCACTCAAGCCAGTGCTTTTGAACTTTGTGTGGCTGGAAGTGAGTTTCATCAGTGATTTTTCTTCAGCCCATAGTGAAGATAATTCCTGTTGATCCACCCCTGACCGTTGACAGGTCAGGAGACTAGGTAACAATTTAAATAAAGCTCTAAATTCAAGGGTAACCAAAGCATTCCCTTTCCTGTGTAACTGTTCAAGTTAGCATAAAATGTATCATAAAAAGGAGAAGCTGATTCATAAAACAGAAAGAAGGTGATAATAATCAGGATCTAGATTTAGGGTGTAATAAGGGAATTGGAAGTTAGTAATTAAAGTAAGAGTGAAACTTTAGAATAGGGATTAAAAAAACTTGTTTTTGTATACAAATCTCAGTTCAAAAATTGGATGTTTTTGTATTACAAGTTTTATCTGTAACATATACCAGAGGACAATCACTGAACAAAATATCCTCTTCTTAATCTAAAAATATATTATCCTATAGATGAGTAGGTTCAGGGAATGAACCTGGTTCTCAGAATATAACCCCAAAGAAAGCCAAAATCTTCTAATTTGAGCCATCCTTGGATTATAACTTGAAGAGAAATCAAAGATATCTGGAATAAGTCCTATCCTTCAGCAGGTCACAAGAGCTAGAGGTCATTGCATAGAAGTCATTTAATTAGAAGATAAAAATCACTTGAAAAAAACTTTACATCAATAATCGTCAAAGAATTACTTCTATAATAGATCCAGAAATACTTTAGAAATTTAGCAGTATGGTTGTTTTGGGGTCAGAGGGCATCCCATTATTATTTTTTATGTACCCAGTAGCTAACAGACTAGTCACAGAAAAGGTTTTAATATGTTTTCTTCCCCCTCATAAGTTTTATAATGAATATAAACAAAATATGTGTGTAATGTCATGAAACTGATATGAGATTTCTTTTACAGGTATAGTTTGTTTAACTTAACTTCCCTATATAGATTAGTTCATACCTTTATACATAAAATAAATGGGTTAATTATCTTGACTTTATAATCCAAATAATACTTCTTCCTCCATTTTTAACTGTATAATAATTGTCTATTTGTAATTATAATATAATTCTTTAAATTTGGAAAGAAGCTTAGAGATTATTTAGTCCAAATCCCTTTCAATAGTTGAAGTTATTGAGTGTGTAGCTTGTAGCCCAAGGTCAGCTCTTACATCTTTATAAATTGAGATTGGAGACTTACAGCCAGATCTTCCAGCCCCAAAATCACTGCAAATTTTTCAACTGTTTTTTAACTGTATGGCTTGTATTATATACTTACATGTTTATTAAGAACCACATCTGATTATATCATAATATAGCTTAAATATATATTGACTCTTTGGAACTAAAATATAAAGAAACTAACAATTGCTACGCTCTTTAACTCATTGTTTTTAATGGGCTTAATAATCCATCATTTTACTTTTTAAATTTCTTGTAATGCTCAGTTACACAAATATAATAGACATATATAATTTTATGGCTATGTACATACTGCAGTATTTATGTGCATATGTATTTGTAATTTACATTGTAAAATGTTTCAATTTTATAGTAGTGTATATCTAGAAAAATGAGGTCAGAATTTTTTATTTGATAGTCAATGCATATATGAAAATTATATAAACTTCCATTCATAAAATTCATAACATATTTATGCTTAAATAGCCAGATGTTTTAGTACAGTTTTCAGTAGTTGCATTTTCAGCTGCTTTTAAAACTACCTGCTCATTCATCTAAAGACACCATTTAAAATTCACTCCAGCCCTAGAAATAATAATTTACGCACTTTGTTGTGTGGTGGGACTTTTTCTGACATTTGTTGCTCTAAACAGAAAAGTACCTAGAGTGACAAAGATTTTTTTTTTTACTATTTTACTCATGGTAAAAAGATAGGCCAGAGAGCTGTACAACCATAACAATGTGAAAATCTTTATACGAAGTTGTTCACCAGAGACTTGTCAATGGGCTGAGCCATATTGGATCTGGCAGCCTTTCTACTGGGACAGTATTTGCCTTGAAGTACTATCTTTTCTCTTATTCGATGTCAGCCTAAAGGCTCTTAGATAACATATGTTCATTTCATGTCTTGGAGATACTGCTTCTAGTATAGCAAATGCATTACCACATTGAGCTTTCTTGTAAAACAGATGGTACATATTAAGGCTTCTGTTTCTTATACAATTTCTGTAACAATAGCACTGCATTTTTCACATTGACAATAGTATCATCAACATCATGCAGTGCAGCCCTAGATGATGTCAGGATGGTAAATGAACACTTCAAAAAGAGAGATCAGTGATAAAAGTGAACCAAACCCTTTAGAGAATCCCAAACTAAAATTGTTCTCTTAAAACTTTAGTTAAAAAATACCCAATACTTCTAATCATTAGAGGTCCTCTGTCAAATGGCTTTTCAAGGAAAACAATAGCATATCTACAGAATGATTAACTCTCAGAAATGAGGTTATAAAGTAGACTCCCCTAACCTCAGTCAGCCCAATCTGTGTCAGTGTAAGTAATATTTTAAGGATTACACTTCTGTCGCATGAATTTTAGAAGTCATTTAGCACTAACTAGAATTATTCTAAAAAAAAAAAAAAACAGGCTAACATAAGGGTTGAAAATCAGGTTGAAATTTACCTAGATAAGCTTATTGCATTACCTATGATCCCTAGAATATTTATTTTGAATATTCTATAATATTCACTAAAGGGAAGAACTGAAAGCAATGTTTAGAGTCAGCAAAAATGTGAATCTGGAGATATACGTTCTTATCCCTCACATCCCTTTGTCTACAAAAAAGACTTCCAATCACTGCCTCTTAATTTGATATCAATGTTCAGCACTCTTCTAATTTTTCTTATGGGACAGCAGGCTAAAATTTCCAATTTTGTCAGCTAAACATGGAAATTCTGATAGGAAACAAATTCCCATGAAAAATAGATGGAAGAAACCGTAGTTAGGGTGAGTTACAAACCAGCCAGAAATTTCAGAGCAGCACTAGAATGCTATAAAAACCTAGATTTCTGCACACAACTCCATCTGCCTAGGAAATTATAAAAAATACCTTGAATACAGGGAGATACAAGGGAATACAGTGGAAACTAAAAGTTACAAGAGAGATTTGGGGACTGTATGAATATTGAATGAACTTTCTAACTCACACACAGAAGATAGAAGCTTTATATACTTAAAACATTTTAACACAACCTCTGTCTACATTATTTATTGCCTCATAAGCTATGCAATCACAACAGTAAGTCAGGAAACCTAACTAAAAACTAAAAATTAGAATGAAAGAATTGAGCAGACATATGAGCAGTAACAAACAAAAACAAAAACAAACAAAAACAAGATTTTCTGAAGTTGTCAAATTACTAAAAACAAAAATAAAACAAAGGCTGCCCTGGCTGGCGTAGCTCAGTGGATTGAGTGCGGGCCTGCGAACCACACGATTGCCGTTCGATTCCCAGTCAGGGCACATGCCTGGGTTGCAGGCCAGTTCCCAGCAGAGGGACTCATGAGAAGAAACCATACATTGATATTTCTCTCCTTCTCTCCTTCCCTTCTCCTCTAAAGATAAATAAATAAAATCTTTAAAAAATCAATAAATAAAACAAAGGCTAGTAAACAAAAATACCCTTACAAAAATAAATTAAAATGAGAAGTTACTAAAATATGTCATCTGAAGTGATTAGATTTCAACCAAAAATTTGGAGAAATTCAAAGAAATAGCAATTTGTCATCCATATACTGTATCACTAGAAACTATTTCTAATTGACCTTAGATTTGTAGTTAGCAAACAAACACTTCAAGAAATCTAAGTGTATGTGAAACATTCTATAGGCGAATGAATAATCCTTTAATCCTCATGCTATTTATAAATGAATTATGTAATCAATCTAATTCTTGTTTACTGGTAGATTTTTATTTGCATTATTTTATTTATTTTTTATTTATTATGGCTAGCTTTATGGTTTAGCATAAGGTGATAAAATGTTATTAAATTATTAATGGTTCTTGTACAACTGTGTATATTTACTAAAAATGATGAAACTTCACATTTAAAGTGAGTAAACTTTATGGCATGTAAATTATACACCAGTACAGTTGTTTAAAAAGATACAAAGGAGAAAACAAGTTTCAAGAAAAAGTCATAAATATTCAATACAGGAGAAATGCAATATAGGAACAATAGTAGTCTTTAAAAAAGCAATAAAGCAGAATGATTACTTAAATTTATAACTCAAGGACTCCTCTTAAAATTAAAAATAGGTACATATTAAAATTACATATTGAAAGGGCACAATGCATTAAAAGTAGAGTTTACTATAAACAATAATACCAGGACACATTTTGTAAATCTAAATAACACTGTTTGAAATAAGAGCAACAAGATAAGAAATCAATTAGCTGACCTAATCACGGGCAAAAGGGAGAAAATACAAAAATTGAAAAACACAAGTGTAAAATAACTATCAGAAGATTTTTTTTAAAAAAATTGTAGGATAAAGAGTATTTGTGTATTCTTATGCAAAAAATTTAAAATTCAATTGAGACACATTTTTTAAAGAAATATATTACTTACCAAATTGATGTCAGTAGACACAGAAAGTCTAAACAAACCAATCATCATAGAAAAAGAGAAAATCTTATAGGGCTTACCCTACTTTTCCACCCTCAATATGCACAATAAATCACCAGGCCTAATTTTTCCACTGGTTATTCTATCAAACATTTATGAATCAGATAATACTCATGCTACTTAAACTATTCCAGAGCATTAAAAAAATAAGAAACAAACTTCCAACTTAATTGTTCTTTATTAAATTCAACTATATGGTTTAGGTAGAATTATATTTAAATTTTAAAAAAATTGAAGTACAATTTTTGTATCATAAAGTCCACCTTCATTTTAAATTTATAAGTGAACAATTTGTAGTAAATTGCCAAGGTGTACTATAATCATCACAATCCACTTTTAAAATACTCTCCTCACTCCAATAAAGTCTCCCTGCCCACTTGTAGCTAAATTTTAGTCTCACTTTAGCCTCAGGAGACTTTTAATTTACTTACTGGCTCTAGAAATCTGACTTTATTAAGCATTTTATATAAATTAATTCATAAATATGTTGTCTGTTGTGTTGGCTTCTTATATTTAGCACATTGGTTTTGGGTTTCACCCACTTTATACAGTTTACCAATATTTCCCTTTTTTTCAATTTAGTATTGAAAAAATATTTATTAGTGATTGAAAAAAGTAACAAAAATCACCAAAAAATAAAACCATAGACCTCATATTTAAATATCAGAGTAAAAATATTTAGGGAAACATTTCCACATAGAATCCCACCACCTTATTACTAGAGTGAAGAATAAAAAATGTATAATTATATTCTGGATACAGAAAGACATTTGAAAAAATGATAACATCATTCATTTGAAACACTCAGCAAAATTGGGATTGATAGATATTTTTAATATGATAAAATATATGTGCTTTAACCTAAAAACCATTCCTTCTTGTGGAAATATTAGACTTTCCAACTCAAGCCAGGGGCAAGAAAAGGATACGTACTATTTTACCAAATTATTTTTAGGGTGATAGAATCATACAGATTGGAATTGACATGTCTTTTCAGATGACACAGATAATATATCCATCTATATTTGTGTGTTTATATGTATATATATATATATGTAAATACTCACGTATGTGTGTGATACATATGCGTGTGTATCTGAAAAACTGAAAAGAATCAGTGGAAAAAACACCAAAACAATAAGAAAATTTCCCTGGCTGGTATGGCTCAGTGGATTGAGTACCAACCTGTGAAACAAGGGCTCGCTGGTTGAATCACCACCAGTCAAGGCACAGGCTGGGGTTGTAGGACAGGTCTCCAGTAGGGGGTGTGTGAGAGGCAACCACACATTGATGTTTCTCTCCCTTTCTTTCTCCCTCTCTTCCCCTCTCTCTAAAAATAATAAAATCTTTAAAAAGCAATAAGAAAATTTAATACATTTCAGGGACATTAATTTCTAATGCTGTTGTAATAAATTACCAAAATATATGTTGCAATAACAAAAATGTAATACCTTGCATTTCTGGGTATCACTAGGCAAAATCAGGGTGTTGGCATAGATACATACATCTGGAGGCTCTAAGGAAATTGTTGCTCTGCCTTTTGTATCTTCTGTAAGTCATTCTAATTTCCTATTCTTGTGGCCCCTACTATCCTCAAAGCCAGAGACAACAACTCAAAGCTTTCCTACATAGCATCACTCAACAAGTAATGCTCCTGCCCTGATTGGTATGGTTCAGTGGGTTGGGCATCATTCTGCAAATTGAAAGGTCACCAGTTTGATTCGCTGTCAGGGCACAGGCCTGGGTTGCCAACCAGGTCTCCCATCACGGGCATGAGAGAGGTAATCAGTTGATGTTTCTCTCACAAGTTGATGTTTCTCTACCTCTTTTTCTCCCTCCCCTCCCCTCTATCTAAAAAATAAATAATTTTTTATTAAAAAAGAAATACAAATACCATATGATCTCACCTATAAGTGGAACTTAAACAACAAAGCAAGGGAAATAGAACCAGAGACACAGACATAAAGAACAACTGACAGTAACCAGAGGGGAGGAGGGAGAGGAATAATGGTAGAAAGAAGGGGAAAGGTCATCAAGGAACATGTATAAGGACACATGGACAAAGACAACAGGGGTGGTGGGAAGGATTGAATGTGAGAGGTGGGGGTGGGCAGGGCAGGGGATAGTAATAGGGGGGAAATGGGGACAACCGTAATTGAACAATAATGAAAAATAAGAAAGAAAAAAATAACAATAAAAATGATGCTCCTTCCTCCCACTCTCATTTTCCCCAGACTCATGTAATAACATTGACCTCACTTGTATAACTAAAATAATCCCCCTAAATTAATGTTAGCTTGTTAGCAACTTTATATCTATTTGCAATCTTAATCCCCCTTTCCAATTAACCTAACATATTCATATATTCCAAGGATTGTAATCCAGGCACACTTTTTGGTGGCAAGGGATCACAAATTATATACTTCGGCAGGAAACAAAATTAACAAGTAAAGTCAAACATATTCATATATAAAAAGCAAAGAGAAAGACAAAAAAAGAGGAGCACAGGAGGAAAGAAAAGAGGTAAGAGGTGGGGAAGGAGGAAATAATTAAATAAATGTCTCAATTTATCATAACAGAAAGTAAAACTTATATAAATACAGATTTAACAAGGAACACATAAGACACTTAGGAGGAAACTAGAATGAATCATAAAAAATAAAAAAGTAGACTTGAAATAAATGAAAAAATAATGTATTCAAATAAAAATATTTAACATAAAAGTGGTAGCTCATCTTAAGTTGTTATATATTAAATATAATTCTAATAAAACTACTCCCCCTATAAACACAGAGCATGAGTCATTGAAGACACATATTCCTGTATGCTATTACTACGATATGGAGTCAATTAAAATCTCCACTGACCTCCAAGATAGAAGCCGAATAGTTGGAAGTTATAATCACCTTTCCCCAGGATCAAATTGAACTTTACAACTAAATTGTAGAACAGCCAACTGAAGTCTATCTGAACACAAGTTTTATAACTGAGGATTTATAGATGAAGCTACATCAAGACTGATAAAAATCATAGAAAGGAGAAAAGGGCTGACCCCACACCCATTGTGGCCACTGAGGATCTGAAGGAATATTTCATCTGCAAAGCCTCCCACAAAGGAATGTGGGGGTCTCAGTCCCATGATCATCTCCCCAGCCCAGAGGACCAGATCTGGGAGAAGATGTCCACATATCATTAGGCTAGGAAAATCAGGGAGGATTACATCCACCAGAGAGAGACAAGGAGTTTGTAACAAACCCAGACACCCTGTAAAAGGGCCAACACACAAAATCTCATTTGCAGCTAATCACCCAGGCTCTGGTAAAGGGAGGGCAGCCCAGAGCCCACTAGAGTGATTTGAGGGTTGTGTGCCTTTGGGGAGAGAGCAGATGATAAGTCTTCTGTGCTGAGCCCCTTTCTCACATTGCCCACAGATGCCATCTTTCCTGGGTCAAGCATTCCCCTCTACATGGCATCAGGCTGGGTAAATGCAGTTGCCACACCCTTCTAACTTCCTGTCACACTATTCTGCCCTACAGAAGAGTCAGCTTCCTGGATCCCTGGTATAGAGGTATGGGCAGACTCAGGATATCAGAGACTTGTTGTATGGCTTTGGGATTGGGGCCATCTTCCCTGTTCCTGTGAGATGGACCAGTACAGCACCCACATGAAAGAAATCTGATAGCCTCACCCTTCTGAACTCACAGTGGCCCTGCATTGTCAAGTTATAGATCTCAAGGAGGTCTTGACAGAAACAGGGACAGACTGAGTAGTGTGGCTTCAGTACAGAGTTATTTTTCCCTCACATTGCAGACTGCGGTGAAACTCTCCATTAAAACAAACTCATGGTCCTTTGGAGCCTGATGAATTCTGCTGGTTTCACATGAAAATTTCCTGAGATCCCACCTTACCAAAAAGGCTGAAAGGCCACTGGAATTAGTGTTCCCTGAACTTTTGCTAACTGACCTCAGATCCAGTGCTAGCACTGAGTGTGAATCTGTATCATACTGGTGAACACCTCTTACCCCTACCTGCTAACTCACTGAGAACCTACCATGAGCAACTTGAGTACCATCAGAGGCTCTTTCACTGGCTGACCCTAACAGGCAACCAGAAGGCAGAAGGCGGGAGAGGCAGATCTTGGGGTGTCTTGGACATTTTCTGACCTTTCTCCCAGGCTCAGTCCTGGTAGAAGCCAGTCTTGGTGTGCATTTGGCCCCATCCACACACAGCAAGGCCCAGCAGGGGCAGCCACAAATTGTGGATTGCTTTTTAGCACCAAACAAGTAGCCCAGGTCTAACCACTGGCAACAGCCCATGTTCACCTGCACCAGAGACCCTTGCAAGAGGCCCCTCAGAAAACACATGCATTGGTGGTCTTTAGATCAAACAGAGCAAGACCCAAAAAGCTCCATAAGCAACACATCCAAAGGGAAGGCATGAGTCACTGCTGACGGGAATTCAGATTTATGTGGTCAGCACCCTCACAGCTATGATCATACTTCATTCTCACAGTCAGTCACTTGTGAGTTGATACCACACATAGATGGCCCAATAGCAACCAAAAGTACACTACAACAAGAGAACTCATATAACCCATGCAAGACACTGCAGGAACAAGACACCTTGCTCAGATGATAAGGGAGATTGTGATAGAACCCCACAGGACACCTAGAACATAAGGCTATGCCACTTGGAGATACAGATTTACCTAATACACAGGAACAAATACAAACAGGCAGCCAAAATGGGGAGACAAAGAAACATGTCTCCAGTGAATGAACAGTATAAATTCTCAGAAAATAATTAAATGTTATAGAGTCCAGCAAGTTACCAGATACAAAATTTAAAATAATGCTTACAAATATACTAAAAAAAAACATAAGGGAAGAATAGATGAACTCAGTGAGAATTTCAACAAAGAAATAATAAGCATAAAAATTATGTAAACATAGAGATAAAATAGAGCACAATATCTGAATGAAAACTGCACTACAAAAAATCAACAATAGGATAAATGAAGCAGAGAATTAAATCAGTGATTTGGAAGGCAAAGCAGCAGGAAAATTCCAATAACAGAAGTAAAAAGGAAAAAAGCAATTAAATAATAATGATAGTTTAATAACTGCCTGCGATAACATGAAGCATAATAATATCCACATTATAAGGGTATGAAAAAGAGAAGAGAGAGAGCAAGGGATTGAGAACCTATTTGCAGAAATAATTATTGAAAACTTCCCTAAACCTGTTAAAACAAAAAGTTCCCTAAAAACAAAAACAGAAGTCCAGGACATACAGAGAGTCCTAAAAAAGATGAACCCAAGAGGCCCATACCAAGATACATCATAATAAAATGGCAACGATTAAAAACAAAGAATCTTCAAAGCAGAAAGAGAAAGAAAGTTAGTTACCAACAAGGGAGCTTCCATAAGACTGCCAGCTGATTAGTTAGCTGAAACATTTCAAGACAGAAGTGATTTTTAAAATATTCAGAATTATGAAAAGAAATGACCTACAAACAAGAATACTTTAAACAGCAAGGCTGTCATTAAAATTGAAGGAGAAATGCTGAGCATCCTAGAGAAGAAAAAGCTAAAGTCATTCACCATCACTACACCAATATTACAAAAAATGTTAAAAGAACTTCTTTAAGACGAAGAAAGAATTAAAAAAGAAGAACACAATTATAAAGAAAAAGGGGCAATAAACACTTAACTATCAATAATCAATTTAAATTTAAATCACTTGAATTTTCTAAACAAGACACAGGGTAGCTGAATGGATAACAAAACAAGACCTTTATAAATGTTGTTTATGAGAGACTCACAATAAAAATGAAAGACATACACAGACTAAAAGTAAAGAAAAAGAAAAGAATATTTCTTGCATATAAAATTTTAAAAAGTTTGGATATCAATATTTATATCAGACAAAACAGATTTTAAATAAAAAAACTATAATAAAAAATGAAAAGGGCATTATATAATGATAAGGGGATCCATTCAATAAGAGGTTGTAAACTTTGTAAACATTTATGTACCCAACATAGAAGCACCTACATATATAAAGCAAATCTTTATGGACGTAAAGGGAGACATCCACAGTAACACAGTCAAAATAGAACATTTTAATATTCCATTGACAGTAATTGATATATTCTGTGGACAGAAAATCAACAAGAAAATTGCTGCCTTAAATGATACACTAGATCAGATGGATTTAATTGATGTACTCAAAACATTAACTAAAAAAAAGCAGAATATACATTCTTTTCAAGTTTACATAAAATATTTTCTAGAATGGACCATGTGGTAGGACACATATGTCTCAATAAATTTAATGATTGAATTCATCAAGCATTTTGCCTGAGCAAATGGAATGAAATTAGAAATTGACTAAAAAAATCTGAAAAACCCACAAACACATGAAGACTTAATAACATGATACTAAATAATGAATGGGTTAACAATATCAAGGAAGAAATCAAAATATTTTATTTCAGACTAATGAAAGTAAGAACACAATGATCCAAAGTCTATGGGACACAGGAAAAGTAGTCTTGAGAGAGACATTCATGGCATTACAGGCCTATCTCAAGAAAGATGAAAAATCTTAAATAAACAATCTAATCTTGTACTTACATAAACCAAAAAAGAACAAGTAAAACCCAAAGTAACTAGAAGAAAAATAATTACAATTATATCAGATGTAAATAGAAACAATATAAAAGTTCAGTGAAACAAAAAGCTGAGTTTTTGAAAAAAATAGACAAGACTGATAAACTTTTAACCAGATTCATCAAGAAAAAAAGACTGGACCCAGATAAATAAAACAAGAAATAAAATAGTAAAAATTACAATAGACAACACAAAATTTTGAAAAATATGTAAGATAATAATATCATCAACTACATAACAAATTGGACTACCTAATAGAAATTAATGATATATTCCTAGAAACAATCTTATAAAACTGAATCAAAAGGTAACAGAAAATCTGAATAGTTTGATTACAACTAAAGAAGTAATAATAAAATTCTCCAAATCAGGATGAGGATGATGGCAGTGACGTAGGTGGGAGCAGAATCCATGTTCCCCTGGGCCCAGCTGAAATGCCTAGCCCATCTTCTGAGGAATGCAGTGAACAGCCAATGGAATCTCAGCTTATATGAAGTTTGGAGGCCAAAATTCTAGAGGACCTTGAAAAACAGATGGTAAGGAGATTGTGTTGGGACAGTAAGGTCCCTGGAATCTGTCCAGAGACTAAAGCTTCCAGGGCTCCCAGCCCGGCACTTGACAATCCAGTAAGCTGCAGACACAGCATCTTTGGAGGAGAGCCAAATCAACAGCCCCCACCTCTACCAAAGCAGGGAAGACAACGCAACATCACCAGGAATAATCTGGATTCTTGAAATTGCTGTGGGGAATAAAGGTGAAGTGGGAGACACACAAAGGCAGTGTTTACCTGCTGGGACTGTGGACATCAGCTAGGACATTACCAGAGCAATTGGGGAGCCAGGTGACACCTGGAGAAGGGAGAAGTGTTGGGCCATGTTAGACCTTGACCCACATAGTCCCCACATAGTCTCCAGTCTAGTTAGAAAGTTGGGCTGCGTGAAAAGCCAGGCACTTGTTTAGAACAGCGGGCTTAAAAAAAATGGATTTTACTAAAAAAAAAAGCTTTCAGCTGCTATTTAAAAAACTCTTGCATGGTGGCTGGCTTGTACATGACTGCCTAGCAAAGAGGAAGGAGTTGGTGTATTGAATGGACATTCAGAGGAGGGCAGCAGGGCTCAGGGAGTTAGCAGTTCTCAGAGAAACTTAATTTAATGTGAGACCTGAATGGTCCTGAAGAGGTTGAGGGTATGCAGCATCCAAGCAAACAAAGAGGGACAAAGTGATGTGTAAGTTGCCCCTAACCAGTGAACCCCATAGTGGGCACAAGTGGTGAATTAAAGGTACTGGGCTGGCACAGATGGACAGATCGGGCCAGGCAGCACAAACACCACACAGAGGACCTCAGCTGAAGACTGGGCAACAGTGAATATTGCAGCCCAGACCTGGACCTAATCCTTGCAAGACCTCAGGAAGGGAGAAAATCAAAGCCCAGTCCCCCTCTGTCTGCAGCATCCAGGAAGACCAGCAGAATTCCCTTTGTGGGTTCAAAGTCAGAAGGAGGCTTTCTTTTTCTTCCCCACCCTTTTTTTTCACAAGTGAGACAATAAAACCTGAAACTGTGGATGGTTCATAGACAAATTCAGAGGGGGAGAACAAGGCTAACCCCAACCACTGAGAAATTGAGACAAATTTCACTTTGCTATACTATAGAACTTGCATTTTATTGTTTATTTGTATTATTATTACTTTTTCTTTTTTTTTACTTATTTTATTTTACTAATATTTTTCTCTTCTTTCTCGTTAGGTTTCTTTGTTTAATTGCATTGTTTGACTGGTTTCTTTGTTCTCTTTTTCATGGTGTATTTTAATATTCCTTCCTTCACCTCACTCATGTTCCAATAACACATTACTCTTGATTGTGTACTTTCTCTTCCTGTTATTCAGATCATATATTTCATGTCATATTGTTGTTGTTCCAGTATTATTATAAATAATCATTGTTCCATATAATTGTAAATACTACAAAGCACCCCTCCCTAGGCTTAGCCTATTTCACTATCTTTTTGAGCTTCATTACTGTCATGGTTAACTCTACTCTCTTACACACCATGCCTAGTTTCTACCTTTATCTCATCATCTATCTAATCTTGCACAAGTGCTCTGTTTTCTGGATTTAGCATGCAATACATCTCCCCTCTAACAAGAGTCTTATCTCTTTTTATAAAAAGTGACTAGTTGAGTGAAATATCATGGTCAATGCTATACTTATCCAAAGGATCTCCTATCTCTTCTCTACTTGTTGGTACTTTAAATCTCCTGGAACACTCTCCCACTGTCTTAACTCATTTTGCCTTCCCTCAGCCACTGAACACATACAAGATTAGGTGGGAGTTGTGAACACCAATATACATGCCAGAGGCAAGAACCCTCCAACAAAGGAACCACCAATAAATAAAAACACAACTATACCAAGAGAGCCCACACAAACAGAAGAAAGGACAAACCTAGAGCATCCAGACAAGGAGATTAAAGCGATCACACCACCGAATCTCATAGAACTCCTACCATAGAAGTTCACCCTACAAAGACACCTAGCCAAGTGGAATATCAGGAAGCATAGAAACAAAAAAGGAGTCATATAAAATGGGAAGACAAAAAAGAGAACCTGCAATCAAAAAGAAATGGAAGGCGGCTAAATGAAATGAGCTAAGGAAACTATCAGACTATCAGATATAAAAGTCAAAAGAATGGTTATAAGGATGGCTCAAGAAACCCACAGATAAAAAAAAAGAAACTCACAGATAGCTACAAAAAACTGAGTGAGAACTATAACAGTATTAAAAGGGAAATAGAAACTATAAACAAAAACCAGGAAGAGATGAAAAATACAACTTCTGAAATAAGAAACACTAGAAGGAGTTACAGTCAGGCTAGATGAAGCAGAAGACCAAATTAGTTAGCTGGAATACAAGTTGAAAAGAACACCCAAGCAAAGCATATGCATGAAAAAAGACTAAAAATAATATGAAGATAGCTTAAGGGAACTCCAAGATAACATGAAATGCCACAATGTACACAGGAATACCAGAATGAGAAGAAAAAGAAGAAGGGATAGAAACCTTGTGTGAAAACAATAATGACAGAATAATTTCCAAACCTGGAGAAGCAAAAAACCATGCAAGTTCAGGAAGCACAAAGGGTCTTAATAAAGATGAACCCAAACAGGCCTACTCCAAGATATATCATAAATAAATTTCCAAGTAGTAAAGAAAAAGAGAGAATCTTAAAATCATCAAGGAAGAAAAAAGAATTAACATACAAAGGGGATCCAATAAGACTAGTATCTGATTTCTCAATAGAAACACTCCAATCTGTGAGGGAATGGCAACAAATATTCCAAGTAATTAAAAAACAAAGACCTGCAACCAAGACTACACCACCCACTGAGGGTCTCAATGAAAATGGAAGGTGAAATAAGAAATTTCCCAGACATAGGAAGACTAAAAGAAGGCTCAACTAATCAAGCACTATAAAATATGCTAACAGGACTACTATAAGAAAAGAAAGGAGAGTGAGAGAGAGCAAGGAACGCAGGTATGAAAGGGGAAAATGAATAAATACTTATGAATAATAATCTTAAATGTCAGTGAGTTAAATGCTCCAATTAAAAGACAGAGTAGATCAATAGACAAGAAAAAATGACCCACATATATGCTACCTACAAGAGATCCACCTCAGAACAAAAGACCTACACAGAGAGACCAGAGGGCTGGAAGCAAATATTCCAAGAAAGTGGACAAGGGAAAAATTTAGAATAGAAAACATATCAGAGAAAATAGACTTCAAAACAAAAGCCATAAAAAGAGACACTGAAGGACACTTCATAACACTCAAGGGAAGAGTCAATCAAGAAGACATAAACATTGTAAATATATATATACACCAAACATAGGAGAATCCAAATATATAAAGAAAATCATAGAGGACTTCAAGAAAGATATTGACAGCAACACAATTATAATTGGGTATTTTAACACACCACTGTCAAAAAAGGACAGATCTTCCAAACAAAATATCAACAAAGATTGTGGCATTAAACAATGCCCTAGGTAAAATGAACTTAACTAATATATATAGATCCCTTCATCCCAAAGAAGCTAAATACACATTATTTTCAAATGTGCATGGAACATTTTCAAAGATAGACCACATGATAGGACACAAAACAAGCCTGGACACATTTAAGAAATTTGAAATTATACCAAGCATTTTCTTCAATCACAAGGAACTGAAACTGGAAACCAACCCCAAGGGAATAGACCCAAACACTTAAAATGATGGAGATTGAATAGGATGCTGTTAAACAATGAATGGGTCAAGAATGAAATTAGGGAAGAAATAAAAAAGTTTCTGGAAACAAATAAAAACAAACTCACAACGACCCAAAACTTATGGGACACAGGTTTAAGGCAAGTCCCGAGAGAGAAGTTCATAGCAATACATGCCTATACAACAAAGATGGAAAATTTTGAAACAAAAAAACCTAAACCAAAAAGGAAAAAAAAACCTAACCCTATGCCTACAAGAACTTGAGGCTCAACAACAAAGACAGCCCAGAGCAAGTACAAAGAATGAAATAACCCAGGTCAGAGCAGAATTAAATGACATACAGACTAAAATCACAATTCTAAGGATCAATGAATCCAGGAGCTGTTTTTTTTGAAAAGATAAACAACACAGACACGCCTTTAAGCAGGCTCATAAAGAAAAGAAGAGAAAGGACCCAAACAAACACAATCAGAAATGAAAGAGGAGAGATTAGAACAGAGACCACAGAAATACAAAGGATTGTAAGAAATTACTATGAAGAACTGTATGCCAAGAAATTTGAAAACCTAAGTGAAATGGACAAATTTCTAGAAAAATATAATCTTCCAAAAATTCAATGATGAAGAAATAGAAAGCCTGAGTAAACCAAAAACAGCAGATGAAATTGAAGCAGAAATCAAAAATCTCCTGACACACAAAAGCTCTGGACCAGATGGTTTCACAAAAGAATTCTACAAAGTTTTTAAAGAAGAGCTAACTCCTATTCTTCACAGACTATTCCAAACAATACAAAATAATGGAAGACTCCCAAACTCTTTTTTATGAAGCCAGCATCATCCTAATTCCAAAAACAGATAGAGACACAACAAAGAAAGAAAACTTCAGGCCAATATCGCTGATGAACATAGACACTAAAATCCTCAACAAAATATTGGCAAATCATATCCAATAATACATTAAAAAGATCATACATTATAACCAAGCAGAATTCATCCCAAGGATGCAAATCAGTATTCACAAATATTCAATATTCTCAAATCAGTAAATGTAATACATATATTGCCATATATGAGAGACTTACAGCCAACGTCATACCCAATGGGCAAAAGCTGAAAGCTTTTCCACTAAAATCAGGAACAAGACAAGGTTGTCCACTTTCACCACTTCTATTGAGTATCTTATTGGAAGATTTAGCCACAGTGATCAGACAAGAAAATAAAATAAAAGGCATCCAAATCAGAAGGGAGGAAGCAAAACTGGCACTGTTTGCAGATGGCATCGTAGTGTACATGGAAAATCTTATAGACTCTACCCAATAACTGCTTGACCCAATAAATGCATTTGGCAAAACAGTGGGATACAAAGTCAATATCCAGAAATCAAAGGCATTTTTGTATACCAATAATGGAACAGCAGAAACAAAAATCAAGAAAAAAATTCCATTCAATACAGCAAAAAGAAAAAATAAAATATATGGGAATACACTTAACCAAGGAGGTAAAAGACATGTATGCAGAAAACTACACAACACTGAAAAAAGAAATCAAGGAAGATTCAAACAATTGAAAACATATACCATGTTCATGGATTTGAAGAATTAACATCATCAAAATGTCCATACTACCTGAAGCAATTTACAGATTCAATGCAATACCTATGAAAGTACCAATGACATATTTCACAGACAAGAACAAACACTTTCAAAATTTAAGTGGAACCATAAAAGACCCTGAATAGCAGCTGAAATTTTGAGAAAGAAGAACAAAGTAGGAGGGATCACGATACCTGATATCTAAGTGTATTACAAGGCCACTATAATCAAAACAGCCTGGTACTGGCATAAAGAAAGGCACATAGACCAATGGAACAGAACAGAGCCCAGAAATAAACACAAGTCTCTATGGTCAGTTAATATTCGACAAAGGGGGCAGCAACATAAAATGGACTAAAAATAGCCTCTTCAACCAATAGTGTTGGGAGAACTGGACAGCTACATGGGAAAAAATGAAACTCCAGCACCAGCTTACACCATGCACCAAAATAAATTCAAAGTGGATAAACGACTTAAATATAAGCCATGACATCAGTAAAGTCCTAGAGAAGAACACTGGCAGGAAAATCTCAGATATTTCATGAAGCAACGTTTTCACTGATATGTGCCCTAGAACAAGGGATATAAAGGAAAGAATAAACAAATGGGATCTCATCAAAATTAAAAGCTTCTGCATAGCAAAAAAAAACAGCATTAAAATAAAAAGAGAACCAAGTATATGGGAAAACATATTTGCCAATGATACCTCAGACAAGGGTTTAATTTCCAAACTATACAAAGAACTTACACGACTCCACTCTAAGAAGATAAGCAACCTGATTAAAAAGTGGACAAAGGACTTGAACAGACATTTCTCCAAGGAGGACATACAGAGGATCCAGAGACATATGAAAGGATGCTCAATATCACTAGCTATCAGAGAGATGCAAATTAAAACCACAATGAGATACCACTTCACACCAGTCAGAACGGCCATCATAAAGAAAGCAAAAAAGAACAAGTGTGGGAACAACGGTTCTGGAGAAAAGGGACCCTAATCCACTGGTAGGATTGCAGACTGGTACAACCAGTGTGGAAAACAGTATGAAATTTTCTCAGAAACCTAAAAATAGTCCTGCCTCTTGACCCAGCAATTGCACTGCTGGGATTAGATCCTAAGACCCCTAAAACACCAATCAAAAAGAACCTATGGATCCCAATGTTCATAGCAGCACAATTTATAATAGCCAAGAGTTGAAAGCAACCCAGGTGCCCATCAGTAAATGAATGAATCAAAATATTGTGGTACATATACACAATGGAATTCTGTGCAGCAGAAAGAAAGAAGGAGCCCCTACCCTTTGCAACAGCATGGATAGCAATGAAAAGCATTATGCTGAGTAAAATAAGCCAGCCATTGAAAGACAAATACCATATGATCTCACTTTAACAGGAAGCTAAACAACAAAACAAACAAGCAAGCAAAATAAAAACAAAGACACTGAAATAGAGAACAGGTGGACAGTGACCAGAGAGGAGGGAATTTCAGGGGGAAAGGGGAAGGATTTACAGGAACAAGTATAAAGAACACATGGACAATAACTAAGGGGGGGTGGAAATGGGAGGGAGGTGGGGAGCATGGGGGCGGGGCTGGGATTGGAGTAAACACCAGAAAACTGTACTTGAACAACAATTAAATTTATAAAAAGTTATCCAAATTGGAAAGGAGGAAATAATACTGCCATTGTTTGATGATATGAAAGCATATATAGACATCTTTAAACATTCCAACCTCTGAATTATAGGGGTACCAGTAGAAGAAAAGAAACAGCCACAAGTGGAAAACTCATTTGAACAAATAATAAAGGAGAACTTCCCCAGTCTGGCAAAGGAAATAGACTTCCAGGAAATCCAGGAAGCTCAGAGAGTCCCAAAGAAGTCCCAAGATGGAACACACCAAGGCACATCATAATTACATTAGCCAAGATTAAAATGAAGAAGAGAATCCTAGAAGCAGCAAGAGATAAGGGGACAGTCACCTACAAAAAAGTTCCCATCAGGCTGTCAGCAGATTTCTCAAAAGAGACCTTACAGGCAAGAAACAGCTGAAAGGAAGTATTCCAAGTCATGAAATCCAAAGACCTACACCCAAGACTGCTCTATCCAGCAAAGCTTTCACTTAGAATGGAAGGGCAGATAAAGTGCTTCTCAGATAAGCTCAAATTCAAGGAGTTCATCATCACCAAGCCCTTATTACATGAAATGTTAAAGAGACTTACCTAAGAAAAAGAAAATTAAAAAAAAATATGAACAGTGAAAGGACAGCAAACTCACAGTTACTAACAACCACACCTAAAACAAAAGCAAACCAAGAGGACAGCTAGATAAGGAATGGAAGCATAGAAATGAAGGACAAATGGAGTCTTAGCAACAAGGGAGAGGGAGGAGGAGAAGGGGGGAGAAGATACAGAAAATAAGTAGCATAGATGGTAGGTAATAAAATAGATGGGGGGCAAGAATAGTAGGGGAAACATAGAATCTGAAGAAGTTGAGACATGTGGTCATAAACTAAAGGGGGGAATGGTTCGGGAGGGGGTGTGCCCGGTAAAGGGGAATGAAGGGAGGGAATAGAACAACTGTAATGGTATAATCAATAAAATATATTTAAAAAAAAAACTATAAACTCCACCTTCAAACTACTCAACCTAATAAGAAAATTTGGAAAAACGGCAGCATACAAATTAATATTCAGAAATCAAAGGCATTTTCATACACTAACAATGAAAAATCAGAATCAGAAATCTAGAAAAATTTCTTTTTGCTATAGCAACAAGAAAAATAAAGTACCTAGGAATAAACCTAGTCAAAGAGGTGAAAGTCCTGTACTCAGAAAACCACACAACACTGAAGAAAGAAATTAAGGAAGATACAAACAAATGGAAACGTATACCATGTTCATGGATTGGAAGAATTAACATAATCAAAATATCCATACTACCCAAAGCAATTTATAGATTAACTGCAATACCTATTAAAGTACCAATGGCATATTTCAATGCCAGATGGCATACCCGATATAGAACAAACATTGCAAAAATTTATATGGAACCTTAAATTACCTACAGCAAGTTGGGAAAGGAGAACAAAATAGGAGGGATCACAGTACCAGATGTCAAATTATAATACAAGCTCACTGTAATATAAACAACATTATATTGGCACAGGAACAGACAAATAGACCAATGGAACATAATAGAGTCCAGAAATAAATGCAACATTCTATGATTAATTCATATTTGACAAAGCTTGCAGAAGGATAAAGTGGAGCAAAATATTTTATTCAACAAATGGTGTTGGGAAATCTGGATATCTACACGCAAAAAAATAAAACTTGACCACCAACTTACACCCTACACAAAAATAAATTCAAGATGGATGGAAGATTTAAATATAAGTTGTGACACCATAAAAGTCCTATAGTATAACATAGCCAAGAAAATCTGATATCCCATGCAGCGATATTTTCACCAATATGTCCCCTAGAGCAAGAGACATAAAGGAAAGAATTAATAAATGGGATCTCATCAAAATAAAAAGCTTCTGTACTGCTGAAGAAAACATTATTGTTAGATAATGAAAAGAGAAGCAACCATATGGGAAAACATATTTACAGATGATACTTCTGACAGGGTCTGATCTCCAATGTATATAAAGAACTCACAGAACTCCACTCCAGGAAGACAAAAAACCCAATAAAAAATGGGCAAGGCATTTGAACAGACACTTCTTCAATGAGGACATACAGAGGGCTCAGAGACATATAAAAAGATGCTCAAAATCACCAACCATCAGAGAGATGCAAATTAAAACCACAATGGGATACCACTTCCCACCAGTCAGAATAGCCATTGAAAACAAATCAATAAACAGCAAGTGTTGGAGAGGTTGTTGAGTAAAGGAAACACTAGTGCACTGTTCATGGGGATTCAGACTGGTGCAGCCACTGTGGAAAGTAATATGGAATTTCCTCAGAAAACTAAAGATGGAACTGCCTTTTGACCTGCCAATTCCATTGCTAGGACTATCCCTTAGGAATCCTGAAATGGCAATTCAAAAGATCTAATACACTCAATGTTATTAGTGCTACTGTTATTGTGCTAGTATGAACATTGTAGCGCAATGTTTTTTCACAATAGCCAACTGCTGAAAGAAACCTAAGTTCCCATCAGTACATGAGTGGGAAAAAAAAAAAAAACTGGTACATTTACACAGTGAAATACTATGTAGCAGAAAGAAGGAAGGAGCTTCTATCCTTTGTGACAGTGTGGATGGAGCTGGAGATCATTGGGCTAAGTGAAACAAGCCATGCAGTGAAAGAGAAATACCATATGATCTCGCCTATAAGTGGAACCTAACCAACAACAACAACAAACCAAGCAACCAAAATATAACCAGTGACATTGAAATAAAGAACAATCAGACAGTAATCAGAGGGGAGGAGGGAGAAAGACAATAGGGGATAATTGGTTAGGCATCAAGGGACATATATGATATACACATGGACAAAATCAATGGGGTGGATTCTAGGGTGGGAGACAGGAATGGATTGAGCAGGAGGGTGTGGTGGGGTGAAAATGTATTTGAACAACAATAAAAAAAATTCTCTAAATAAACAATAGACCTGAATTGGGTAGCTTCGAAGGTGAATTTACCAAATTTTATAGAAGAACTAATACCTATTCTTCTCAACATATTTTTAAAAATTCAAAAGCAGGAATGACTTCCTTGCTTATTTTATTAGGCCAGCATTATCATAATTTCAAAACAAGATAAAGGTACTAAAATAGATTATAGGGTAATATCTCTAAATAACATAGATGCAAAGTCCTCAAAAATGTATTAGCAAACCAAATACTGTAATACATAAAAAAGATTATACTTCATGATCAAGTGGTATTTATTTCAGGGATGCAAGGTGAATAGAATATGCATAAATCAATAAATATGATATGCCACATAAATAAAATGAAGGATAAAAACTATATCATATTTATATCAATATCATATCAATATATGCAACCAAACATTTGAAAAAATAGCATGTATTTATAATAAAATTTTCAACAAAATGGAATAGTTTGAGTGTATGTCAACATAATAAAGGATGTATATGACAAAACTATAATTAACATCATACTTAATGGAGAAAAAGTACATTTTTTCCCTTAAGATCAGGATCATGATAGAGATGGCTACTATCACCACTATGATTCAATTTAGTACTGGAAGTCCTAGGCACAGCAATCAGACAAGGGGAGGAAATAAAAGTAAGAAAGTAGTAAAACTAACATTATTTACATATGACATAATGTTTATATAAAGAACCCTAAAGACTTCATCA
This sequence comes from Sturnira hondurensis, assembly GCF_014824575.4. Taxonomy (NCBI): domain Eukaryota; kingdom Metazoa; phylum Chordata; class Mammalia; order Chiroptera; family Phyllostomidae; genus Sturnira; species Sturnira hondurensis. The sequence goes on from NW_028098010.1 coordinate 522,800, forward strand.
AAGAACTCCAAGAAGTGAAAAGTGCAGAATACAAAATAAATATTCAGAAACTGGTTGCATTTTTATATGATAATAAACTATCAAAAAACTAAAAAGAAGAAAACGTAAAACAATAACATTTACAATTTCATCAAAAATAAAATACCAGGCACTGGCTAGTGTGGCTTAGTTGGTTGGCGCATCATCTTGTAACCAGAAGGTTCTGGGTTTAATCCCTAGTCTGGGCATGTACAATTCCTATTTTGGGCACATGCAATCCCTAGTCCAGGCATGCACGGGAGGAAATCAGTTGATGATTCTCTCTTGCATCAATATTTTTCTCTCTCCCTCTCTCACTAAAAACAATGAAAAAATGTCTTTGGGTAAGATAACATTATTAAAACATTTTTTAAATAACAAACTATAGAACTGATCCCTGAAAAGTATGAAATTTCCTCAGAAAACAAAAAATGGAACTGTCTTTTAATCCAGCAATTCCACTGCTGGGATTATACCCTAAGAATCCTGAAACACAAATCCAAAAGAACCTATGCACCCCAGTGTTCATAGCAGCACAATTTACAATAGCCAAGTGCTGGGAGCAACCTTAATGCCCATAAGGAAATGAGTGGGTCAAAAAACTATGGTACATTCACTCAACGGAGTTCTATGCAGCAGAAAGAGAGAAGGAGCTTATACTCTTTGTGACAGCATGGATGGAAGTGGAAAGCATTATGCTGAGTGAAATAAGCCAGGAGATGAAGGACAAATACCATATATTTTCACCTTTAACTGGAACATAATCAACAAAAGAAAACAGGAAACAAAGTATAACCAGAGACATTGAAATTAAGAACAACCTAACAATAGCCAGAGGGGAAGGGGAGACAGTGGTTAGAGGGTTTTCAGGAACTACTATAAAGGACATATGGACAAAACCAAACGGGAGGGTGGAAGCAAGGGAGGGAGGTGGGTATGGATGGGGTGGGGAAAAATGCAGACAACTGTAATCGAACAACAATGAAGTAATTTTAAAATTAATAAATAAAATATTTTTAAAATAAAAAATAAAATACCTAAGAACAAATTTAACCAAGGAATTAAAAGATCTATACCTGAAAATTACACAAAAATTTTGTGTAATTTATTGTGTAATTTATTACACAAAAATATGTATGTAATACACTCCATCCATTCAGTATTTTATTAAATACTGAAGAAAACATTAAAGAAGATACATATATATAAGCATGTAACATGTTCAGGATAGAATGAATTAACACCTTTAAAAAATATCCATATATCCATACTACCCAAAACAATCTTCAGATTCAAGGTAAATCCTATCAAAATACTAACGGCATATTTCACAGAACTAGAAAAATATATATCTGACATTTATATAGAACTACAAGAAACCCTGAGTAGCCACAGAAATAGTGAGGAAGAGGAACAATATGGGAGGAATTATGCTAACTGATATCAAACTGTACTACCAGGGCTGTAGTAATCAGAGCATTATAGTACTGGCATAAAAATGAACACATAGATCAATGGAATATAACAGATATCCTGGAAACAAACACATGTCTGTATGTTTAAATAAGGATTGGCAATGGTAATTAGAACATAAATAGTGTAAAGACTATCTATTCAATAAATGTTGTTGGGATATTTGGATGCATACAAGAAAAAAATGAAATGGACCATCTTCTTACACCAAATACAAGAATAAACTCAATATTAATAAAGACTTAAATTTTAGACTTGAAACCAAAAATCTTCTTGGAGAAAATAACAGAAAATAAAATCTCTGACATCTCTCTTAGGAATATTTTTTCTGATATATATTCTCAGGCAAGGAGAACTAAATAAAAAGTAAACAAATATGACTACATCAAACAAAAAAAGCTTTTTCACAGCAAAGGAAACCATCAACAAAATGAAAAAAATAACCTACTGAATGGGAAGAAATATTCACCAATCACACATCTGACAAGGGCTGAATATCCAACATTTATAAGAAACTTATACATCTCTACATCAAGATAATGAATAATCCACTTAAAAATGGGCAGAGCACCTGTAGAGACACTTTTCCCCACAGGACACACAGATGGCCAATAGACATATGAAAAGTGCTCATTGTCTCTAATTATTAGAGAAATGTAAATTAAAACCACGATGAGGTATCACCATACCTCTTGTGCAGTGTTAGTTTGAAATGTAGATTGGTGCTGCCACTATTTAAAACAATGTAAAAAGTCCTTAAAAAATTAAAAATTTAATTGTTGTGATCCAGTGATGCCATTTCTGGGTATTTATATGAAAAAAAACCCAAAACACGTATTTGAAAGAATATATGCACCACTATATTCATTACAAACTTAATAGCAATATTTGAAACTAATCCAATCCAAGTACCCATCAACTGAAGATTGGATAAAAAAGTGGCATATATATATATATATATATATATAATATCCATATATATGAATATTAGTAGGTAATAAAATGAAATCTTATCATTTTCAACACTATGGATGGACTTAGAGAGTGTTATACTAGTTAAGTAGGCCAGTCAGAGAAAGCCAAATACCATTTGATTTTACTTATATGTGGACTATGACAGACAAAATAAATGAACACATAAAATTGAAACAGACTCATAAACACAGAGGCCAGACTTGTGATTGCCAGAGGGTAATAAGATTATGTGACTGGGTGAAAGAGGGAAGTACAAATTGGTAGTTCAGAGTGCAGCAGCATAGAATAGTGTCAAGGATGTAAAGTATAGCATAGGGATATAGTCAATAATATTGGGATAGTATGTATGGTCCCAGGTGAGTACTGGAAATATCAGGTGGGAACAACTTATAAAATATATGATTGTCTAATCACACTGAAAACCAATACAAAATAATGAAGATTTTATATTGGTGTTAATATTTAATATTTTTCTGTTAAGTTTATAATACTGATATTGAGTTTTGTTGGAATTTAGATGCTCATTGTACTTCTCCTATTCTCTAAACTTGTCTATATTGAAAATATAAAGTTGAAAATTAAAAAAAGACTCCATTAAAGTGATTCATTTTGCATAGACAGTTTTTGAGAAACAATAAACTATTTCTTTCTGTCTTTTCAATAAAATGTAATGTCATTTATTTATTAAACCCTGAATTTCACTTGGTAAAAAGCAAACAAAGAAAATGTTCCTATCTTTCTTTCTGTAGCTACATAATACAATTACATGCTGCAATTTAATGAATAAACAAGCAAAGCAAACTTAAAAGCTTGAGAAATGAAGAGTAATAAAAACATAGCACAAAGCCTGTGATATTCAAATGGCATGATATTGGATCATGAATGGATGGAGTGTATTACATACATATTTTTGTGTAATAAATTATCCAAAAACTGATGAGCTTAATACAACAAACATATATTGTCTCACCCCCTTTTTGAGGGTGAGAAATCTAGCTTGGTTGGGTTGTTCTGTTTTAGAGTCTCTCATGAGATTGCAGGCAAGTAACTGGCTAGATAGAACTTTAGTCATCTGAAATGACCTATCTCTCCAGATGTCACATATATATGCCTGGCTACTTCCAAAATGAGTAATGAAAGGAGAAAAAGAGAGCAAGAAACTGAGAGAGCAAGAGAGAGAGAGAGGGAACCTACCCAAGATGAAAACCAGCCTTATCACCTTAATCTCCAATGTGAGAATATATCAGTTTTGTCATATGCTATTGTTTAGAAGTGACTCAATAAATCCAGTCCTCAAGGGCATGAGACTTCAGCTTTATCTTGGGAAAGATATGGAGAATATCAAAGTATTTGGCTATTTTTTAAAACTGTCACAGAGACAGATATAATAAACATAAAATACAGAAATAAATACAATTGCATGTGTGAATTTAATTATGTATATGTATGTATGTATGTGTGTGTATATATATATATACACACATACATACATCTTCACCGAATATATATATATATATAATATATATATATATTCGGTGAAGATGGCTTCAGAGTAGTTGGAAGTTCTGCCCCTTTGCTCCCAGACCTGAACAGGTCTTGCAGCTAAACCACAGAGCAATCAACTCAAAAATCCAGTGCAGAGTGAGTTAAGAGCATATGTAAATGAGTGCATATGAGGACGAGAGTGTAGGGAATGTGTGCAAGTGGGCAATAGCCATCCAGTCTTCAGGGCACTTGGGTGTGAGTGGCCTAGGCTCTCTTAGTAGGGCAACTGCTGCCACCACTGCCCAATTCAGCACTTCTGGCTGCACAGATTTTGGGTGGCTGCAGATCGCTCAGGAACCTCAAGCCCTGGAAAGTGGAGAAAGATGGCTCAGAAGGTGCTGGTTGCAGAAACTATGCAGTGGGAACAGGCTTACTGAAGGCTGAGAATCACTGGAAGAAGCAACAGGGGAGCCCTGTCACTGCCTCATCTTACAATATCACTGCCAGACTTTTTCCAGTGCCATCCAAAAGAGATCCAGAGGGAAAGTTTATCAAAAATTGTCAGAAACCGTGACAGGCTGTGGCCAGCCCTGACTAAGAGAGACTTTGTGCTTTGGGGGGAGGGGGAGTATGTGGAGAATAGGACCCCCCAGAGTTCAGTGTTGCAGTGTGTGGGACACACAGAAACTTTTTTGAAAGAAGAGCTGAGGTGAGACTTGAGACTCAGCAGGGACTAAGGGCGTGCATATGCCTGCTCTCATTCATCCACAATGGTTCTGAAAACAAAGAACTCAGTGGGATAGAGTCACACTGAAGGGACTGTGGGACCCAATCCATCAGGGCTGGAAAAACAAGGAATATAAGAGATTGGGAAGTCTGGACCTGAGTCTCCAGCAAGAGATTGGCAGGCTGGGGACTGGACAGCCAGGAGCTGAATTCCTGAAATTTGCTGCAGCCAGGCAGGTCCCCTATCAGACAGGTGAGCCCAACTCCTACATGTAGTATTACAAGCTCTGCAGATTAGTGAGGCAAGGCTAATTGAATTTCACAAGGGAATGAAGAAAGAGCTCTAAAAGGGCACTTTACCAGACATCATGATCTATACTGTTCCTCAGGCCAAGATCTGCCAGTAGAGAGATTAGAGAAAGGGTGTTCAGGGCCCTGCTCAACCTCAGTGGCTAGACAAAGCTGTTCTCTGCATTAAGCAGGAAAAAGCTGCCCCTTTTACTCAGATTGTCCCCTCATAGGAAACGGACAGCTAATTCACCAGAAATCATACATTATTGGAAAGAATCAGGGACAGACCAAAATGTGTGGTTAAGTGGTAGGGAAACATATGAACCATATTCTCTGAAGACTGAACAGTGTCCCCCAGGGGTGATCCAGAGTTCCCACTGTTCTGATAACACTAGGGCCCCCCTCTGGAAAGTATTGGTAGTCCTCTCGGGTCATTAAATGAATCACTCTTGGGCCCTGGGCTGATGGAAAGCCAGCAGGGCAGAGGAGTAAGGACCAGCAAAATCTGAAGGAGACATCCACAGACTGAAGTGCTTGTAGTCTTAAACACACTGCTTAGGGAAACATCCAGAAAGAGAAGACAGTGGTAAACCCTGGATTCTACTGAGATGAATTTCATCATGCTCTTCTTTATGATTTGTGTTATTTCCTCTTCTGCATGGGTATTTAACATGTGCTTCTTTTCCTTCAAGTTTGTGCCTATTATTTTATTAGTTTTTATATTTTAGTTTATTTCATATTATATATTTTGCTCCTTCTTCTTTACTCCATTTTACATGCTCCCTTCTTTTTCTTATTTTTGTTTTATTTTTTTCTGTTGCTATAATTTGTCTCTACTCCTCAGTCTTACTATTTCTCCCCAATCAAGCCTCAAAAAAATGTTTTTCTTGTCGTTAGCCATCTTGTATTCTTTTTCCCATCTTAAAACACTCTTATTTTCTCTTCATGTTCAGCAATTTTTGTTCATTGGTTGTTGATTTGTGGTTGTTGTTAAATTTAATTTTCCTTCTAGATATTTATTATTTTTGTATTTCAAATCTCAAATTTTACCATTCACCTTTCCTACTCCATTATTCCTTCCTTTTGAATTTTTTGGAAATTTTTGTTTTCCCCTGTCCTAGTATGTCTTGTATTCCTCAGTCTTAGTATTCCTCAGTCTTAGTATTCCTTCTCCCTATAACCTCTCAAAATCATTTTTCTTTTCTTTAGACATCTAAAAGTTCTTTTTTTCTTTCTTTGTCCCATTCCACTTATATCAATCTTCACTCATTTGTTGTTGATATTTTTGTGGTGGATCTTTTTCTTTAATTTAGTTCCTAGTTTTTCACTATATATTTTTAATTTTTTGTTTAAACCTAATACTATACTCTTCCCTTTTCTTACTCCATTCTGCCATCTTCACTTCCTTTTCTGTTTATGACATGAATATCATTTTCTTTCTTTCTTCACCTTGTTTCCATTCCTTACTTTTATTATTTTTCTCTCCCACCTTCTCAAAATCATATTTATTTCAGTTATTTGTTTCAGTCACCTCATATTCATTTTTCCTTTTTATAACAGTCTCAATTCTTTATAACATTATTAATAATTGTTTATTTGCAATTGATAGTGGGGTTGTTGGTATGGATTATTTTTTACAGCTGTGGGTTTGTTTTCTGGGATGTTTGTTTTGTTCTAGCATCACTGTGCAATGGCATACAAGATGTGGTGGGTAATGTGATCTCATTCAGCCTTCTGGGGGGAAAGAAGGTCCAATGAATGACCCAATAACAACCAAAACCCAATTATAACCAGAAAGCCCCCCCCCACATGTCATAAATAGCATCTCAAGAGCATCCACCTCAGGATATAAAGGAGACTGCACCAGTGAGTCCCACAGGTCTTCTACCACAAAAGGTCATGCCATGACGACAGGGAGTCAAAGCAGATCAATCTAGAACACAGGAAGGAAAAAAAGTGTCACCTGAAATGGGGAGATGAAGAAACAACCCCCAATTGAAAGGAAAGGAGGAATCCCCAGAAAGAGTGCTAAATGAAATTGAGGCAAGTAAACTATCAGACATTGAGGTCAAAATAATGGTTATAAAGGTGCTTCAATGTGCTCAGCAGAATGATAAAGGACTCCAGGGAAGCTACAAGGAAGTCAGCAAAATATACTAGCATAAAAAGGACATAGAAACTATCAGTAAGAGCCAGGAGGAAATGAAGAATACAATATTTGAAATAAAGATACATTAGGAAGAATTAAAAGCAAGTATGATGAAGGAGAGGATAAAATCAGAGTTGGTGGACAAGGTAAAAAGAAACTCTGACAGAGCAGCGAACTGAAAAAAGACTAAAAAATGCAATGAGGATATAAGGAACTGTAGGACAAAATGAAACACAACAATATTTGTTTCATAGGATACCTGCAGGAGAATAAGAAGAGTAAATGACAGAAAATCTGTTTGAAAAAATGATGATAAAAAACTTCATTAACTTGATAGGAGAAAATATCACACAATTTTAGGAAGAACAGAGGGTCTTAAGGAAGATCAACCCAGAGAAGGTCATTCTAGCAGACATCATAATTAAAATGGCAAATTTCAAAGACAAAAAGAGAATCACAAAGCAGGAATGGAAAAGAAGCTAGTAACATACTAGGGAGCTCTGATAAGGCTATCAGCCGATTTCTCAAAATAATCGTTATAACCCAAAAAAGAATGACAAGACATACTTCAAGTAATGAAAAGCAAAGGCCTGCAACCAAGACTACACTTCACAGCAATGATATCATTTAAAATGCAAGGTGAGGTAAGTAGTTTCCCATATAAAAATAGGCTAAATGAATACATTGCCACCAAATTAGCCCTGAAAAGGATTCTGAAGGAACTGCTTTAAGAAATAAAGAAGAAGTGAGGAGAGAGTGAGAGAGGAACACAGCAGTAAAAAGGGAAAAAACTGGCAATGAATAAGTACCTATCCATATTAACCTTAAATGTAGATTAAATACTCCAGTCAAAAGACGTGGGGGTAATATATAAGAATACATGACCTACATATATCCTGTCAACAAGGGACCCACCTCAGAACAAAAGATCTACAAAGACTGAAAATGAAGGGATGTAAAAAGAGATATTTCATGCAAATAGACATGAAATAGATAGCTGGGGTAGCAATACTTACATCAGACAAAATGGATTTCACAACAAAGGCCATAAAAAGAGACTAATAAGGATACTACATAATACTTTAGAGATTAATCCATCAAGAAGATATAACTTTTGTAAACATATATATGCCCAACATTGAAGCACCTAAATATATAATGATTTAAATCTTGGAGAACTTCAAGAAAGATATTGACAACAACATAGTCATCAACGGAGATTTTAATACTTGACTGTTAACAGTGGATAGATTTTCCAAGCAAAGAATCAACAAGGATTGGTGTCAGTGAACAGCACTGTAGATCAAATAACTTTAACTGATGTATACAGAACTACTTACCCAAAAGAAGCAATATATACATTCTTTTCAAGTATACATGCAATATTTTCAAAGATAGACCACATGGTAAAATACCAAACAAACCACAAAATTTAAGAAAACTGAAAGCATATCAAGCATACTCTCAGTCACAATAGCTTGAAGCAGGAAACTAACCTCAAGGAAAATACTCAAATATTCAAATTCATGGAGACTGAATAACATGTTATTACATAATGGATGGGTTAACAGTGAGATCCAGAAAAAACTCAATAGGTATCTGGAAACAAATTAAAATAAACACACAATAATCCAACCTGTGGGACATAGAGAAGGTCGTCCTGAGAGTGAAGTTCATATCAATAAAAACTACCTAAGAAGATTGAAAAATTTTGTAAAAACAACCTAACTATAATAAAACTAGAGAAACAACAGCAAACAAAATAAAGATTAGAGCAGAAATAAATGACATAGTTATTAAAAAACAATTCAATAGATCAATAAATTCAGGAGCTTCTTTCTGAAAAGATAAGCAAACTGACAAACCTTTAACCAGACTCAGCAAGAAAAAAAGAGAGGTCAGATAAAATCAGAAATGAAAGAAAATATGTTAAAAATGATACCACAGAAATATAAAGGATTGCAAGAAATAATTATGAACAAATAATGCCAAGAAATTAGGCAATCTGGTGAAATGGACAACTTTCAAGAAACATACAAGCTGGAAAAACTAAATCAAGAAGAAGGAAAAAGCCTCAGTAGACTAATAACAGCTAGTAAAAATGAAGCAGCAGTCAAAAATCTCCCAGCATATAGAAGCCCTGGATGAGATGACATCACAGGTGAATTTTACCAAACCTTTTAAGAACAACTAACTCCTATCCTCCTCAATCTACTCCAAAAAATTCAACAAGAGAGAAGACTTACAAACAATTTAATGCATTCCATATTAGCTTTATCCCAAACCAAGTAGACACAACAAAGACAGAAAAATACAAGCTAATATCTCTGAAGAATTAGGTGATAAAATCTTCCATAAAATGTTGAGAATTAAGTCCAGTAACACATTAAAAAGATCAATCCCATGATCAAGTGGGATTGATCCCTTGGACGCAAGGAAGGTACAATATTTGCAAACCAAAAAAATTAATAAATTACAAGATCATATCAATAGATGCAGAAAAAGCATTTCATAAGGGACAGCACTGATTTATGATAAAAAAACATTCAGCAAAGTGGGAATAGAGGGAGCATTCCTCAATATAATAAAGACCATATATGAGAGACCTGCAGCCAACATAATACTCAATGGGCAAAAACTAAAAGCTTTCCCACTAAGATCAGGAATAAGACAAGGATGTCTGCTCTCACCACTTTTATTCAACATAGTATTAGCAGTCCTAGCCATAGCAATCAAACAAGAAAAATAAATAAAAGGCATCCAAATTGGAAAAGAGGAAGCAAAACTGTCATTATTTGCAGAAGACATGATAATGTATGTAGAAAACCCTATACACTCCACCAAAATAGTACATGATCTTTTAAGGGACTTTGACAAAATAGTGTGATGCAAAGTTAATATTCAGAAATCTAGGGAATTTTGTATACCCACAAAGAAATATCAGAAACAGAAATCAGGAAAAAATTCATTTGTTACAGCAATAAGAAAAATATATATTATCTAGGAATAAACCTAAACAAGGAGGTAAAAGTCTTGTAGTCAGTAAACCATACAGCATAGATGAAAGTAATTAAGGAAGACACAAACAAATGGAATCATATAAAATGTTCATGGATTAGATACAGTGGTATAAAACTCATTTTCACTGGGAGCCACATCAGCCTCATGGTTACCTTCAAAGGGCCAAATGTAATTTTAGGACTGTATAGATGTAACTCCTTAACTAAATGCAAGGAGCTCTACATTCAGCCCTGTGAGAGCAACCATGAGGCTGATGGCCCCAGTGAAAACGAGTTCGATAGCCCTGTATTAGAATTAACATCATCACAATGTCCATACTACTCAAAGTAATTTATACATCAATGCAATACCTATTAAAATGCCAATGACACATTTCTTTTAGAACAAACATTTCAAAAATCTATATGGAACTGTAAATTCCCCTAAATAACCTCAGCAAACTGAAGAAAGAAGAATAAAGTAGGAGGGATCAAATTACCTGATATCAAATTACACTACAAGTCCACTGAAATCAAAACAGTATAGTACTTATTTAAAACAGATTTTATAAATTTTATAAATTTTTAAAACAGATTTTATAAATTTATTTTTGAGAAAGAGGGAGGGAGAAAGAGAAAGGGAAATTTCATCTATGTGAGAGTGAAACATCATCAGTTGCCAATCAAAGACCAAACCCACAACTCAGTCATGTACCCTGACAGTGAATCAGACAGGTGACCTTTTGCTTTCTGGGATTATGTCCAACCAACTGAGCCACAAAGGTCATGGCTGAATTTACCTGGTTTTGTTGTTGTTGTTCTTGTAACTTTAAATTTGTAAATCTGAATATTTTATATTAATATATACTTCAATGAAAAATTTCTGAAAATTTAAAAGAAACTTAAATTAATCTAAATATATATTTAGTAGTTGGAATAACCACACAAGGAGAAACTGATGTGACTTTTAAACCTAATAATTTGGCTGTGTATTCCTAGTGGGATAAGCAAAACTGCAACAAATTCTTAAACTTTTTTCAGTAACAACTTATTGGTCATAGCATTTTTATTGAATGTTGATCTAAATTGTGCTATTTATTCTGAGTGTAGACACACTAAATATAAGTACTGCAGTTTTCATCTTACTTATAGGTTGACCTCTCATTAATGGAATTTTTTCCTTTTATAGGTTCATTTTATGTCAGTGCTGAAATGGATCACTGAATTCACCTAGCCCAGCTTTCTCATTTTATAGACAAGAAAATTAGAGTACAGAGAAATTGAGCAACTTGCTCATGGTCACATTGATGGCAGCCATCCCAGTGCTTTACCCTACACAATGCTTAATTATATCTCTGTTTGTCAGTGTGTCTACATGTGGCAAATATTTTCTACTGTTTAGTTTACTTTGTTTTCTCCCTTCCACTATTTGTCTGATCATACCTAGAAAAAGTGCTATGGGTACATGTAGAAGAGGGATGATCATTCTGTCACAGCCAATCAGGAGGATATCTACCCATTCTTTCAAATAAATACAGTATTTTAAATAGTAATAGAATCAATTTGGATATTAAATATGAAAAACACTGATTCATTTGCCATTTTTTAAATCAATGTACTCATGAGCATTTTTGGGGGGATTGAGGGAGGAAAAGAGAGAGAAATGTGAAGAAAAATTCTGATTATCCATCCTCATAAAGGAAAAGGATCAGAAGTGGTATAGATCATAGAAATTTATTGGTGATCTGATCACCTTTTAAAGAGACAGAAGAGGGCTGTGGTCTCAATCTGTGTGAGCAGTGTTAATGGGTGGCAAGAGAGAGCTCCTATTAACAGATAGATACAGAGAGTATAAATGATGTAAGCAGTACACATGGGTAGTCAGTATTTGAGTTTAATGGCATAGTAGTTGAATGAGCAAATACTGCACTTACAAATACCACAGGTACAATTAAAACAAACAAACAAAAAACAACAAAGGAAATGTTTGATTGCATGCTATTTTAATGACTCACTTATCTTCATTTGTCTTAAAGTGGAAATCCATTTACCTATAAATGACTTTTCAAAAACATGATTACTACTGTGTGACAAAAAAGTCATTCAAGATTATATAAAGTACTGTAATTTAACCAAGACTTGGAAGTATAGCTTATATTTAAAAACAATAATAAATGATTATTTCTTATTTATTTTTAAAATTATGTGCTCCCGCTATCCAAAAGACAGTAGCAGGCTGATATCTATCATGAAACCAAGAAACCCTTGGGTGAGGTCTGGGAGAAGGTGGGAAAAATGGAAAATGAGGACATCAGTAATAGGATAAATGATAAGAATACATTTAGAAAATAAAATAAAACCATAATAAAAAGAATATAGCCTTCAGTTCTATGTATAACAGGTTTGTAGTGGTCTTCTCTAAGTGAAGACAAAGCCAAACATTTTATCAAGATTTTATTTCTATTCAAGATTTAATTTGTAGAAGTTGAAATAAGATTACTGACTCCCTTAATTTCTTTCTGTCAAACTGAATATTCTGTGACAAGAAACTCTGCCTTGTCTGGATTTACTCTTTAAGTAAATTGGTATCAATGAAATAATCAAAAGCAAATCAATTATGTTCTTGCATTTTTTATCCATGTGTTTGGATTTAACTGTCTATTAAATGGTGTTTGCATATGAGGGATACCCTATTGTATGAAGAAGTACTCAATTATTTAGACTACACATTTGAATAAACTGTGCAGTGGAAGGCTTACCCTTGTAATGTAGGACAATTACATTTTCTTGCATAGTTTACAGATTATTAAACTAATATCAATTCAACCCATACTGTCAGTTACTACATTCTACCATGAGGGCCTAGTTTCCACCCCAAATATTAGCAATTCATGTCAGTCACTTAAATTATACCAAATTATGCAAATTGGTTTCGGGCAAAGGATTATATGAAATCACAAAATTTTTATTTTAATAAAGATTATAGTTGAAGTTGTTTGCTGCTGTGTGAGGACACTCAGCTATCTGTGGTTAATTAGCAATGGGTCTCTTGTTTCAGAGTGGCTTTACCCACACTTGGGTGTCCAGAGAAGCCTTGGTATAATTCTCCCCAGCACACAAGAATGTGTGTGTTGGGAACTAGGAACTAATTTCCTTTCTTAGGAATATTTTTGTTTAATATTCTTGAAAAAGGTATTAGGTCATTAACACATGCTTATCTTGCTTTATAATATTTAATAGATGTGAAATCATGTTTAAACTTTATCTTCACATAATTTTTATAAAGAAAACCCAATGAGGTAATAATCTTATACCTCTACTTCTACACTTTAATTACAAAATTAAAAAATACTGTTTAATTAAAATATATTTATTCCTATAACAAAACAGAGGTGCTACTCTCTCCATTCCTCCTTGCCACTTATTCCCTAACAAGTTTGGTTTTTGCTGTAGATTTTTATTTATGTTTATAAAGGAAAAAAATTCAAAATTTATATTCTATATAATAGAATTAAAGAACTTGGGAGAACATGAGGTACAAATATAGCAAGTTTGTGACTTGATACCCCCAGAGGAATTTGTTGGAAAATTTATCGAAATACTCTATTTTATATGCCAAATCTGCATCATTTGTTTATATTCTCCACCTGTATACAGAAGAAATTTGAGTTAGCTGTTGGAGACACATGACCGTTAACCTGATTTTTTTCCTATTCTTTTTTTTACTGATGTTGAATACAGTTGTCTCCATTTTCCCACCACCACTTTCCTCTGCCTTACCCACACCCAACTCCCATCCTTAATTCCACCCTGCCTTGTCTCTGTCCACAGGTCCCTCATTCATGTTCATTTATATTACTTTTCCTTCTTTCTCATATTATCTCCCTTTCCCCTCCCCTCTGGTTACTGTCAGTTTGTTGTCTATTTTAATATCTCTGGCTATATTTTGCTTGCCAGTTTGTTTTGTTAATTATGTTCCACATATAGGTGAGATGATATGGTGCTTGTCTTTCACCATCTGGCTTAGTTCGCTTAGCATAATACTTTCTAGTTCCATCAATGTTGTCACAAAGGGTAGGAACTTCTTTCTTTCTGCTGCATAGAATTCTATTTTATAAATGTACCAGTTTATTGATCCACTCATTTACTGATAGGCACTTAGGATGCTTCCAGCACTTGGCTATTATAAATTGTGCTGCTATGAACATTGGGGTGCAGAGGTTCTTTTGAATTAGTGTTTCAGGATTCTTAGGGAATAAACCTAGCACTGGAATTGCTGGATCAAAAAGCAATTCCATTTTTAGTGTCTTGAGGAAATTTCATACTGTTTTGCACAGAGGCTGCACCAGTTCGCATTCCAACCAACAGTGTACCATGGTTCCTTGTTCTCCAAAACCATGTCAGCACTTATTATTTGTTGATTTGTTTATAATGGCCATTTTGACCGATGTGAAGTGGTGTCTCATTGTGGTGCTGAGCATCATTTCATATGTCTGTGGGCCCTCTGTGTGTCCTCCTTAGAGAAGTGTCTGTTCAGGTCCTTTGACCATTTATTAATTCGATTATGTGTCTTCCTGCTGTGGAATCTTATAATTTATTTATATATTTTGGAGGTCAAACCCTTGTCCAAGATATCACTGGCAAATATATTTTCCTATAAAGTTGATTCTTTTTTCATTTTGCTAATGTCTTCTTTAGCCATGACGACACTTTTTATTTTGATGAAGTCCAATTTGTTTATTCTTTCCTTTATGTCTCTTGCTCTAGAGAACATATTGGTGAAAATATCACTGTGTGGAATATCTGAGATTTTCTTGCCTATTTTCTCCTCTAGGACTTTTATGGTATCACTACTTACATTTAAATCTTTTATCAGCTTAAATTTATTTTTGTATATGGTATAAGCTGGTGATCAAGTTTAATTTTTTTGCATGTAGCTGTCCAGATCTCACAACACCATTTTTCAAAAGATACTATTTTGTGGAAAGCATTATGCTGAGAAAAATAAGCCAGGCAGTGAAAGACAAATACCATATGATATCACCGTTAACAGGAATCTAAACAACAAAACAAACAAGCAAGCAAAATATGACCAAAGACACTGAAATACAGAACAGGCTGACAGGGACCAGAAGGGAGAGGGGAGAGAATCACAGGGGAAAAGGGAAAGGACTCACATGAACAAGTATAAAGGACACATGGACAATAACTAAGATGGGGAGCCGAAATGGGAGGGAGGTGGGGAGCACTGGGGGGGCAGGTCTGGGAATATAAGACAGAAAACTGTACTTGAACAAGAATTAAATAAAAAAAATTTAAAAAGATGCTATTTTGATTCCATTTTATGTTTCTGCCCTCTTTGTCAAATATTAATTGACCATAGAGATGTAGCTTTATTTCTAGGGTCTTTATTCTTTTCCATTGACCTTTGTTTCTGTTCTTATGCCAATACCAGGCTGTTTTGATTACTGTGGCCTTCTAATATAGTTTGATGTCAGGTATGATGATCTCACCTTCCTTGCCCTTATTTCTCAAAATTGCTGCAGCTATTCGTGGTTGCTTAAAGTTCCATATAAAGATTTGAAGCCCTGGCTGGTAGCTTAATGGATTGAGTGCGGGTCTGCGAACCACACGATCTTGGTTTGATTCCCAGTCAGGTCACATGCCTGGGTTGCAGACCAGTCCAGTTCCCAGTAGGGGACTCATGAGAGGCAACCATACACTGAAAAAAAAAGATTTGAAGTGCTTTTTCTATATCTGTGATATATGCCATTGGTATTTTAAAAGGGATTGTGTTGAATCTATAATTAGTTTCGATAGTATGGACATTTTGATGATGTTATTTTTTTTAATCAATGAACATGGTATATGGTCCCATTTATTTGTGTCTGTCTGAATTTCTTTCTCCAGTGTTGTGTAGTTTTCTGAGTGTGGGTCTTTTATCTCCTTAGTTAGGTTTATTCCTCAGTATTTTATTTTTCTTTTTGCTATAGCAACTGAGTTTTTCCTCCTAATTTCTGTTTCTGATATTTCATTCTTGGTGTACAAAAATGTCTTCAAGCCCTGGGTGATATATCTCAGTGGATTGAGTGCAGGCTGTGAATTAAAGGGTCACAGGTTTGATTCCCAGCCAGAGAACATGCCTGGGTTGCAGGTTAGGTCCTCAGTGAGGGCCATGTGAGAGGCAACTACACACTGATGTTTCTCTCCTTCTCTTTCTCCCTCCCTTTCCCCTCTTTAAAAATAAATAAGTAAAATCTTTTTAAAAAGTCTTCAATTTTTGAATATTGACTTTGTATCCTGCTGTTTTGCCAAATTCACTTATTAGACAGTAGTTTTTTGGTGGAGTCTGTAGGGTTTTCTATGTACACTATCATGTCATCTGCAAACAATGACAGTTTTGTTTTATCCTTTCCAATTTGGATGCCTTTTATTTCTTCTTGTCTGATTGCTGTGGCTAGGATTTCCAATACTGTGTTGAACAGAAGTGGTGAAAGCACACATCCTCGTCTTTTTCCTGACCTTAGTGGGAAAGGTTTTAGTATTTGCCCATTTAGTATGATGTCGGCTGTAGGTCTCTCATATATGGTCTTTATTGGGTTGAAGAATGCTCCCTCTATTCCCACTTTGCTGAATGTTTTTAATCATAAATGGGCACTGTATCTTTTGATTTTTCTGAATCTATTGATAAGGTCATGTGATTTTTGTCTTCCCTTTTCTATGTGATATACTATGTTTATTGATTTGTGAAAATTGTACCATCCTTGCCCTGGGATGAATCCCACTTGATCATGGTGTAGGATCTTCTTAATGTATTGCTGGTTGTGTTTTGCCAAAATTTTGTTAAGGATGTTAGAGTCTATGTTCATTAGTAAAATTGGCCTGTAGTTTTCTTTCTTCATTGTGCATTTTTCTGGTTATGAGATAAGAATGATGCTGGTTTCATAAAAATAGTTTGGGAGTCTTCCATTTTCTTGGATTTTTTGAAATAGTCTGTGAAAGGTAGGAGTCTGCTCTTCCTTAACTGTTGTGTAAAATTCTCCTGTGAAACTGTCTGGTCCAGGGCTTTTATGTGTCAGGAGTTTTTTTGATTACTAGTTAGATTTTGGCAGCTGTTATTTGTCTCTTCGGCTTCCTTCTTCATTCAGTTTTGGAAGATTACATTTTTCTAAAAATTTTTCCATTTCTCTTAGGCTTTCAAATTTCTTGGCATAATGTTCTTTGTAGTAATTTCTTACAATATTTTGTATTTCTGTTCTGTCGGTTGTAATTTATTCTCTTTTGTTTCTGATTGTGTTTATCTGGTTCCTCTCTTTTTCTTGATGAATCTGCTTAAAGCCTTATCAATTTTATTTATCTTTTCAAATATTCAGTTCCAGGATTTATTGATACTTAGAATTGTTTCTTTAGTCTCTATGTTGTTTAATTCTGCTCTGATCTTGGTTATTTCCTTCATTCTACTTGTTCTGGGCTTTCTTTGCTGTTGTTCCTCAAGTTCTTATAGGTGTAGGGTTAAGTTGTTTGTTCGAAATGTTTCTATCTTTTTTTTTAGGTAGGCCTGTGTTGCTATGAACTTCCCTCTCAGGACTGCCTTTGCTGTGTCCCATAAGTTTTGGACTGTTGTGAGTTCATTTTCATTTTCTTCCAGAATTTTTTTGATTTCTTCCTTGATCTCATTCTTAACCCATTCATTGTTTAAGATCATGTTATTCAATTTCCATGAGTTTGAGTGCTTTTTTAAGTTTTTTTCCTTGAGATTGGTTTCTAGTTTTAGTCCCTTGTTGTCTGAGAAGATGCTTTCTATGATTTCAGTTTTCTTAAATTTGTTGAGGTTTATTTTGTGTCCTATCATGTGGTGTGCCTTTTAAAATATTCCATTTGCATTTGAAAAAAATCTGTATTTTGCTTCTCTGGGATGAAGGGTTATATATACAATTGGTATATACATATCAGTTAACTCCATTTGAGCTAAGGCGTTGTTAAATGCCACAATATCCTTGGTGATAATTTGCTTGGGAGATCTGCCCTTTTTTGACAGTGGAGTGTTAAAATCCACTAGTGTAAGCCTTCTTTTGTCTGAGAAGCTCCTTATTTGGCCTTCCACTTTAATTGAGAACCTTGCTGGATAGAGTAGTCTCAGTTGACCTTTGTTTTTCATTACTTGAAATATTTCTTGCCATTCTCTTCTGGCTTGTATAATTTCTTTTGAGAAATCAGATACTGACCTTATAATAGCTCGCTTGTATGTTACTTCCTTTTTCTCCCTTGCTGCCTTCAAGATTGTCTCTTTGTCTTGAAATTTTGCCATTTTAATTGTGATGTGTCTTGCAGTGGGCCTCTTTGGGTTCCTCTTGATTGGGACCATCTCTGCTTCCTGTACTTGTGTTTCTTGTTCTCTCATCAAATCAGGAATTTTTTTTCTTCATTACTTTTTCAAACAGGTTTTCTATCCTTTGCTCTTCTTCTACTTCTTGTATCCCTATTATACGGTTATTGTGCTGATTCATGTTGTCCTCCATTTCCCTTAACCCCTCTTCACTCTTTTTCAGTCTCTTTTCTTTTCTTGATCTTTTCAGAGGTTTTTCTACTTTGTCCTCCAGCTCACTGATTTGATTCTCTGCTTTCATTGAGCCTATTTTGATTCCTTCTACTGTGTTGTTTAATTCAGAAGCTATAGTCCTCGTTTCTTCTTGGCCCTTGTTGATTGTTTCTATATCATTTTTGTGTTGATATAGTTTGCAGGAAGTTCCTTGTAATTTCCCTGTAGTTTTTGGTAGTTCATACTGAGTTCATTGAACTTCATTACAACAATTTTTTTTTAAATTCAATTATCTAATAGTTGACTTGCCTCTATTTCATTTAGCATTCTTTCTGAGGATTCCTTCTTTTCTTTAGATCATGGGTGGTTTCTTTGCCTTCCTATCATTTGTGGGACATTTTTTTGTTTGCTTCTGTTTTTGAATTGATCTGTTTTGACATTCTGACTTTGTGCTGTGAACATCTATGGTGAGAGGCCTATGAGACACACTGGTGCAGTCTCCTTCATCACCTGAATTTGATGTTCTTGGGATGTCATTTACACATTTTATGCTGGTTTTCTGGTTGTAATTGAGCTTTGATTTTTGTTGAGTTGATCTTTTGTGGGTCCTTCCCTGCAGCTGGTTGCCTGAGGGTCATTTGTCCATGGTGTTTTTGTGCTGTTGTGTAGGCGCTGCCTGAAAAAAATACACAGAACCCAAGAAACAAACACACACCTGCAAATATAACCCCCCACAACAATCCCACTGTCAATAACAAATAACCCAGTATTAATAAGGGTATAATAAGATTAAGACTATTATAAGTAAAGAGAGCAGATATGAGATGACCTACTGAAAGAGAAATTATTTTGAGATGGTAGGGGGAGGAGCACTTCCAACTCTAATAAGAATTGGAGCAATGGAAGGAGAGAAGGTAAATTTTACCTCATGAATAAAGAAAAGGAATGAAGAGTGTGGAATGGTGTGTGAGAAGAGAAGCATATAATATTAGGCTTAAACAGAAATTAAAATAGTATAAAATAAAATAAAGTGAGAAAGAAAAAGGAAGGAAATCTGAAATAATAAAAATGTAGGAATCAAATTGGAAAGAAAGATTCACCAAGTGCTATCAACAAGAAATGAGACAACAACAACAAAACTATTTTAAAATTAATATAGGTGGTATGGAAATAAGAGGGAAAAATAAACAAAGAGAAATCTAAGACATGTTTAGAAGAATGGGAAGTGATTTTGTAATGATAGAAGGAGAGGCAGTACTAAGGGTGAGAAACAAAAACTTGAGTAAGTGAGGGAAAAATTAAAGTTTGGATGTAAAGGAAAAGAAAAAAAAGAAAAATAAAGCAAAGTAAAAGTGCATGATGGAAGAAAAAATAGAAGAAAGGCAAAAAAGAAAAATAAAAAAAAAAGTTAAAATGGCATAATTAAAATTTGGGTCAAAAAGAGTGGGGGAAGGGTCCAGTAAGATTTGCTATTTGAAATACAGAATCAGTGAAGCTCTAGAGATAACCTTGAAAAAAACAATGCAAAAACAATTACCCTACCCACAACCAACTAGCAAAATTTGTTGTGGGTGTAGGGAAAACACAGGTGTTTTAATAGCTGGGCAAAATGATGTGAAATGACCCTTGACAAGAGAATTTGTCTTGAGTGTCTGGACAGAAAAGAAATAGTAAGAGTGTGGAATGTAAACAAGTTGTAGCTAGAGAGAAAATCAAATATGAATGAGAATATTATAAGGAAAAAGAAAGGTACAAGAGGCTAAGAGAAGGGAGAGGCAAAGCATGTTAATTGAAATAAGCTATAGTATAAAATCTAGTGACTTATTATATACAAATTCGCTGGACAAGAAACAAATGTTATAAAACTTTGCAGGAAAGAAAATACCGCAAATCATGAAGAAGACCACAATGGCTTTCTTACCAATAGCCTCTTTTATTTACTACTATTTTTTTCTTTCTGGACCTGCCTCTGGTGATGTCAGATGTTGACATTATCTGAGCTGGGGCAGCCTGTTCAATATACTGCCAGTTATCTGCTGTCACTTGCTGTCTCCTTCGATTGTTAGTATAGTTCCTCTGCACTCAGCAGTATGGTTTAAGCATATTAGGGCAGGGATGAATCCCTCCCAGGGTGGGGTCTATTGTTTCCCCTTAGGTAGCTGCTGCTCTGAGAGGAGTGGTCTATGTCAGCAGGTTGATTGGCTGCATATGGGGGTTGGCTCAGCACCAGATTCCCATGGCTTTTTCAGTTCTCTACCCAAAGCCTCCATTCCCAGTTGCTCTTCAAGTTTCTTTCATCCACTCTGCCCCTCCTTTTCCATTGTTCTACTATCTCTGGCTGTCTCCTTTGGTTGTTTACCTGGTCACTAGGACTCACCATCAGGCTTAAGCACCAAAGGGCCAAAGCAGAGACCCTCCTGGGGTGGAGGCTATTGTTTCCTCTCAAGCCTGCCACTCAGTGGGGAGTGGTCTGTCTGAGCACAAAGGCTGCTGCCATCTGGGGGATGACTCAGCATCAGGATCCTGGAGGCTACTCTCTCAGTTGTCTCCCCAAAGCGTCTGTTCCCAGTCCTCAAGCATCTCCACCCTGCTCTGCCCCGGCTCTTGCCTGAGCCCTGGGTAAGTGGCTACAAATGAAAATGTGTGTGTTGGCCCTTTCAATGGCCTGTGCACTTCCGAACATTTTCCTCTGACAGGGAGAAACCCTGCTGCCTTTTCCACTGGGTGTTATCTGTGTACTTTTTGGGTTTTGGTGCTCTAGGTTGGGAATTCTAGCTTGTAGTTTAGACCTGAATCTTCTTCAGGGGATCCAAATGACTGGTTAATTGTCCTGCTGACACTGCCCCACCCCAACCCACTCCATGGGTGCCCAGCCAGCTCTTTCGAGTCTCTACCACACCTTACCAGACCGGTTATGCTGAAGCTGGTTAAGTATGTGTGAAGTTATATGCTTCTCTCTAGCTATTGCTCAGTTGTTTGTTCTGAGTGGTCTCTCCACAACTGAGTTGTAATTCCAGAATGGTCCTGTGAGGAGGTCAGTGTGATTTCCATTCACTTCTCTGCCATCTTCTTCCTATCCAACCTGTTTTATTTTTTAACCTGTAAACTGAGAGTCAGAGAGGTCAAGTGGATACTCAAGATCATAGAGAGAGCTAATGGTATATAGGGGAGTAGGACTAAGAATTCTTAATTCCTTGTTTAGTGCATTTTCCCTAATCTCCAGTGGTTCTCATGCCATAAATAGGTGGGCTGGATGTTTCATATCATATTCTTTTATGTTTTACAGTAACACAACATTCATGAAAAATTTAGTTCTTTTATTAATCTAAAATATGTTCCAACCCTCACATAAATTCAGAAAGGAAATGTGTTTTCCTTCTAATTAACTCTGGGTATCCTCAGATCACAGAGGATATCCTGTGGGCATCCTGTTCACTTTTATGCATCCAATATTGAAATAGTCAGATTTATGTATCTATTTCACCAGCTATTCAATCAGTGTTGTGAAAGTTTTTTACATATGTCATTAACATATATAATCACTTGACTTTATGTAAAGGAGATTATCCTGAATAATCTGAGTGGAGTTAATACAACCAATTTAAAGGATGTAATAGCAGACCTAAAAAGTTTCCATTGTAGACTATATTATCAACTCTGACCCAGTATTTTTTAGCCTCTACTTCCCGGGTGCCTGCCCTCTAAATGTTGGATTGGCCTAGTCACTGACCCATGCCATGTACAATAATCAGTAAATATTCTCTCACTTATGAATTTTGATGTATTTATAAATTAATGATTTATTTTCAAAATTATTTAGAATTTTAATTGAATATGTTATTTTGTTATTTTCTTATAATTTAAATGTATTAATGTTGATCAATACAAATTTCTCAAACTTTGGGATTTAATGTCTATTTTATTTCTCTTGTTAGGAAATATATCTCATAGTCATGAATATAGTGAACTAGCTTCCTTGGTTACAAGAAATATAAAAAGAAAGAGAAGTCTGTTTAAAAATACTAATCATAAGAAAAAATGTACGTTTATGTAGTCTGTTCTCAGCTGTTGAAGGAGAATCTAATTAATCTCCCAGATTATCATGAATCCCTTATTTGAAATCTCCAGTGCTGTAAATAATGAAATGGCAATGTTTTGCAAGGATCATATGGACTACAGTACCTCTTTGAAATAAAGATTTGGTATAGGTTCCTCAGATACTATTCTTCCACTAATGAAAATTGTTATATATTTTTGAGGGGGTGAAGATGTTTTAAAAAGTTCCTAATGATAATTTAATTACATAATTTTGATATTCATCAATTGTTCTATAGGAGAAAAACAATGCCAGCATTATTACCACACACACACACACACACACACACACACACACACACTTATGAAACTTCCTTTGTAGCTAAAAGAAGAAAAAACATGGTGTGTGTCTTTCACCACCTGGCTTACTTCATTTAGTATAAGTATAACCTAATCAACAAAACAAACAATCAAGCAAAATATAACCAGAGACATTGAGATTAAGAACAAATTGACAGTAACCAAAGGGTAGGCAGGAGAAGATAATGGGGGAAAAAGGGGAAGCATTGTCAAGGAACATGTATAGAGGACCTATGGACAAAGCCAAAGGGTGATAAGCTTGAGAATAGGAGGTAGAGATGGTTGGGGAGTGGTAGGGTGAAAATGGAGACAATTGTACTTGAATATCAATAAAAAATGAAACATAAAACATAAAAATAAAAAACAAAAAGAATAAATAAATAAAATCTCAAAAAAAAACAAAAAGAGAAAGAAAAATACAAAGCAAATTTTTTCAAACAACTGATCAAATATAGAGGTTTCTACCTATCTGAAAACCTCTCCCCCTTTTCCCTCAATTATCCCCTCTCACCTCCTCTCTGGTGGGTGGAGAGTGGGGATGATTGGGGTTGGGGGAAGTGGTGGGGGGTAGAATGGAGACAACTATACTTGAACAACAATAAAAGAAAAATAAAGTGGTAAAAATAAATAAATACATTTTTTAAAAATATAGAGGTTTTCAAGATTTAATGTCAGATTGGTTTTAATCCAAAGAATATATGACTTCAAATAAAATATTTTCTATATCCATGGCTGAAAGAACATGTGACAAATAAAAGCCTAGCAGCACAATCAAGTCTTTTATACTACAATTATTTTCAAAGTTGTACTGCCAAGATGACAAATATACAGATGATACTCATTCATACTGCATGTAACTCAATGTACACTTGTAAATATTAGACCTTGTATTCTATTTATCAGAAATGTTCTGAGGCAGAAAAGCATTTAGGTGACATAACCTAGATTTAGATGGAGGGTAGTTTTCAATTAAGGACTTAGGACCTGGAGGCTTTAGAAACATAAATGTAGGATTCCCAGATTTCATTTGCAATACTAATGAGTATTTTGATTTGCACTTTAAATAAATCAAAATAAGTTATCTGGAATCCTTTAGGTAATCCCAGAGATGATTTTTAAAAAGAATAAACATTCACATTTGAATGAACAATGCTTTTTAAATGTGCTTGGCAAAGTGAAAGAAGAAATCTACTAGTATGTGGGAATTTGGCTCTGCCATTGTCTCCCCAAATTAATGTTTTAGTTTTTAAATTTTAAAAACCTGTTTTCTACATAACTGTTCACTTTGTACTTTAGTTTTTTTCTATTTTTTTCTAATCCAGCAATCCACACAGAACCACACGAATTCAAATATGTGATTGATGATTGCTTCCCTTACTGATTTCCTGGAAAAGTTGAGCTTTCTAATAGTCACAATATGCTTCCTTTAATGGGTAAAAAATTGTTTCTCCTATAAGGAGTAGTGATCTATTTTATGTTGGTATTAGAGCAAGAATCATACACATTGAGTTAGAGATTTACTGTTTAGAGTTTGCGAATTTCACTAAAAAGGATCCTCGTGTCCTTTTTGATGTTTCATAAAACCTTTATATTCTGGCAAAGGAAGGAGTTCTAATTCAATCTCAGTCATTATAGCTTACTCCCAGCGACTTTTTCAATGCATTTCTTGGCTTCATAAGTGATACTGGGGAGTAAATTCTTGGAGGTGGCACAGTTTTAGCAGGCAACTTGTTAGAGAAAGTCTGGTGGCCTAGGAATTACTTTAGGAATTACAGTCTATGTTGTTGAGTCTTAGGGTTTTTTAAATATAATTTAGTATTGAGAAGGTTTCTATTCTCTTTACTTTCTACCAAGTACATTGGGTAGTAACCAAAGCCAAATATCTTATCTAAATATAAAGTTTATTGGCTCCTATTTGTAAGCTACTGTCCTCAGTGATTTGTTCATGCCTTAGATTAATGACATTTGATTCAATACTGATTCCTTTAATTTTTATGGCAAAATATATCGTGAAATATATCGTGAAATATATCCTGATTTTATGAAATCAGGAAAAATAGAATTAAAATATATTTTTATATGACAACCTTGGAATCACCACAGAATTATTTTCTTATAGTAAAGCTTGTTTTTTTAAGAGATCAAGAGTAATAGAAAAAAATGTCTTATAGGTTGCACATAACAATCTCAGGATGACAATAAAAATGCTATGACCAATAATATGGTTATTGAAAAAAGTTTAAGAATTTGTTGCAGTTCTGCTTATCCCACTAGGAATGCACAGTCAAATTATTAGGTTTTAGAGTGACTTATCAGTTTCTCTTTGTGTGGTTATCTTAACTACTGATACACATTTAGATTAATTTGTCTCAAGCTTTTTTAAATCTTCAGGAATTTAAAAAATATGTATTTACTTTTAGAGAGAGGGGAAGGGAGGGAGAAAGAGAGGGAGAGAAACATCAATGTGTGGTTGCCTCTTGCACATCCTCTACTGAGGACCTGGCCTGCAACCCAGGCATGGTGCCTGACTGGGAATCAAACCAGTGACCCTTTGGTTTGCAGACCTGTGCTCAATACACTGAGCTATGCCAGCCAGGGATCAGGAATTTTTTGCTGAAGTATTATACTAATATAAATATATTGAGAGTACAAAATTAAATTAACAGCAACAAAACCAGGTACATCCAGCCATGACCTTTGTGACTCGGTTGGTCATCGTCCTACAAAGCAAAAAGCCACCTGTTTGATTCCCAGTCAACACATGCCTGGGCTGTGGCAACTGATCAATGTTTCTCTCTCACATCAATTAAATTTTTCTCTCTCTTTTTCTCCCTCCCTCCCCTTTTCTCTAAAAATAAATAAATAAAATCTTTAACAAAAAGAAGTATATCCAAAGATAAGCTTTTATCATTGTCTTCTTATTCTATTCTCTCCTTCCTGCCTCAGGTCATCAAATTTTATGATCTATTCATTTTTTATACTCAAACACAGTTATTTGTGTGCCTCTTTTATTAGATAAAACAATTTCATACTCCATGCACTTATTTTTACCTAGTTTTTAATAAATTAATGTATTTTAGAGGTCACTTCTTAGTAAACTGTAGTAACAATTCTTATTCACTTTTTTATGGCTTCACAAAGTTTTATTACTTGAAGCTAGCATAGATATTGCAATTAGTTTCCCATTAAGAGGTATTTAAGTTGTTTCCATTTTATATTATAAATAATCCTTGTGCATATGTGTTTTTATATTTTTGTAACTGTATCTTTGGGATAGATTTCTAGAAGAACAATTGATGGATATCAAAGCCACACTGACCATGTATGCACATTCCTGTTTCTCACCTAGCCTTGCCAATATAAATTATTATCAAACTTTTGGATTCATGTCAATATAATAGCTGAAAAAGATTTGCATCCCAGTTTAATGTTAATGTGCATTTCTCTTAATTTATGTGAGGTAAAGCATTTTTTCATGTGTTGTGTGTATTGCCATTCTTAAAAAACTGTTCATTTAGTAGCCCACTTTATGTAGAGTAGTTATATCTTCTCTTTGTAAAAACAGTATATATTAAAAATAACTTTTTAAATATTAAATATTTTGCAAATGTTTTCTCCATTTTTCTTTTATATTGCTTATAATGACTTTTTGCATGTAGAAATAGGTAAGATATATGTATGCATTTAATAGGTATATTATACTACATGTGAATATTATGTATATAGTATATTTTATATATGTATATATAAATTATTTTTTATTTGTTCTCTACTATTGGCAATTTTCCCATGTTAGACAGGAATTCACCTGCATCATTTTTATAATGTATTAATTAATTTATTTATTGGTGAATTTTCATTTTATGTATAAATCTTATTGGTAATAGGAGAAATGTATTCATTTGAATTTTTTCCACATCACTATCCAATTATCCCAATAGCATTTATTAAATTTTCTATTTTATTTAGACCAATTTGAGTGGTCAAAAATACATATATGCAATTTTTAATATTTTATCATTCTAAAAAGTTGTCCCAATTTTCCCTTTTGCTCTCTTCTGTCCAGCCCACCTCCCACACCCACAGTGAATCCTCACTGTGATGTCTATGTCCATAGGTCATACATACATGTTCATCGATTAGTCCCTTCTCCTTCTTTCTACCCTTACCTCTCTCCCCCTTTCCCTTTGTACACTGTTGGTAGTTCTTTTTCCTCATGCCTCTGTTCTATTTTTCTTGTCTGTTCGCTTTGTTCATCAGGTTCCCCTCATACCTGACTTATTACACTCAGTACAATCTCCAGTTCCATCTATTTTGCTGTAAAAGGTAGGAGTTCCTTTTTCCTTTCTGCTGCATAGTATCCCATTATGCCCGTGTACCACAGTTTTTGATTCATCAGTAAATGGATGGACACATAGGATGTTTCTAGCACTTCACTATTCTAAATAACATTGCTATGAATGTTGGGGTACATAGGTCCTTTTGAATTGGTGTTTCAGGAATATTAGGATATTCCCAGCAGTGGAATTGCTGGGTCAAAAAGAAGTTTCATTTGAATTAGTTTTTGAGATTTTTCCATAGTGTTTTTCACAGTGGCTGCATGAATCTGCATTCCCACCAACAATGCATCAAAATTCCCTTTTCTCCACATCCAGGCAAGTACCTGTTTGTTGATTTGTTAACAATAGCTGTTCCGATTGGTGTGAAGTGGTGTCTCATTATAGCTTTAATTGGCATCTCTCTAATGGCTAGTGATGCTGACCATGTTTTCATATGCCTCTGCGTCTTCTGTATGTCCTCCTCGGAGAAGTGTCTGTTCAAGTCCTTTGCCCATTTTTAATTGGATTGTCTTCCTGTAGTGGAGTCATGTGAGTTCTTTATATTTTGGAGATCAAACCCTGTCCAAGGTATTATTTGTAAGTATATATTCCTGTACACTTGGCCCCCTTTTCATTTTGCTGACATTTTCTTTAGCTGTGAAAAACCTTTTTTTATTTTGATAAAGTTCCATTTGTTTATTCTTTCCTTTGTGTCTCTTGCTCTAGGGGACATATCTGTGAAAACATTGCTGTATGGAATATCTGAGATTTTCCTGCCTATGTTCTCCTTTAGAGCTTTTATGGTGTCATGACTTATATTTCAGTATTTTATCCATCTTGAGTTTATTTTTGTGCATGGTCTAAATTTTTTTAAAATGTAACCATGCAGATCTCTCAATACCATTTGTTGAAGAGGTTATTTTATTCCATTTTATGCTACTTCCCCCTTTGTCAAATATTAATATATCATAGGGACTTGGGTTTATTTCTGGGTTCTCTATGCTGTTCCATTGATCTACGTGTCTATTATGCCAGTACCAGACTATTTTGATTACCGTGGCCTTGTCATATCAAGTATTGCAATCCCTCCTAGGTTGTTTTTTTTCTCTTCAGTTTGCTAAGGCTATTCAGGATAATTTACAGTTCCATATAAATTTTTGAAATGTTTGATCTAAATCAGTGAAATATGTCATGCCTATTTTAATAGGGTTGACATTGAAGCTATAGATTGCTTTAGGTAGTGTGGATATTTTAATGATATCAATTCTAATCCATCCACAGAGTATATGCTTTCATTTATTGGTATCTCCCTCAATTTTTTTCTTTAGTGTTCTATAGTTTTCTTTGTATAGGTCTTTGACCTCTTTGCTTCAATTTATTCTTAGGTACTTCCTTTTTCTTATTGCTATAGTAAATGTATTTTTCCCCCTAGCTTCTTTTCTGATAGTATATTGTAGGTCCACAATATCATTGATTAAAAAATATCATTGAAAAATATCATTGATTTCTGAATCTTGACTTTGTATCCTGTGACTTTGCTGAATTTGCTTATATAAGTTGAGTAGTTTTTATGATGCCGTCTATAGGGTTTCTCTTTACATTATCATGTCATCTGCACATATTGACAGTTTTTCTTTCTCCTTTACTATTTGGATGCCCTTTATTCATTTTTGTTGTCTGATGGCTGTGGCTAGGACCTCTAGTGCCATGTTGAGTAAGAATGGTGAGAGAGAAAACCCTTATCTTTTTCCTGATCTTCAAGAAAGCACTTTAGTTTTTGTCAATTGAGTCTGATGTTGCCAGTAGGTTTTTTTGTATATAGCATTTATTATGTTGAGGTATGCTCCCCCTATTCCTACTTTGCTGAGTGTTTTTAAATCATGAACAGGCACTGAATTTACTCAAATCCTCTTTTGCATCTATTGATATGATCATTAGATTTTTATTTTTTCATTTTTTATGTGATACATCACATTTATTGATTTGTAAATATACCACCCTTGCATCCCTGGAATGAATCTCAATTGATCATGTTGTATGCTCTTTTTAATATATTGCTAGGTCTGGTTCACTAGTGTATTGTTGAGGATTTTAACATCTATGTTCATCAAAGATGTTGGCCTGTAGTTTTATTTCTTTATTGTGTCATTATCTGCTTTTGGGATTAGAATAATATTGGCCTCATAAAAAGAGTTTGGGAGTCTCCCCTCTTCCTGAATTTTTGTTGGAATAGTCTAATGATACATGGTAGTTTTTCTTTGAGAGTTTTCTAAAATTCACCTTTGAAGCCATCTGATGCAGGCCTTTTTCATGTCAATGGATATTTGATTACTGCTTAAGTTTTGCTAGTTGTTGCTGGTATACTCAGTTTTTTAACTTATTCCTGATTCAGTTATCAGATGTTAATTCTCTTGTTTTATGTCTGATTTTATATATTTGGGCCTCTCTCTTTTTTCTTCCTGAGTCTGTTAAGAATTTTTTAGTTTTGTTTATTTTTACAAAGAAACAGCTCCTGGATGCATTGTCCCTCTGAATTTCTTTTTTTTTATTGTCTTTATGTTGTTTAATTGTTCTCTGATCTAGATCATTTCCTTCCTTCTGCTTTATTTCCTTCCTTCCTTTTTCCTTCCTTCTTGGTTTTATTTGTTGTTGTTTCTTTACTTCTTGTAGAGGTAGGTTTAGGTCATTTATTTGAGATTTTTCTATCTTTTTTATATAAGCCTGTATTGCTACGAACTTCTCCTGAGGGGTGTCTTCTCTGTGATGCATAGGTTTGGGGGTGTGTATTTATTTTCCTTTGTTTCCAGATATTTATTTTATTCTATCCTTGATCTCACTGTTAATCCATTATTTAATAGTAAATATTTAATATTTAATATTCATTATTTAATAATATGTTATTCAGCTTCCATATATTTGACTGTTTTTGAGTTCCTTTTCCCCTTGAGGTTGATTTCTAGTTTCAAGCCATTGTGATATGAGAAGATGCTTGATATGAGCTCAATTAACTTGAATTTGTTAAGGATTGTTTGGTGTCTTACCATGTGATCTATTGTTGATAATGATTCATGTGTATTTGAGAAGAATGTAAACAAGGTCTGTCTGGAAAAAGTCCAACCACTGTTAATATAATGAGAATGGTTGCATATCATCAATGAAACCTGGCAGCCAAGGAGAGTGAATTGGGATGTACATGCATGACAGTGATGACTGCACTGTAATTGCCAATGTGGATGGTTGATTTCATTGAGTAAGCTTGTGTTATGTGGCCAGTGCATTCAAAATAACTGACAGAGTAGAGCTGTATCAAACTTTGCATTAAGCTTTACTATTCTCCTGTGAGAACTATTCAGATGATTCAGATGGGTGCAGCTATGGGCAACTGGTAACTGACAGCTTCATCATGACTACGTGCCCATTCATGCACTGAATCTTGTACAGAGATTTTTTTGTGACATGTCAAATCACCCAGGTGACTCAGCACTCCCACAGCTTAGATTTGTCAGTCTGTGCCTTCTGGCTTTTCCCAAAAGTAAAATCACCTTTGAAAGGCAGGAGATTTCAGAACCAACCATATAGGAAAACATATTTGCAAATGATATATCTGAAAAGGGTTTGATCTACAAGATATATAAAGAATTCACATGAATTTACTCCAGGAAGACAACACAATTTAAAAATTAACAAAGAGACTGAACAGACACTTTTCCAGTGAAGACACATAAAGGGCCCAGAGACATATGGAAGGATATTCAGCATCAATAACCATGATAGAGATACAAATTAAAACCATAATAAGTTTAATTTTAAGTGTGAAGTGTAATCATAACACTTCACACTAGTCAGAACAACCATCATAAAAAAAATCAACCAACAAAAAGTGTTAGAGAGGTTGTGGAAAAAGGGGAACTCTAGTGCACTGTTAGTGGGAATGCACACTGGTGTAGCCATTATGGAAAACAGTGTGGAATTTCCTCACAAAACTAAAAATGGAACTGTGTTTTGACCCCAAAATTGCACTGCTGGGATCATACCCTAAGAATCCAGAAAAAACAATTCAAAAGAATCTATGCATTCCAATGTTCATAGCAGCATGATTTACAATAACCAAGTGCTGGAAGCAACTTAAGTGCCCACCAGTAAATGAGTAGATCAAAAATATATGGTACATTGACGCAATGGAATACGACACAGCAGAAAGAAGGAAGGAACTCCTACCCTTTGCAACAGCATGGGTGGAACTGGAGAGCATTATGCTAAATGAAATAAGCTAGGCTGTGAAAGGCAAATGCCATATGATCTCACCTATAGGTGGAGCCTAATCAACAAAACAAGCAAGCAAGCAAAATATCACCAGAATCATTGAAATAAAAGACCAAACTGACAGTAAACAGAGAGGAAGGGGGAGAAGGATCAATAGGATATAACAGGAAAAGGGCCACGAAAGAACATGTATAAAGGGCTTCAGACAAAGCCAAAGGGGTTAGGCTTGTGGGTGGGAGACAGGTATGGGTGAGATGGGTAGACATGGTGGGGTGAAAATGGAAACAACTCTAACAACAGTAAATAAACAAATAAATAAATAAATACAGGCAGGAGATTTCAGACCATTGAGGACATCAGGAAAATATGATAGGACAGTGGATGGTCATTGGGAGAACTGTGCAAGGTCTTAAGTTTTCTATCTTGAAGGGGACTGAGGCATCATTGTCCTATGTACAGTGTTTCTTATATAATTTCCAATAAATGTCTCTGTTTTTCATATTGCATGGCTGTACACTTTCTAGACTGACCTCATACTTTGCTTTTTATAGGTGAGGTGTTGTATAAATCTCAATTAAGTCCACTTGATATAGTATGTTGGGATCCAGTGGTGGAACCTCCTTGATTTCCTGATTGGTTGCTCTAGGAATATTCTCTGTGTGTGTTATGTGGACTCTCCTGTTATATTTGAGTCCTGCCTGTTATTGGCCTCATTGTAGGCTCACTAAGGGGCTCCCGCCCTACCACGACCACCTCTGCCTTGTGAGGGCTTAGGTGTACATTGGATCCCCAATTAGGGCACATAGATGAGGGCATCTATCTACACTTATTTCTCACCCAACTCCTCTCTGTCTCTCTCTCCCTAATCAATAGAATGAATCCTGTACCCATCATCTTCTTACATGACTCGTATCATCCTGATGGGGTGAGAGATAGAAGGAAAGACTTCAGCAACAAAACTATAACATGGGATGATGGCAGGCCACTTGTGCCACTCCCTTCAGTGAGCTTTAGCCTTAGACTCACACAGCTGTGTTCCCACCTTGTGGTTTCTGCAGCCAGTGCCACTCCAGCTCACACTTTCTCTCTGCCCCCTGGCAATCCTATTTCCTTGGCCCATTTGTAGCCTCCTCAGTCAGACTCTGTCTCATTCACAGTTCCAGTGGCATCTGGGGTCAGGATAGAAAAGGCTCCTCCCCATAAGTACCACAGTCCCCAGGCCCTGTGTTCCAGCATGGAGGGCAGAGAAAAGTCCAGGTGCCATAGTACTGTTGCTTTGGTAACTTCCTCCTAGAGTTTTGATTTATGTACGTATGTAATCATATCCTTTAGATGATTTAGTACAATTGGAACTTTGGAATCAAATGTGAATTAATATTTTTATGACATTGAATTCACATTGTCAGTTTATCCTCCACAAGACTATATGAATTTTGACTCAAAAATAATATGAAAAAAATTCCAAACTCTTGTTAACATAGATTCATATTATTTTAGCTCTGGTTTATGACATGATCATGTGTTGTAATGAAACATTTACTAATTAGGGCATATAAAATCATGAGCATACAAATATTACCTGAAAAACTGAAGAAAGATATACATTTTTATTTACTAGCTATATAATTCTAAAGACTGTTTCCTCTCTCGTGATATAAAAAAATGAAAGTATTTAGGCCCTGGCTGGTGTAGCTTGGTGGATTGAGTGTGGGCCTGCGAACCAGACGATTTGCGTGGTTCAATTCCCAGTCAGGGCACATGCCTGGGTTGCAGTCCAGTTCCCAGCAGGGGACTCATGAGAGGCAACCATACATTGATNAATATTACCTGAAAAACTGAAGAAAGATATACATTTTTATTTACTAGCTATATAATTCTAAAGACTGTTTCCTCTCTCGTGATATAAAAAAATGAAAGTATTTAGGCCCTGGCTGGTGTAGCTTGGTGGATTGAGTGTGGGCCTGCGAACCAGACGATTTGCGTGGTTCGATTCCCAGTCAGGGCACATGCCTGGGTTGCAGGCCAGTTCCCAGCAGGGGACTCATGAGAGGCAACCATACATTGATACTTCTCTCCTTCCTTTCCCCTCTAAAGATAAATAAAGTCTTTAAAAAATAAAAGTATTTATAAACACAATTTCTATATCATTCTCTACTTATATTACTGTGTTTGTCAGAAAAACATAAACTTCAGGAAATTGTGTCTCTATTACATTGTCATACAATGCTTTCAGTTTCATGTGTATGTATATATAAGAGACATGGGTGCATGCCTCTCTCTCTCTATATATATATATATGTGAGTTTATAAAAACATTTGTGATGTAGTGATGTGGTTAAGGTATATTGAATGGACATTTCCATTTGAAATTTGACTTTTTAAATGATCAACAATTACAAGTTAATCAAATTTATAGTACTTTATTAGTACACTGGAAACAGACATTTTTCTAAGATGTTATTTTCTATTTTTACAAGGATGTTAGATCTTGTAACAAAAGATCTAACAAAACTAGTGATTTTCACCTTTGTTTCTAAAGTTGCTTATGAACAATTTGTAGAGCTTTTTTTGTGAAATTTTCCAAGGGGTTTTATTACCATTAATCTTTTTTGAGAGTGTGTGCAATTCATTTCACCAGCCATTAGAATTCCCAGAGGGTATATTACTCTAGAGATCTCTGTGCCCTCACACTGTATCAGATTGACCTG
The DNA here is from genome assembly GCF_014824575.4 of Sturnira hondurensis. Classification (NCBI taxonomy): domain Eukaryota; kingdom Metazoa; phylum Chordata; class Mammalia; order Chiroptera; family Phyllostomidae; genus Sturnira; species Sturnira hondurensis. Next base: position 557,140 of record NW_028098010.1, read on the forward strand.
ATTCTTGTTTGCCATTTTTGTGTACTACATTGCTTATTTAACAAGAAACAGAATGATTATAATTCTGAGAAGGTCCTTTGATAGTAGTTTTGACACTCTGCCTGAATAATGACCCTCATTATGGTCCCTGTGACAGACTGTGAAAGTCTTGATTTATGAATATATCACAGGTTCAGCATTCGAGCTCCCCCTACTCACTTATTTCTGATATAGACCAAGATATGAATGTAATCTTTTGAAATTGAGAAAGGCTGAGATACTTGCATGATTGTGACCATTCAAATAATCTTTCTTCCTGATTTAACAAAGTTCTCCATTTAATTTTGATTGCCTCTGAAGTTACTAGAAACCTTAAACAAAGTCTTTATTATAAGAATGTGTTTCAAAGTAACTGTGCTGCCAACGAAGGTGGAAGTTACTTTTGCTTTTCTGTCCCTAAGCCTCAGCTGAATTTCTATTGCAAACACTCATTAATGGTTGATGTGATAATAGACTGTTAGAAGCAAGATTAGCTAAGAGCAAAAAATCTGTGTCCTTGATAAAACAAATTACAAGACACTCTGTAAACACTTTTTTGTGTGCTGGATGTTGTTGATTTATTATTTCCTCTATAGTGATTATTTAAATAAATGTAGCTAATTTAGTTCATTTGCCAAACTGTATAATTGTGTCCTTTGTGAAGGGGTTATATGTAAAAGCCTCGAGGAATCACATCCCCATTAATCTTTTTACAAGTGCAATAAATAAATAAAAAGACTGTTTATTTTTGCCAGTTGGAAGATATTTAAATAGCAGTGGTGGTAAACTGATTTCTTTTTTCTACTGTTAGAAAAAGCCACATAAACTAATTTTTTTCTTGATAATAGTTTAATGAAATATAAGACAACATAACACAATTATTTTTATTGAAGCTATAAAAAAGTTTTTATATCATCTACTACATTGTATAATGAACTTTCTTTAAAGAAGTATAGCTTATCTCATGCTTTTCCACTCATAATATTTTTAATTAAATTCAGTGCCTATTAAGTATATTGAAATTTTAATTTATTTCAGAAGAAAGCATGGAATGTGGTTCTGTTCAACATAAAAAATAAATTTACGATTGTTTTCCTACATACCCTTACCAGGAATAAAGAGATACAATCTTCTTATGGTTTAATTAGAGGTACAGGAGAGCTGAAGGTTCTAGGTACTCCCAATTGATTTCTTTTGAGACTATCATCATCAGATGACCCTTAAGGTGAAAAATACATAGATACTAAGGGCAGTGGTTGAAAGTTAATTTTAAAGGAAATTTGGTAATGGCCTGGAATAATTTAATAAGGGCCCTTCACTTCAAAGCAAAAGCACTCACTTAAAACATAAGGTAATTCTGAAATCTTTAAACAAAGTGATCATATTGAATTTATTTTACCAGACTAAAAGAATTTCAAAAGCTTCTTTTACATTTGCAAAGCTTTTATTCTCGATTCATTAACACATCTTTAGGAAGCCTATTTCTAAATGGGAGAATGTTTGCCACCTCTGCAGTGGAGATGTTATTATGAAATGGATCTCTTTGAAACTTCATCACCTATTTTATTGTATATGTTTTGTAAAAATTCCAGAAGTGACTTCTCATTTATTTGCTTTCCTGTTAAAATCGGCTCATGCAGAAGTATACTGTGGTTGTGCAAAAGTATTTTAGAGCATAACAAAAACCTTCTAGACCTTAATAACTATGCATAACAGATCTGTACTCTCCAACAAGGTTAACCATTTTTCCCAACAAGTTATGTGGCATATAAACTATTGTTCACACCATTTGTGCTAACAGTATAGGATGACCTCAGAAACTGTAGTAGCAGTAGAAGGCACTAGCACCATGCATTCATTAAAAGAGAAAAGGACCACAGGGGCAGATCTGACTTTAAGTGTATTAAGACTCTATCAGTATAAATACTTAACCTCACTCCACACCAAAAAAGTAATTACAGAGCCTTTTTTTTCTAGAGGGTTAATATTGTTGTATGGTTCTTTAGAAATATGTGCTATTTAGTTCTTGATTTGACATCAGTACTGTATTATAATTTATAAAAAGCACCCAGACAAAAATGTAGAGCAATCAAATAACAGATCATCTTGCTCTTACTGAAAATTAATAACATATATAAAATATAGATAAAAGAATAATTTAATTTGATAGTTAATTTTTATACTTGAATTACATAATTAACAATGATCTCAACAGCCAACTTTTAGAGCTTTTTTCTTTCAAAAATTGCATTAACCATTAGAGTATATCATTCTCTCATATGTATTCATGGGCCTTTCTATTTGTATTTTTATAATATATCAATTCTCTACATGTACCTGCCTTCCTACTCTTAAATATTCTCTTCTTACTGTACATATACTTTTAGGGATGTGTTATCAAGAAAAAGAGAAGTAGCAAAACATTTGTGTTTATATGCACACACACAAGCATATATCATCAAAAGTTAAGACTGCACTGACTGGTGTGGCTCCCTTGGCTGGGAGTCATTCTGCAAGCAAAAGCTCACCAGTTTGGTTCCTGATCAGGGCACATGCCTAGGTTGTGGGTTCAGTGCCCAGTTGGGGTGTGTACAAGAGGCAACCAACTGGTGTTTCTCCCTCACATTTATGTTTTTCTCTTCCTCTCTTTCTCCCTCCCTTCCACTCTCTCTAAAAAGAAGGAAGGAAGGAAAGAAGAAGGAAGGAGATAGGAAGGGATGAAGGGAGGGAATAAAGAAAGAAGGAAGGAAGGAAGGAAAGAAGGGAGGAAGGAAGGAAGGAAGGGAGGGAGGGAGGGAAAAGGAAAGGAAAGGAAAGGAAAGGAAAGGAAAGGAAAGGAAAGGAAAGGAAAGGAAAGGAAAGGAAAAAAGAGAGAAAGACAAATTTTAGTGACTCATCAATTAAGTACCATTGGCTAATATACAAATGGAAAACTGTTACCGAACAGAGGTCCGAGGGAGGGGGCAATACTTGGCCTACTGAGGGATGCCAAAAACTGCTACAGAAAACAGAGGCTCCTCCCAAGGACAGTATACGAATATCTACTGGGGTCTTCTGTCTGCTGCCAGTTGGAAAGACATCCCTCAATGCCAGAGATTTGTGAAAAGGAAACTAAATGTTTATTTAATGCTATTCAGGCCTAATGCCTTCATTAAAATATCTAAGTCTTTAAGGGTATACACCTACACACACACACACACACACACACACACACAGCGCTCCCTTCTCCCACTGTCCCAACTCCGGGTACCGTAAATCAGGAAAAGAGCACACGTCCATTTTTCAGGTTGCTGGCACTGTGAGCTGTGTCGCCTGTCCAGGCAGGATCTCCAATTAATCCAAAGTCATGCGGCACCTTCCATTGGCAAGAATTCTTTGTATCAAGTTCCAGTCAAAGTCTCTCCTGCTTTCCAGGCCATTTGGCCAAAGGGAGCGCCTCAAAACTGCATGGGCCTCTTCTACCAAAGCCGCAGGGGTCTGCACTCCACCAAAAATGTGTGTCTTTCTTCTTCACCTGGCCTCAGGGATCTCCATTCTGGCAAAGCTGCATGTTTTCCCTTTTTACCTGGGCAAGTCTACATCCTTCCAAAACAGCGTGGCTCTCCCCCTCACCTGGGCAAGTATGGCCCCATGTCCTAGAGCCAATCCATTCCAAGCACTCACTCAGACACTGTATTAGGGCATCAGCCCCCAGTTAAAACCTAGATATAAGCCACTCACTTCTCCCTGGCTCAAAAATTGGCCACAGCTATTCAACATATCATAAAGGTTATAGATATGTTAAATGACCATTCCAGAGGTCAGCTGCAAAACTGTTGCTATACAAAACAACTCTCAATGGCCCTGCTCCATTTGTCCCTTCCCCCAACTGACACCTGGGGAGGAGGTGAGGACATCTTAATAATATTTCATGGATACCCTGAGCTCTGGACCCCATTCCAAATCCTTTTTCTGCCCCCCCACCCAGCTGCACCCTGTATCAAAACTACGGAATGAAAGACAATATTGGGGCAAATCAAATATATGCATTTGCATGTTTAGGGCAAGAGTGATGTTTAGCTCCATAGTCACAAATTATTAATAATTATCACAAGAAAATGAAATTGGTTTCTTAAATTAATAAAGTCTATATCTTCCTTTTGAAGAAACTGGGCACATTATATCCAGTTTTTATTTCCCCTTAGATAAAGGCATAGAAATAGCACCTGGTAGCTGTGTAAGAAAATGCAGTGCATCTTTTTGACCTGTAGCTGCCTTTTAGGGAACCTAAACTTTTTAATGTGTTAAACTCTTTTTTTTTAATTTTTAAAAAAATATTTTATTTATTTATCTTTAGAGGGGAAGGGAAGGAGAGAGGAAGGAAACATCAATGTATGGTTGCTTCTGGTGCATCCCCTGCAGGGAACTGGCCCCTGCCGGAAACTGGCCTGCAACCCAAGCATGTGCCCTGACTGGGAATCGAACCGCGATCGTCTGGTTCTCAGGCCCGAGCTCAGTCCACTGAGCTACACCAGCCAGGGCCTCAATGTGTTAAACTCTTAACTTCCCTCTACTTTGAAGTTTACTGACAGTAGTTTACATTACATTAAATGCTATTGACTATTCTATTAAAGCATATTACTCTAGTAAGAATAGGATGTTCTAAACTAAATTTGTATCATATATGCTGCCTCACAGATTTTGTAGTAACTGGAATTCCGATGAGTGAGAATCAAATGTCTGAGCTACATTATGTTTTGATGGATTATTTAAAAAATATTATTGTTATTAGGAAATGGGAAGAAGTTTAGATAAGGAGGAATCAGAGAATCTATGAAGGAAAGCAGAATATATTCTACAAGGAGTTTTAGGTTAATTATAAGTTTTGTACCATTTGGAGACATTTTTGCTTGTGTTTATGCTTCAAAATACTTATAAGTTCCTTGGGAGCTTTACACTCATTCAAATGACTTAGATAGACATATGACTGCTAAGTTGTGATAATCTCCAAAATACACTATATTTATGCAAAATAAGCTTTACCCAACCTTTCATCTAGCAATTTGCTTTCTTTCCTTCAATACAATTAATTTCATTTTTATATTTTACAGATGCTTTTTATATGACAGCACAGTGCTAAACCAAGATACATACACAAACACATGCATACACATGTTCATTTTGCAGACATTATGAAACAATTATAATACAATATGAACACTGGTAATATAATTGCATATATATGGTGCAGAAATAGCACCGAAAGTGTATATATGTGTTCTGTTAACATACAAATTCTATACCTTTACATGTTACAGAGACAATATGATACAAATGTAACCATCTGATCTGGATTTTTAAAGCTGAATAGGAGTGTGCTATATCACTGCATAAGGTGAGGAAGATGTCCCAGACAGAACAGCACCTTTAAAATTGTATGAATACAGAACTGCATGCTCTACTTAGGGAGTCAAAGATCGTTTAGAGTATATGAAATGAAACTTCAAACTAGGGAGAGTGATAAGAAATAAAGCTAAGAACAAATGCCGGGACCATATTATGAAGAGTATTTGTCAAATTAAAAAGCTTATGTTTTATCCTGTAGTTAGTAACTGAAACATTTAAGAAGCTACATAATTAAGTCTGTGGTTTTAAGAATTAATGGGAAGAGGTGTCTGGTGTAGCTCAGTGGATTGAGCATGGGCCTGCGAACCACACGACCGTGGTTAGATTCCCAGTCAGGCCACATGCCTGGGTTGCAGGCCAGTTCCCAGTTCCTGGCAGGGGACTCACAAGAAGCAACCATACATTGATATTTCTCTCCTTCTCTCCTTTCCTTCCTCTCTAAAGACAAATAAATAAAATCTTTAAAAAAAGAATTAATGGGAAGATTAACTTGTAGAAGAAAAACACTAGCTTTAGGGAGAACAGAGAGGAGATAAGTGCAAGGTAAGGAATGAGGAGACAAAGGCCAGGACCAGTACCCAAAGAATAGATATTAGATAGGTTTTAAGGTGATAAAAAGAGAATGAAAATATAGAGCCCAACTCCAAATTTAGGAGACTGCCTTTTATCTGCTATAATTCACCTACCCATAATGTTTCCGAATTATGGATCAGACTTCGACATTCCACTGTTAAAGAATTTTAAGATCAATGTGAGATGATCAGATATGCATCACAGTAAAGCCAAAGGAAAGAGGCTGGCAAGAAATAGTTCTTTTTGACACTTGCCCTCTTCTACTTTTTCATATATACCCAATATTTCACCCATTTGACCATTTGACCGTCTGATCTGTTGATACAATTTAAGTGACCTGTTTCCTGTTTCTAAAAGGTCTTCCTTTTTTTTACTGTTTGGTGTTCATTTTGCTTAAAATTTTCCCTCAAGCCTCATCTTTTCTGTTAAGTTGACCTTGATGCCCATAACATCTCTTCAGGCAGAACTGGGTCCTCACTCTTATTATGCTGTTATTGTACCTGTGCACACCTCTATTAAAGTAAATTAATGCACTGCATTACAATTGCCTTTTAGTCAACAGATTACATAGTAGGTTATTATGTAAAGGTTATTATGTAGTCGGTTATTGACTGAGTGACTGGAGAATAATCTAAGCAAAGTAATCACAGTCTGGGACCCACAGATAAACTGATGAGCCTGTTTATTTTTTAGTGTAGCTTTTCTTATTTTCTGAACTATTTCTTGTTTGGCTTCAGCTCCATAGTCTTTCAGATTTGGCCTTGCAAAATTGGTTTAAAAATAAATGAATGAATGAATAAATAAATAAATAAATAAATAAAGCCTCTCAGATATAAGATGAAGAGAACAGGTTGACAGCTATTGGGAGAGAAGTTTGGAACTGCATGAGGGTGGGAGGGTTGAGAAAAAAGAGAGGAAGGGATTACAGGGGAAAAGAGTAAAGGGTTTGCAGGAACAATTATAAAGGACACATGGACAATAACAAGGGGGGTGCAAACACGGGAGGGAGGCGGGGAAGGCAGAGGTGGGGGGAAAAGGCAGAAAACTGCTTGAACAACAATACAAATGTTAAAAAAGGAAAACAGAAAACTGTACTTGAATAAGAATTAAATTTTAAAAAATTAAAAAAAATTATCAGCCATGGCCAGTGTATACCTGGAGCTTTGCTATGGTATACTGATGAAAATTTTCATCAGTATACTGATGAAAATACTGTGATTCTCCATATTTATACCAGTCTAACTTGTCATGAGAAGTTCTCTGCCTTTTCCCTAAATGACCTGTGGCCAACCACACTTTCAAAAAGTACCTGAATAGAAACCTATTAAAAATTATATATGTTAAAAAAAAGAAAAACTCATGGACACAGACAACAGTATGGTGATTGTTTGGGAAAGGGATTTGGGGGAGGTTGGAGGGGGGTAAGGAGGGATAAATGGTGACAGACAGAGACTTAGGATGGTGAACACACAATACAGTGTACAGATGATGTGTTGTGGAATCGTGCACCTAAAACCTCTATAATTTTGTTAACCAGTGTCACTCAAATAAATCCAATAAAAATAAAAAGAAAAATGAATAAAGTTTGAAGACTTGATGTATAGCATGATGATCAGAGTTGATAACACTGTCTTGTACAATTAAAGTTTGCCAGGAGAATGACCTATATATTCTTTTTAAAATTATTTATTTGTTCATTTTTAGAGAGAGGGGAAGGGAAAGAGAAAGAGAGAGAGAGAAACAGCAATGTGTGGTTGCCTCTTGTGCACCTGCTACTGAAGACCTTTCCTGCAACCCAGGCATGTGCCTTGACTAGGACTGAATCAACAACCCGTTGGTTCTTAGGCCCTTGCTCAATCCACTGAGCTATACAAGTCACAACTGAACCTATATATTTTTTAACCAATAAAAAAAGAGGAATAACTCTTTCATAACATGAGGTGATAGATGTGTTAATTACTTTATTTTGCTCTGTATAATGTCTTCCATGTATCTTGTGCACTATGTTTTTGGCCCAAACTCTCAGAGAAAATAATCTTTCATTTTAATCTTTTAATTCAATTTTTTTACTTATATTTAGATATTTTTGTATTATAAAGGAATTTTAGCATTTATTTTTGAACATATTATGGTAGAAGAAATTTGTGTAGCAAATGTGTAATAACTTGTATCTTATTTTGTGTTACAAAACACAAGAACAGATGCAAGTTATTTTGGGAACTACCCATGTATAATGTACATACTTATTTTTACCTTAAAAATTTGGGCAAAACATGCACCTCATACATAAGAAAATACAGTAACTAAATGGAGTTATCCTTTTATAATCTAAACATATATCATCATGATGTATACTTAAAAGTCTTAGAATTTTATTTGTAATTTAAGCTGGAAAATGACTGTTTCAAATGGCTTTTTCAATATAAAATAAATTTAAAAAGCTAGCATTAAAATAAGAAATAATTGACTAACAAGATAATAGACATATAAAGAATATGCTGAAGTCATTAAGGAGGTGTTAAGGAAGAAGCTGGATGGTGACAAGGTGACAAGGAAAGGGGAAGGGTGACAGGAAAAGTTGTAGTGAGCTTCAAATGAAAAATTATCTAGAAACCACAGTGGTGGCTAGTGACAATGATGTTTCTCCTTTCTTAATACATGAAACTACAGGACCCGGAAGATATACTACCAATGGGGACAATTGTGAAGAGTATGGAAATTCTGAGGAAAACTATATTTTTATGATGAAGAAACTGAAAACTTTAAAGAAAATTTTAATAATATGAAAGATAGTTCTTCATTACATAAATATGTTATATGAGAGGGAGAAGAAAGTTTATGGGGGAATGGGACTAAGATACATATAAGTTCTAGAGAGAAATTGAAAATGGCTAAGAGTAAAAATATCAATCTCTATAGCTAACTTGAAATGTGGCAGATATATTCTTAGGACAGAGAAAAAACAGAGGGGAGGTGGTCTCGTGGGTCTTGCATTTAATTACAGAAATCAGAAATGCTATAGTTGAAAGAATGCATAGAACTAACCAACTCCCAAGTTCAAATTAATATTTTGGGTGCTAAAATTTACAGCATTGATTACTCTTCTATCATTACAGAGCTCAGGTTTTTCTGAAGTGGACAAGGAAGGACGTGTGGAGAATAAAATAAAGAAAAATAGTTTAACTGAATCTTAAAAGACTATTCAAAGTTAGTAATTAGCAGATAGTTAAAGGACAGTCACATAGGAGTTTAATTATCTAAATGACCCATCTAGTTTTTAGCTAAAAATGAATTGAAAATGCAAATAACACTTTTATTCCCTTTCTAATAATACACCATGTGATTTTTGACTTTAGCTAATTTTTTATCTGAATTTTGTATTAATTACAGGAAAACAACAACAACAAAAAAACATCTCTTTGCAACTTCTCTTCTTCCAGTGCTATTGATGGAACACCCAGTGAGCCACCATTTCACATTCTCATCTTTCATTTATTTTAAAGGAAAATTAACCTTCCATCCCTGGAAGAAGGCTTAGTCCCTGAAATTATGAGCTAAATGAGGAATTTATTTTCTACCATCAATAATGAGTTCTCTGCTGCTGCTGCTATTATCTGGATCTTGGATAACCAGCTCCATTACCCTAGTGCTAACTTTGCTCATGGCAGTGGAACTGCCCCTAGGGCTGCTGTAGGGTCAGCAGGTTGATGGTCTGTCTTTTTCTCCTAGGTGTTACTGATGAAGAATAACCCTCAACTTCGAGTGATTACAGAGACAGAACTGAGATCCCTGTATTTTCTAAATTGTGTCTGGAACACCCATAAACTATGAGAATGAATCATGAAACAATAATTTTAAAAGGGAGGTAAATCTTTTGAATGTTATTTCCTTTTTTCCTATCAATGTAATGTAAATGTATTTTTAAGAGGTTCCTTACAAATGCTTTACCTTGTACAATGCAGTACATTCTTTCCCTATTCTTTCTTAGTGTAATTTTCCCCATGTGCACATTATTCTTATTGACAGCTTTTCTAAAGCTTTTAAAACAAAACAACAAAAAAATAGACAGTGAATCAATAAAGATAAGCTATTTACTGGGGGGTTACTAGTTTATCATTTCCAAAATTACAATAATAGTTGTTGATGGAAATTCTATTTATGTGAACATTTTATTCTTGTTATTTACTGTTATTAATGTTATCATTATTATCTTTTTATCCTTCAGTTCACAAAATGTGTCTTTTCAGTGAATTTTAATTCCAGTATCTTGTTATTATACTGTACATAATCCTATCAAACACTGTCCTCATGCAACATTTTCAGTGATATATTATCATAAAGACTGTAAATTAATGAGCTTCATATATTACTAATATTGTTTTAGATACTATTTTTGTTAATTTTTCAAGTTGTAATTTTCATATACTGCCTGAATCTGTCTTCTGTTAACATTGTATTTTCAATTTTTTCCACAGGGATTTTGAAAGAAAACATTAACTTTTTGTCTTTAAAAATACATTTTACTTCACAGATTCTCAATGATTACATTATCATAATGCTCATGATTTGTTCTCTTGTACTAGTAACAAGTTAATTTTCACAATTTTCCTTTACTTTTGATTCTAATTTTATGTTAATCAAAATTAAAACAGTAACATTATGATCTTTCTAACATGCAACTAGGATAAGAAATAACTTGAAAAACAAACCAATTGCACTTTGTCCTTTGACTAAGATCTAGACATGATTGTCAAATAAAGAAAATAATTATGTTGACTTTTGTACCTACTATCTTTCTCAGCAATGTTACTTGAAAGTAAATACAGTCATCATATGGGTGTTACTGTGCTCCTTGGAAATAATTTATTTCATTAAAATACTTTATTTATTTACTTTATTTATTTTACTTTAAAGAAAATAAGAATGTAAGCAACAAGAAATCTGTTTGTTTAGCTTTGTTATTTTCATTGTCATATGATTCTGACTACAAGTTATTGCTACACAAAATAATTGTTGCTGAAATTTTTAGTTTTGCTTTTTTGTTCACACTGGAAATTTTGTAGAATGGTATACAAAATGGTATAACTTTATTTTCATGTGTTCTTATAAGAAAGATAAATAGATAGAAGATATATAAAATAAGCTTAGATTGTAGCTACATTCCTTTATAATTGCATTAAAACATTCTGACAGTATAAAATTAGTGGCCAATATTAAAACGTTCTTAAAACTATCCTATGTTTAGAACATGTAAATAAGCTTAGATCCCTTTGAAAGAAGATTAAATATAAATATGATATTCTTTAGCTTAGATTAATATCTATGGAGAAATGCAATATAAACTTATAATATGTTTAGCATATAGCTGTAGCATTCTGCGTAAACAAACATATCCTTATTACTAGTTTGTGTTGATATGCCTCAATATTTTTTCAATGCATGTTTGTTTTTCTATAAAGCTTCAAAATTACACAGACACACACACACACACACACACAAAAACATGTACTAAGATAAATGAACCAGTAGCAATTAAAAGAACACAACTAGTTGAAGTAAGAAGGAAGGAAGAAAGGAAGGAAGGAAGGAAGGAAGGAAGGAAGGAAGGAAGGAAGGAAGGAAGGAAGGAAAGATTTTATTAAATCTGAGTACTTTGGACTTCAGGTAGTCTAAAATGAGAACCTAAAGTACTAGAAAAGTTAACATTTTGAGACCATAATTCTATTATATACAATACAGTTAAGACAATTTTTGGCCAAGGTGGTGGCGTTTTGATATTGCACCAATGGGTTTAAAAATATTTGATGCCTCCAGTTCCACAATTTTACTGGTGTTAATTAAAAAATAGCTCACATTTAATGAGGCTTATTATATTTTAATATTTTTCCTGTTTTACAAGTATTATCATGTCATTTAACCTTCAAAATAATATTACATGCTAAATAATATTATTGCTATGCAAAAGGTCACATGGCTATTATATATAGAAGTTTGGGTGGTGACAATTTGACTCCAAAGTTTGGAGTTAATTTGACTTTGGAGTCAAGTTATCAACAGTACACTGATGTATTCATTTTTATTATGGCCTATCACCCACAGAGGCAAATTCTGTCAAAAACTGTTTTTTTTTTAAATATAACTCCTCCATGTAACAATGACAGAAAAAAATATCTTTAAGCAGTTTGATGAGTCTTTGGAATCTGAATTCAAATTTCAGATATTCAAAGCTCCGTTTGTAAAAAAAAAAGCTAATGTTTTACTGAAAAGTTTATAATTTAAGTGTGCTTTAAGATTTTTGTAACCTCTTTTGAAAACCTGTATGAGCTTTATATTATTTAAAAATAATTGTCTAAGGTATAAAAACAAATATAATAAAATAACATGCTTTAAAGTTATACAAAAGTGTTTAGCAATATCTATACAAGATCATTAAAAACTTAAAAACCATGAGTGTCTTAACCTTGGCCAAGATGTTTGGAAAACAAGTAAAAATAATTTTTTTAATCACAGGTACATCATAAATAAGACATATTTTCATTTATTATCAGTGGTAATGTTTCATATACAACAATTCCCACATATCTTCTGTTTCAATTTCCTTGGGTGGTTTTAGTTATCTGTGATCAACTGAGGTCCAGAAAATTATACAAAAAAAATCACAGAAGTAAAAAATTCATAAGTTTTAAATTGTGCACCATTCTGAGTACTGTGAATAAATCTTGTGGCATCCTTCAATCTCCCACATTGGACATGAACCATCTTCTTGTTTCCTCTCTCCACACTGTATACACTCCCACTTTAGTCACTTAGAAGACATCTTGGTTATTAGATCAACTGTTGTGGCATCACAATGCTTGTGTTCAAATAACTTTTGTTTTACTTAATTTGGCCGCAAAGTGCAATGGTTGTGATGGTAGCAATTCAGATGTGCCAAAGAAAAGCCAGAAACTGCTCTTCTGTAATTAAAAGTTATGTATGTATTAGAAAGAAGGAGTTCCTACCCTTCACAAAAGCATGGATGGATCTGGAGAGCATTATGCTAAGTGAAATAAACCAGGTGGTAGAGATAAATACCATATGATCTCACATATAAGTCAAACCTATTCAACAAAACAAACAGCTAAGCAAAATATAAGAGACATTGGAATAAAGAACAAACTGAAAGTAACCAGAGGGGAAAGGGGAGAAGGATAACGGAAGGAAATAGAAGAAGGGCCATCAAGGAACATGTATAAAGAGCACATAAACAAAGCCAAAGAGGGTAAGTTCAAGGGTGGGAGGCAGGGATAGGTGGGGCAAGGGGGCATGAAGATGTGAAAATGAAGATAAATGTATAGAACAATAATAAAAGAAAAGAAAGGAAAAAAGGTATGTATGTATTAAAAAGAAAACATATAGGGTTCAATACTATCTATGGTTTTAGAAATTTTGGGGGCCTATGAATAAAGGGGAGATGATTATATTGCAGCTTCATGAGGCATCTTGTAATTTAAGTGTCTCAGAAAGTACCTGACATAGAATAGATAATTATGAAATGTTTTTAAATAAATGGAAGCTATAGCAGTAATGGGATAATCATGTTAAATTTTTAAAAAATCTTTAAAACCTTTTAACATATATTATCAACATTGACAAAATATCATCATTAACAGAAATTAAAATTTTAAAATATTTAAGGAAACCTCAGCCTGTGTATTAGAATCCTGGCATGAAACAGTATATTGCACACTAAAATGGGCAATATTTAAAGAGCTAAAGTATGAGTTCTTTTTATATTTTGGAGATTAAACCTTTGTCTGAGGTATCATTGGTAAATATGTTTTCCCATACAGTTGGTTGTCTTTTTATTTTAATGCTGTTTTCTTTAGCCATGCAGACGCTTTTATGAGATCCCATTTGTTTATTCTTTCCTTTAAGAAAGAAGAAGCTCCTACCTTTTGCAACAACATGGATGGAACTGGAAAGTATTATGCTGAGTGAAATAAGCCAGGTATTGAAGGACAAATACCATATGATCTCACCTTTAACAGGAAGCTAAACAACAAAAAAAGCAAGCAAAATATAACCAAAGACACTGAAATAGAGAACAGGCTGACAGTGACCAGAGGGAAGAGGGGAGGGAATTTCAGGGGAAATAGGGGAGGGATTTAGAGGAACATATATAGAGGATACATGGACAACAACTGAGAAGGGTGGAAATGGGAGGGAAGGGGGGAGCATGGGGGGTAGGATGGGTTGGGAGTAATAGAAAACTGTACTTGGAAAAAAATTAAATAAATTTTTAAAAAAGAAAAAAATAAAGAGCTTAAGTAAGAGTTCAGTGTTTCAGAAATAATAGAAAAACATTATAATACTTACCTTGGGCTAGTAATCTTAAGAGCCACTATTGAGAGGATTTCAGAGAAGAGGATAGTGAGCAGTGCTTATAGCCTAGAGAGAATGCTCTGTGGAGCAGATCATCTGACAGGAATCAGGGCATTTGTGAAAGGGTACAACAAGAGTGATCACAGGGACGCAGTTTGTAGAAGATATCCCAACTTTACTCTCCTCTTTTTCTCTAATATCATGTGGACATTTTGTATTAGCTTAACATAGCCAAATGTTAAAGTGTAAGGTAAAGTGTAAGGTAGCCCAGTTACCTCGTGCATACAAATTATCTAGCAGGCCAAAGTTAACCCAAATAGGCAAACAACAGACATAACAGATAATGTAATTCGTAAACACAAAGTCCAGCAGGAGTAATGTCTGTTTGAGTGTGGTTGGTAGGGTAATAATATGGGTGTGATAATTTAGTTTTGATTTGAAAATTTCACCTAAATGTTCAAATATGGTGTGCTTGAGTTTGATATTGTTATGTAATAGAATTGCATGCATATGATTTTGTAATAAAAATTACAACAAAAGGTGTGTTATTTGTGCCAGGAAGTGTATGTAAATCACAACTTACTAAGCTTTCCTGCCCTCTCAAAGGCAAATTATCATTTAATGTATTCTGAAGCTTGAACTGTTGACAATTTTATTATTTATTTGTTTATTTGTTAGATTTTCTAAATTTAATTATTGTTCAAGCAGTGTTTTCTGTCTTTTACAGCTTTCCCAGCCCACCCCCCACCCCAGTGCTTCCCACGACCCTCCCATTTCCACCCCTGCTAATTTTTGTCCATGTGTCCTTTATACTTGTTCCTGTGAATCCTTCCCCTTTTCCCCTGAAATTCCCTCCCCTTTCCCCTCTGGTCACTGCCCCCCTGTGCTCTATTTCAGTGTCTTTGCTTATATGTTGCTTGCGTGTTTGTTTTGTTGTTTAGGTTCCTGTTAAAGGTTAGATCATATGGTATTTGTCTTTTACCACCTGGTTTATTTTACTCAGCAAAATGCTTTCCAGTTCCATCCATGCTGTTGCAAAGGGCAGGGGCTCCTTCTTTCTTTCTGCTTCATACAATTCCATTGTGTGCATGTACCATAATTTTTGATCCATTCGTTTACTAATGGGCACTTGCATTGCTTCCAGCACTAGGCTATTGTAAATTGTGCTGCTATGAACATTGGGGAGCATAGATTCTTTTGGACTGGTGTTTCAGTCAACAAAGTTAACATTTTGAGTTAACTTTGAAAGTTAACAAAGTTAACCCTGAAAGGTTCAGGGTTCTAAGGATTTAATCCTAGCAGTGGAATTGCTGGGCCAAGAGGCAGTTTTATTTTTAGTTTTCTGAAGAAATTCCATGACGTTTTCCATAATGTTTGTACCAGTCTGCAATCCTAACAGTGAGCTAGGGTCCCCTTTTCCCCAGAACCTCTCCAACATTTGTTGTTTGTTCCTTTGTCAGCCATTCTGACAGTGTAAAGTGGTATCTCATTGTGGTTTTAATTTGAAACTCTCTGATAGCTAGCAATATTGAGCATCTTTTCATGTGTCTCTGGATCCTCTGTATGCCCTCTTTGGAAAGGTGTCTGTTCAAGTCCTTTGTCCACTTTTTAATTGGGTTGCTTGTCTTCATAGAGTGGAGCCATGTAAGTTCTTTGTATATTTGGGAGATTAAACCTTTGTCTGAGGTATCATTGGCAAACATGTTTTCCCATACAATTGGCTGACTTTTTTTTTAGTGCTGTTTTCTTTAGCCATGCAGAAGCCTTTTGTTTTGATGAGATCCCATTTGTTTATTCTTTACTTTATATTCCTTGCTCTAGGAGACATATCAGTAAATATGTTGCTACTTGAAATATCTGAGATTTTCCTGCCAATGCTATCCTCTAGGACTTTAATTGTGTCACCTCTTATATTTAACTCTTTTATCCACCTTGAATTTATTTTGGTGTATGGTGTAAGTTGGTGCTCAAGTTTCATTTTTTTTACATGTAGGTGTCCAGTTCTCCCAACACCGTTTGTTGAAGAGGCTATCTTTACTCCATTTTATGTTACTGCCCCTTTGTCAAATATTAATTGACTGTACAGACTTAGGTTTATTTCAGGGCTCTCTATTCTATTCCATTGGTCTATGTGCCTGTTTTTATGCCAGTACCAGGATTTTTTTATTACAGTGGCCTTGTAATACAGTTTGATATCGGGTATCGTGATTTCTCCTACTTTGTTCTTCTTTCTTAAAATCGCAGCAGCATTTTGGGATCATTTATGGTTCCATATAAATTTTTAACTGCTGGGATTGTATTCTAAGAACCCTAAAACACCAATCCCAAAGAACATATGCACCCCAATGTTCATAGTAGCACAATTTAAAATAGCCAAGAGTTGGAAGCAAACTAGGTAAATGAATGAATCAAAATGAATGTATCAAAAATCAACCTAGGTAAAGTAATGGATTAAAAAACTATGGTACATATACAGAATAGAATTCTATGCAGCAGAGAGAAAGAAGGAGCTCCTACCTTTTGCAACAGCATGGATGGAACTGGAAAGCATTATGCTGAGTGAAATAAGCCAGGTGTTGAAGGACAAATACCATATGATCTCACCTTTAACAGGAAGCTAAACAACAACAAAAAAAGCAAGCAAAATATAACCAAAGACACTGAAATAGAGAACAGGGATACAGCAACCAGATGGGAGAGGGAAGGGAATTTCAGGGGAAATAGGGGAGGGATTTAGAGGAACAAATATAAAGGATACACGGATAACAACTAAGAAGGGTGGAAATGGAAGGGAGGTGGAGAATACGGGGGGATGGGATGGGATGAGAGTAATAGACAGAAAACTGTACTTGAAAAATAATTAAATAAAATGTTTTAAAAATCTGAAAAAAATTTAAACTGTTTGTTCTATGTCTGTGAAATATGCCATTGGTACTTTAATAGGTATTACATTGAATCTGTAAATTGCTTTGGGTAGTATGGACATTTTGATGATGTTAATTCTTCCAATCCATGAACACGGTATATGTTTCCATTTGTTTGTGTCTTCTTTGATTTCTTTCTTCACTGTCATGTAGTTTTCTGCATACAGGTCTTTTACCTCCCCAGTTAGGTTTATTCCCAGATATTTTATTTTTCTTTTTGCTGTATCAAATGGGATTTTTTTCTTGATTTTTGCTTCTGATGTTTCATTGTTGGTACACAAAAATGCCTTTGATTTCGGATATTGACTTTGTAACACACTGTTTTACCAAATGCATTTATTAGGTCAAGCAGTTTAGGGGTAGAATTTATTTATAAGATTTTTCATGTACACTATGATGTCATCTGCAAACAAAGACAGTTTTGTTTCTTCCTTTCCAATTTGGATGCCTTTTATTTCCTTTTCTTGTCTGATCACTGTGGCTAAAACTTCCAGTACTATATTAAATAGAAGTGGTGAAAGTGGACAACCTTGTCTTATTCCTGAACTTAATGGAAAAGCTTTCAGTTTTTGTCCATTGTGTATGATGTTGGCTGTAAGTCTCTCAGATATGGCAATATATGTATTACATTTACTGATTTGAGAATATTGAATATTTGTGAATACTGATTTGTATGCCTGCGATGAATCCTGCTTGGTCATGGTTTATGATCTTCTTAATGTATTGTTGGATGTGATTTGCCAATATTTTGTTGAGGATTTTAGTGTCTATGTTCATCAGCGATATTGGCCTGAAGTTTTCTTTCTTTGTTGTGTCTCTATCTGTTTTTGGAATTAGGATGATGCTGGCTTCATAAAAAAGAGTTTGGGAGTCTTCCATTATTTTGTATTGTTTGGAATAGTCTGTGAAGAATAGGAGTTAGCTCTTCTTTAAAAACTTTGTAGAATTCTTTTGTGAAACCATCTGGTCCAGAGCTTTTGTGTGTCAGGAGATTTTTGATTTCTGCTTCAATTTCATCTGCTGTTTTTGGTTTACTCAGGCTTTCTATTTCTTCATCATTGAATTTTTGGAAGATTATATTTTTCTAGAAATTTGTCCATTTCACTTAGGTTTTCAAATTTCTTGGCATATAGTAATTTCTTACAATCCTTTGCATTTCTGTGGTGTCAGTTGTAATCTCTCCTCTTTCATTTCTGATTGTGATTGTTTGGGTCCTCTGGCTTCTTTTCTTTATGAGCCTGCTTAAAGGCTTGTCTGTTTTGTTTATCTTTTCAAAAAACAAGCTCCTGTTTTCATTGATCCTTAGAATTGAGCTCTGTTCTGACTCTCTGTGTTTAGGGTGTGAACTTCTGTGGTAGAATACCTGTGGGATTCAGTGGTACATTCTCCTTGATCTCCTAAGGTCACTGGTCTTGTGCTGTCATTTATGTTGGCTCTGTGTCTTTGTGTTTTGATTGTTTGGGGGTCTTTCTTTGTTGCATCCTTGTCTCCAGCTGTTTAACTGAGGATCACTTTGTCTACCATGTCCTGTATTCTGTTTTGCAAGTGTGGAAAGGTTGTGTTGAAGCTGGTTCTTCCATGTGTGTAAGTTTTTGAGGATTCTGTCTGTTTTTTTTTTTTTTTAGTAGTTTGTTGTGGGTAATTTCTCTATGTTTTAATTGCATTTCCAGATAGGTCTTGGCTTGAGTTAGTGTGACTTCCACTCCTTCCTTCACCTTATTCCATTGTTATTTGTTGGTGGTTCCTTTGTTGGTGGGTTTCCTCTTCTAGCAGGTGTCCTGGAGTTTAAAGCTTCCACCTATTCTTTCTTGTGATCAGTTGGAGGGGGAAGGCAAGGAGGTTTAAGACAGGAAGAATGTATTCTACCATATTTGCAGTCCAACCTGTAGAGAAGAGATGGGAGATCCTTTGTATATGTGTAGTGTTATCCATGATCTTCCACCCAACTAGCCACATTAGAAAGTTTGGAAAGAAGATAAGATTCTTATTGATGGGGGAAGGATTGTGAGTTGGATCCAAAAAACAGTGAGTTTGTGGGAGATTATATTATGAAGTAAAATGAGAGTAAAGGATAAAACATAGGTGTAGTGTGTGAGAGAATGGAGTTAACCACAACAGTAATAAAGTTCAGGAGATCATGAAAGTAAGCTAAGCTTGGGAGAGGAGCTGTGTAGTATTTATAATTGTATGGAACAGCTATTATTTATAATAATAATGAAGCAACAATCACATGACACAATCTATGTGATATGGATAACCAGAATAAGAAGTATAGGACCTAGAGTAGTGTGCTAATGGAACACAAGTGAAGTGAAAGACAGTAAATTAACAATACACTATGGAAGAGAGAACAAGGGAAACCAGTCAAACAATGCAATTTACGCAGTCAAGTAAAGAAGACTAAAGCCCTGGCCTGTGTAGCTCAGTGGCTTGAGCGCGGGCCTGCAAACCAGGCGATCGTGGTTCCATTCCCAGTCAGGGCACATGCCTGGATTGCAGGTCAGTTCCCGGCAGGGGACCCACGAGAGGCAACCATACATTGATGTTTCTCTCCCTCTCTCTTTCCTTCCCCTCTAAAGATAAATAAATAAAATCTTAAAAAAAGAAAATGCCTCTTTTAAAAAAAGAAAAGAAGACTAAAAAGAAAGAAGAGAATTACAAAAATACTAATAAAATAACAGATGTAAGAATAATGAAAAATAATAATACAAACATGCAATAACTTGAAAGTTCTCTGTAGTAGCAAAGTGAAATTTGTCTGTCTCAGATGTTAGGATGCTCCCTCTTTGGGTCCAACTCTGGTCTTTTCATGGTTCTAGGTTTTTTGTCTACCTTGTGGGAATTAAACATAAAAAAAGAAGAAGGAATGAAGAAGAGATATAAAGGGAAAGAAAGGAAGAAGGAATAAAATATGAAAGAAGAAAAGAGAGGAATGAGTTAAAATATTTAAAAAAATAATAAATATAAATAATTATTTTTTAAAAAGCCACCTGCTGGCTTCAAACTTGCCAAGCCAGTTTTGCTAGTCTCCTTGGCTGTAGCATGCTGAGGGGGGATTGGCTTTGTTTTTCTCATTTTCTGATGGGTGTTAGGTCAGCCTCCATCTCAGTTGCTCAGCAGCCTCTTGTCCTTCAGGTTCAGGCTTGCACTCTTCCCAGGTCTATGGGAGTGTGTGCAAGGCCTTCCATCCTACCTCAGGTGTGAGGCATGGCTGGGTAGGGAGGAGGCTGGTGTGGCTACTGCAGGAGAATTCCCCAAACAGCTGCTGAGTGCCTTTTTTTCACTTTTTCTTTTTGAGAAATTCCTCCTGCTCAAGCGTGCTGCTTCATACAGAGTTCTGGCCTCTCACACAGCTCAGTTCTCCCACCAGAGCAGACACTATTTTGGTCAGGGACCAGCACAGTCCAACTCTCAACTCTCCTCAACTGGCAATTCTCCCCAGCCAGCATTCCCAAACTCCGTGGGTGCTCACAGTCCCCTGTGTGTTTGCCACTTAGTCCTTATTACCCTCTCTGCAACTTCAAGCAACCAGGTCTCTCTTGGTGCTGCTCAAACCCTGTTTGGCAGGGTAGCTGTTGACCCAGCTCTCTCCAAAGAATCTTGTGGCAAACCCAGTAGGCGCTGTGCCTGGGGCTGCAGCCTTCCTGGTCCCCACACTGGTTTGAAGGACCTTATTGTCCTGAGGCATTCTTCTTACTGTCTGTTTTTTCAATGTCCTGTATAATTTTTGGTCTCTTATTTTCCTATATGCTGGGGTACCGTTGGCAGTTCACTCTGTTCCTCAGTAGATCTGCTGGGTGTTTCACCCATGCACAGGAGGAAATAGACTTCACTCCCACATACCTTGCTGTCATCTTAAGAACTCTCAGATTCTGCTTCTTGAAGTGGCTCAAAGTCTTGAAACATGTGTAACGTACATATTTTGCATAATACAACAGTGGGGGAGCACATAATCATTATAAAGGCCTGCAACACAAATCTTCACCTTTGATTGACAGATCAGATCACACACAATGTTTTCCCTTAGATGACACAAACTAATCTAAAACTGTGAACACAAAGACAATGAAAGTTAAACAGGAATTTAAAAAATAAAAACAAGCAAGGAAAATACATTAAAAAGAATGTTAGTAGCATCACATTAATAGTCTAAATTTTGCTAAAACCAAAAATATTTACTTAATTTATCAAAGCTATGAGCTTTTTGTAAAGTAATAAAAAATAAAAGCTTATAAAAATAGGGGAGAAAATTTAGGTGGAGCATGCATGTAAAATAATCTTGTTCTCTGCCAAAGAGTTATTCCAAAATGTAATGCTACCAAGAAGTGAATCTTGGCAAAAAGAACTATATTTGTACTGACTCACCCACCAGCTCACTTTCATGCCAGCATTTTACTCAGGTTTACTTGGTAGGTGAAGGAATACTAGCAGACAACAGCTCAAGGTAGGCCAAGGAGCCATGAGGGATGTTAGCTGGTTTCTTGTCCTGAGCACTGATGTCCTCTATCACCTGCTGTCAATGTAACCACTTTGTCAAGAAATTCTGGAACACAGCATCTTTCCACTGTAATATGTTCCTCATTCTGAGATACCCTCTTTGATAACCTGCTCTGGTTTCTGGACAAATAACTGCAATCTTTTTGTAGGAAAAAAAATCTGTCTGCCTCATAATATCTAGGATTTTCTGAATACACTATCAAAACCAGTTAGAATTTCTTCCTGACCCATGCCATTGACATAGTCCTAACTCACCAGAGAGGCAAAGTAAGCATCAAAACATTACTCCAACTCCTCTACCAAGGTACTCAAAGCAGGTCTTGGGTGCTTAGTGTGTCCTGTAGAAATAACTACTTGCCCAGGAATCCCTATAGCAGTAGTGGAGTGCCTGTTACTGCCTGAAAAACATACCTCCCAGTGGAGCTGTATTTTCTGAAATAACAAGAAATATTTATCACTCTTGGATTACTTTTTTTCCCTTAACAAGTTTGATCAAGTTCAGGAAGATTTTTTTAAAATTGCTATACCAATGGAAGGACACTGAAGAGTTTATATGAAGATAAACAAGTAATTAGACCACTTAAAAGTATACAACTTAAATATTTATTTGTTAATTAACATTGAAATCGGTACAAATACTGGTACCAGAGTTTAAAATAATTTTTAAAGATTTACAAAACAACTAAAAAGTTAGCTTTTATGTAAAATGGAAACCTGGGAATAGGCTTAAAAATAATCACTTATTTTACTTACAAAATTACTTTGTATGTGTTAGACAACACCCAGAGATAAACACAATTAACAAGTCATGAAAATATGTGGAGCCCATTATAACAAAGGTATTTTCTCTCTTTTTATTGTTCATGTACAGTTGTCTACATCCCCCCCACCTTCCCACCAATCCCTCCACCAGCCATCCCCACCTCCAATCCTTGATCCTAGCCCCCTTTGGCTTTGTCAATGTGTCCCTTATACATGCTCTTGAAAACCTTTTGTTCTTATCTTCCTATTATCACCTCCCACATCCCCTCTGGTTACTATCAGTTTGTTCTCTATTTCAATGTCTCTGATTATATTTTGCTTCCTTATTTGTTTTTGATTAGGTGAGATCATATTGTATTTGTCTTTTACCTCCTGTCTTCTTTCACTTAGCATAATGCTCTCAAATTCCATCCATACCATTGTAGAGAGCTGGAGCTCCTTTTTTCTTTCTGCTTTGTAATATTCTATCATGTAAATGTACCCCAGTTTTATGATACACTCATTTACTCATGGGAACTTAGGTTGCTTCCAGCATTTTGTTCTTGTAAATCATGCTTCTATGAACATTGGAGTGCATAGTTTCTTTTGAATTGATGTTTCAGGATTCTTAGTGTATAATCCCAGCAGTGGAATTATTTTAACCGCCCAATGCTGTTTCCATTATTTTGCAGTGATAACAACAAATGTTTCACACTGGCCACTTCATTGGCTAAAACTATCAGTCAAAAACTGACCAAGAAAAACCTACTTTTGAAAATTGGCTCAACTTTTTATATAAAATTCAAATAGTTTAGTTGAATTCAAATTCAACTAAATGTGTTTTAAAAACCTCTCCTACTTATATAAGCTATGCTTTGCATCTTCAATAGGATAGAAGAAATTATTTTAAAATATTACTGGAGTAGTCTGAAGGAGATACAATATCTTTGTTGAATAAAATTAAAAAATATAATTTTTTTCTTTGCTTATGTTTAGAGGGGAAAGGAAGGAGAGAGGGAGAGAAACATCAATGTATGGTTGCCTCTCGTGGGTCCCCTGCTGGGAACTGGCCTGCAACCTAGGCATGTGACCTGACTGGGAATTGAACCGCGACCCTCTGGATCACAGATCTGCACCCAATCCACTGAGCTCCACCAGCCAGGGCTGTTGAATAGAATTTTTGAGGACTCCTCTTTTGTTTTCCCTTGGTGGACAAATTATGGTGGTTTTCTTCAAAATAGAGGTTTTAAGTGGATGTGGTGGGAGTGGGGTGGAATTTAAAGGAATTATTACCTGTAATTAGTATATTTAAACTTGCAATCCTGTTTTAATTGAGTACTACCTTTAATAATTTTTACCAATTTCTCAGCATTCAAAATACGACTGCCACCTGTCGCTAGAGAGTTATTTGAGACCAATTTTATATCACAAAACATCATCGTTCCGATGGATCCTGAGTTTTGAATTAACATTACTAAGTTGTTCTCTAGAGCCATCTGATCAATATTCTGTCATTTATAACCATAATAATCCAAAACATGCTACTATAAATCTGTTAGATATAAAGCTAACATATTAACCAAATATATAGTTATCTTAAATAATGGTTATGAATTAGTGTATCTATCCTTTCTTTTCTAGTTTGAACAAGAAAACAGCTTCAAAACAAAAAACAAACTTATAATACTTTCTTCAATGTCTGGCCCAAGTTTTATACATTGTAAAACAGCATTTATTTAATCACTACATTTCAATGATTCACTGATAATTATTTTTTCATAGTTGTAGGAATAACACACAAAGAAAGCATGGGATATTTTGATCAGATTAAAAAAGATTAAAACATCTCTATGCTAAATCCTAGATTTTAAAATGTAAAAATAGAGGCCTACATGGTCTTAAAGTATTGTTTTAAATTTCAGCATTCATATTCTGCCCAGAACACCACACATCATACTTCCCTTACAGTAACTAGGGATAATGATGCAAAAAATGTTAACACACTCAATTCAGGTTGTACAGAAACCTGGTCTGAGTGCACCACCAGTGATTAAAATATAAAATTAGGTAAGTTTTGAATAATTCAAAACAATGTCAAATATGAAAAAAAATTTTTTATCATAATTCTATCTCACATTTTTCCTTTTGCTTCTATTTCTTCACACACACACACACAATAAATACATAAACACTGGTCATTTAAAAAGTTTCTAAAACATGACATATTCAAAGATGAAATCATATAAATTGAAAATTAATGGTGAGCCATTTATTTATTCATCCCTAAGGGACTTCCTTTCAGTCTGACTGGGGAAAATAGGTTGAGATATTTTTTATATAATATAAATAACATGGGAGCAAGATTGCATCTCTTATAGATGAGAATACTATATTTATGTCTTCTTATAATCCATTCATTGCTTTATGGACCCAGAGTCCTCCAGAGAGTGTCACAAATCCGCATAATGTTCCCAAGTGTTACATTTTAAATTTAGATCTATGATTTAGCTGACAGATGTGAATAAACACTTGGAGTCAGGGAAATATCTGAAAACTACACGTGTCTGGAGACTAAAGAGTACAGATTCCTTTAAGGTTATGCTGGTTTTCCTTAACATAATTTTCTATGATTTCTTGTTTGCTGATGTGAAAATAATCTTCAGCCAATAAACCTACATATATATTAAAATTTATGTTGTGCTGTACTTTGTATTTTTTCAAGCTTTTAATAAATCAATGAAAATAGAATGCTATAATTATTATGAAGAACCAAAACCCTAGGTAGGATGCTGCAATTTTGAGACATACTCTGTAACCATGAAGACATATATTCTATAACCATGAATAGAAAATTCCAATATTTCTATGACTTTTTTGGAGAGCAACTGACGCATCCATAAAAAACTCTCCTACAGCCCATAAGTTCTTTAAATAATTTGTCTTCCTCCCACTTTTGTTTTCTCTCAGTGAAACCTGATCTTTCCTCAAGCCATTGATTCTCTGGTGATGCTCTCAAAATGGTAGCCCCTCTTTTTCTCATGTTCAATGTATTATAAAGACAAGATATCTTTGGCATCTTCATTTCATTTTCATGTATTTTTTAAAAGTAGGTGTATAATCAGCTTACCCCTTTGTACATTTTTTTCCACCATTAAATTCTACTACTATATTTTGCCCTGTACAATGTGCTCCAGTGTATAACGCACACCCACATTTTTGGTCCAAACTTTCAGGAAAAAATCTTTCATTTTAATTTTTTTATTTCTCTTTTATTTATTTATATTTAAAAACAAAACCAATTATAGTATCCCAGGGTATTATTTTGTATACAGATGTCATTATTGCTTTCTATAGTTACTTTTAATGCATAAGCATAAATAAAATAATTTAAAACATTTATATCGAAATGGAATTAGGTAAGTTGGAAGATGGCAGTGAGGTAGGTGGGAGCAGAGTCTTCTTCCCCCTGTGCACAAGTGGAACACCTGGCTGATCTTTTGAGGAACAGAGTAAACAGCCAGTGGTATACCAGTACATACAAAGGTTGGAGGCAAAAATCTGTAAATCGCATTGAAAAACAGACAGTAAGGAGATTGCCTTGGGAAGGTAAGGTCCCTGGGACCAGCATGGGACCCAGAGGTGCTGCAGGTCCAGGCCCACCAGGCCTGCCACAGGAGCCTTGGAAGAGAGCTCCTGCCAAACAGGGAGGATAGTATGGAACCAAGATGGACCTGGATACTTGAAGTTACTGCAGGGAATAGAGACAAAATGGCAGATGCACAGGGGCAGTGTTCACCTGCTGAGACTGTGTATGCCACTGGGTCATTACCAGAGAAATTGGGGAGCCAGGTAATGCCTAGAGGAGGAAGAAGGGTTGGGCTGTGACAGACCCTAACCCAGATAGTCTATGGTCTGGTTGGAAAGTTGGGCTGTGTGAGAGGCCAGGCACTTATTGGGAGTGGCGGGCTTGAATGAAAGGATTTTGTGTGTAAAAGAGGCTTTCAGTGGCTGATTAGGGAACTCTCCCTCAGCAGCCACCCCACGCCACCCCCTCCCCTACCATGCCCACTCAGCCACCACAGACCCAGTCTTGAGTCCACAGCTGCAGTGGCCATACCCCCACAGTGGCCATACCCCTGCCTCTTCTGCCTCAGTCTCTGCCTTACTCCTGCCCCTGAAGCCATGACCTTGGCCTTACCCTTGCTCCCCTCTAGCTCCCTGTAACCTCAGTGGTGGAGGCCTGAGTGCACCTATGTCAGACACCACAGCACTGCCTGCCCATCCCTGCCTTGGTCCATAGCTATGCCCCCACCCTTGCTGCTGCAGCTATGGAGACACCCCTTTCCCACAAGAGGAGGCACCCCCCCAAAGCAGAATAGCAAGGTTCAGGGAGTTAGCAGTCCCCAGAAGAACTTAACTCAGTGGGGGAGTTGAACTACACTGGGGAGACTTTGAGAGTCCCTAGCATCTAGGACAGCAAAGAGAGAGAAGGTGGTGTGTGAGTTGCCACTAATTGGTTCACCTCAATGACAGCACAACTGGTGGATTGAAGGAGCTGACCTGGCTCACAAGGGCACTGGGGGCCTGGCACTGAACTGAGGAACTAGGCTGGAGTCTGGGAAACTGTGAAGGGTTCAGCCCAGACCTAGGCTCATCCTCACAAAATCATGGGAAGGGAGAAAATTGAAAACCAAGCCTCCTCAGGCTGCTGCAGCCAGGAAGACTGGCAGAACTCCCTTGTCCAGTTTAAAGTCAACAGGACACTTTTCTTTCTATTTATATTGTTTCTTTTTAATTTTTTTAAATTTTTCCTCAAGTAAGACAATAAGATCTGGAACTGTGGAAAGACCAGACTTAGACCCAAAGAGGGATCACAAGGCTAATCCAAGCAATTGAGAAATTGAGACAATTTCACTTACTATCTCAGAGAATTTGCATGCTGTTTATTTGTATTATTATTATTTTATCATTATCTTTACTTCTCTTATTAGTGGCTTTTTATTTCTCTCCTTTCTGTT
Organism: Sturnira hondurensis; assembly: GCF_014824575.4. Classification (NCBI taxonomy): domain Eukaryota; kingdom Metazoa; phylum Chordata; class Mammalia; order Chiroptera; family Phyllostomidae; genus Sturnira; species Sturnira hondurensis. Next base: position 584,660 of record NW_028098010.1, read on the forward strand.
TAGTTTTCTTTGTTTCATTGCATTGTTTGAATGGTTTCTCTTGTTCTCTCTTTCATAGCGTATTTTCTCTCTTTCATAGTTCCAATAGCACACCACTGTAGGTCATATGCTTCTTATTCTTGTTATTCAGATCATATAGATTCTTCAACATTATTGCTTTTCCAGTATTACTTTAAATACTTGTTGTTCCATACAAGTGTAAATACTACAGAGTGCCACCCCCTGCCCCACCCCCAGATCTTAGCCCATTTCACTGTCTTTCAGAACTTTATTACCGTTGTGGTTAACTCTATTTTCTCATACACTATGTATGTTTTCTATCCTTTCATCTCACTATATCTCATAATCTGACCTCCCACAAGCTCACTATTTCTGGATTCAATTTACAATCCTTCTGCCCTCTAACAAGAGTCTTACCTTTTCCCCCTCTTTCTAAAAAGGGGCTAGTAGAGTAAAATGTCATGGTTAACACTATACGTATCCAAAGGATCACCTATGTCTTGTCTACCAGTTGGTACTTCAAATCCCATAGGACACATTCTCACTGGCTTAACCTATTTTGTCTTCCCCCTCCAACTGATCACACAAAAGAGTATGTGGGAGATGTGACCACCAATACACCTGCTGAAAGAGAGATACTACCAACAAAGGAACCACCAACAGTTAATACAGGAAGCCGGTGAAGGAGTGAGTGGAAACCACACTAACCCCCACCCTGCACTAATCTGTAATTATAACTAAACAGTGGAGAAATTAAACAGAACAAACAACTGAGCAATAGGGAGAGAGAAGCCTCAGAACCTCAGACAGACAGAAGAATGAGCTTAGACACAACCTGACTATACCTGCAAAACAGCCTACAAGATGAGGTAGATAGAGTGACCCTCACTTAACCCACTGAGGGAAGGACCCAACAACAATCAAAACACAAAGACATACAGAGAGACAATTATAAATGACAACCCAAGAGCAGTGAGTTCAGGAGATCAAGGTGACTGCACCACTGAATCTCATGGGTCTCATACCATAGAAGTTCACATCATAAATCCAGGGAGTCAGAACAGGTAAATTTAAGAAGCAAGGGCTAACAAGAAGAGTCTCACAAACAATGGGAAGACAAAGAAACAATCCCCAAATGAAAGAAAAGGAGGAAGCCCCAGAAAGAATGATAAATGAAATAGAGGCAAGTGAACTCTCAGATTTTGAGTTCAAAGCAATGGTTAACAGGAAGACTAAAGGGAGACTATGATTAACTCACTGCAAATTATATCAATATGAAAAAGAAAATAGAAACCATCAACAATAGACAAGAGGAAATGAAGAATACAATTTCTGAATTGAAGAACACAGTAGAAGGAACCAAAATCAGCCTAGATGAAGCAGAGGATTGGCTCTCCAATCTGGAGGGCAAGGTAGAAAAAAAACCACCCAGAAATAGCAAGAAAAAAAAAGAGACTCAGAAACAATGAAGAGGTGTTACTGCAACTGCAGGGCATGAAAGATAATGATATCCATATAATAGGGATAACAAAAGGAGAAGAAAAGAGTAAGGGATAGAAAACATGTTTGAAAAAGTAACGATAGAAAACCTTTTTAATTTGATGAAAGAAAAACTCACACAAATCCAGGAAACACAGAGTCCCAAACAAGAGGAACCCAAAAAGTTCTACTTCAAAACATATAATTAAAATGACAAAATTTTAAGACAAGAAGATAATCTTAAAGGCAGCAAGGGAGAAACAGGAAGTAACACACAAGGGAGCCCCAATAAATTTAGCAGCTGACTTCTCAATGAAAATGCTCCAAGCCAAGTAATGGCAAGCCAAGGGAATGGCATGAATATTCCAAGTAATGAAAAACAAAGGCCTGCAACCAAGGCTAATCTATCCAACAAGGTTCTCAATTAAAATGGAAGGCCAAATAAGAGTTTCCTGACCCTGGCTGGTGTAGCTCAATGGATTGAGTGCAGGCCTGTGAACCACATGATCAAGGTTCAATTCCCAGTCAGGGCACATTCCTGGGTTGCAGGTCGGTTCCCTGCAGGCCAGTTCCCAGCAGGGGACTCAGGAGAGGCAATCATACATTAATATTTCTCTCCTTCTCTCCTTCCCTTCCCCTCTAAAGATAAATAAATTAAAAATCTAGATAAAAAAGAGTTTCCTAGACAAACGAAGCATCAAAGAATACACCTTCTCCAAAAAAGTACTGCAAGAAGTGCTAAAATTTTTTCTTTAAGAAAAAGAAAAATAAAGAGTGAGAGGGAGGAATACATCTACAAAAAAATAAAATGGCAATGAATAGGTACCTATCAATAATAACCATAAATGTAAGTGGATTTAATGCTCCAATCAAAACACATAGAATAGCTGAATTAATAAGAAGACATGACCCATACATATGCTACCTACAAGAGACCCGCCTCAGAACAAAAGCCCTAAATTGCCTAAAAGTGAAGGACTGAGAATAAATTTTCCAGAAAGTGGACAAGGAAAAAAAGCCAGATAACAATACTCATATTAGAGAAAATAGACTTCAAAACAAGGGCCATAAAAAAAAAGACCCAGTAGGACACCTCATAATATTCAAGGGAAGAATCCATCAAGAAAACATAAACATTGTAAATATGCATGCATGCAACATAGAAGCACCCAAATATATGAGAAAAATATTGGGGGATTTCAAGAAAGATATTGACAGCAGCATAGTTATAATAGGAGATTTTAACAACCTACTGTAAAAAAATTGGATAGATCTTCCAAACAAAACATCAATAAAGATATTGCAGCATTGAACAATGCCCTAGAGGAACTAGACTTAACTGTTATATATAGAGCCTTTCATCCCTGAAAAGCAAAATACACATTCTTTTCAAATACACATGGAACATTTTCAAAGATAAGTCTCATGATAAAACCCAAAATAAGCCTCAATAAATTCAAGAAAACTGAAATCATATCAAGCATTTTCTCTGACTCCAAGGGGCTGAAACTAGAAACCATCTCAAGAAAAAAACTCAAACACACTCAAACTCATGGAGATTGAATAGTATGATATTAAACAATGAATGGGTCAAGAAAGAAATGAAAAAGTTTTTGGAAACAAATGAAAATGAACTCACAGTAATCCAAAGCTTATGGGACATAGCAAAGGCAGTTCTGGGAAGGAAGTTCATAGCTAAAGAAGTTCATAGACCTATCTAAAAAAGAAACATTTCAAATAAACAATCTACCCATATGCCTACAAGATGTCAAGGAACAACAAAGAGAGCCCAGATCAAGTAGAAGGAAGGACACAATCAAGATTAGAGCAGAATTAAATAGCATAGAGATGAAAAGCAAATTCCTAAGAATCAATAAATCCTGGAGATGGTTCTTTGAAAAGATAAACAAAATTAACAAGCCTTTAAGCAGGCTCATCAAGAAAAAAAAAGAGAGAGGACCCAAATAAACACGATCAGAAATGAAAGAGGAGAGATTACATCTGCTACCACAAAAATACAAAGAATTGTAAAAAATTAGTACGAAGAACTGTATGCCAAGAAATTTTAAACCTAGGTGAAATGGACAAATTTCTAGAAAAATATAATCTCCAAAAACTGAAAGAAAAATAAGCAGAAAGCCTGAACAGACCAATAACAGCTGACAAAATCAAAGCAGTAATAAAAAAACTTGACACACAAAAGCCCTGGACTGGACAGTTTTGGAGAATTTTACAAAGCATTTAAGGAAGAGCTAACTACTGTGTTCCACAGACTATTCCAAAAAATCCAGAAGATGGAAGACTCCCAAATGCTTTTCTTAAAGCCAGCATCATCCTAATCCTAAAACCAGATATAGTCATAACAAAGACAGAAAACTTCAGGCCAGTACTACTAAAGAAGATAGATGCTAAATTCCTGAATATAGTATTGGCAAACCTCATTCAGCAATATGTTAAAAATATCACACACCATGATCAAATGCAATTCATCCCAGGGATACAAGGATGGTACAACATTTGCAAATCAATAAATGTAATGCATCAAATAAACAAAAGGAAAAACAAAAATTGCATGATCAAAGCAATAGACACAGAAAAACATTTGATAAGGTAAAGCACCAGTTTATGATAAAAACACTCAGCAAAGTGGGAACAGAGGGAGCATTTCTCAACCTAATCAAGGCCACATACAAGTGACCTATAGCCAACATGAATGGCTTTTGCAACAGCATGGATGGAACTGGAGAGCATTTTGCTAATTGAAATTATCCACAGTGAAAGATAAATACCATATGATCTCACCATTAAATGGAACCTCTAATCCACAAAAGAAACAAGCCAGCAAAATATAACCAGTGGCATTGAAATTAAGAACAATTTTACATTAAACAGATAGAAGGTCAGAGGGAATAATGGGGAAAAAAGAGGAAGGGTTTTCAGGAACAACTGTGAAGGACACATGGAGAAAACCAAGGGGAAATAGAATTAGGGGAGGGAATTGGAGATAGCTGGGGTGGGGGAGTGCTGTGTGGTAAATGCAGACAACTGTACTTGAACAACAATAAAATAATTTTTAAAAAGTAATAAAATAAGTACTACCCATGTATAATAAGCATCCTTATTTTTCCCTAAAAAATTTGGGCAAAAACATATGCATTATACTTGGCAAAATATGGTAACTTCCTCACATTCAACTAGAGTTTTGAAGTTTATCTTATTATTTTCCAACAAGAACAACAAAAAATATATCATATTATCCTGTGAAGGGCATCATTTATCCATGTAGAAAACATTTTTAGTAATGTATGCTCACACTTTTTTGACCTTCTCAATAGTAATAACCTGTGTTGGGAACTGCTCTGCCTAATTTCAGGAGTTGTAACTGCCCCTCATGGCTGAGACTGAGTGAGTGACCTCTAGAATGCAAGCCACTAAGGAAACAAAGCTTGTCTCTGGTAGCAAAAGCTGCTTCTGCTTCCTCCCCTGCCCCCAATACATGGCAGGTTAGTCAAAGACAGGTAAGACCCTTCAGAGGAGGGGCAACCTAAGCCAGACACGATCACTTAGGAGGCCATCTTGGAAGGACTCGGTGGGCTGCAACAAAGAGGGAGTGATGGACCCTCGCCCCCTGGCTATTCTGACATACCCCGAGTCCCCATTTTCATCTGGGAGAAGCACTTCCTGGCTCTAATCCACTTAAGCCTAAAAACCTGTGATGGGGAAGGTAGTGCAGTCCTGTATTGGAAAGGGTGGGTTCCCCCGGTGACCAGGCCTAAGAAAGAATATGTAAAATCCTGTGAAACCTGCTTTGTTTAGAATGCTCTCATTTAAATAATAAGGATCCAAGCAAGAAGTTTTTTCCTCAGTGTTCTATGGCTCTTTAGCTATCTGACCCTGGCTGAGAATAGCCCTCAGTTATTTAAATGCTATCTATTGTTTGATCCTTGCCTGTATTCTTGTGCAAATGAACCCAATAAAAGCCCCATTGAGGAAGGGGCTCTTGGCCCTTCTCCTTTGAGAGATTGGCCACCTTTCCTCCCTCACCTTTCCTCCCACTACCAGATCAGGTCTTGGTAGTGTTTACTTTTATCCGTGGTGGATGGGGGGACTTTGTGGGCAAAGCTGCTGCCACAAACCTGTACCTCCGCTCAAATTCCATTATCTGTCTCTGTGGATCTAGTTATCCCCTGGAAATTCTCTATCACTGGACAAACCTCTCATTATTCATAGTTGATTCAGAAGAGTAGTAGTTGCTTTGAATACAACAGAAGTTGTTTATTTTGGAATTTTAATAATGGAAGAAGAGTATATGTTGAAAGTAGGTAGTCAAAAATGAATTATTGCATTTTTCTATGCTTTTGCAACTTCTCAACATCTTTAATTTTTTTATTTTGAAAGAATTTGAGCATTCAGTTAAGTTATAGAAACAGTACAGAATTTTATCTCATGTATTTTCTGCCTGTAAACTATTTAAAATTAAATCTCAATAGTTACAGGCATTTACTTCTAAAAATTTAGTATGGCCCTGTCTGGTGTAGCTCAGTGGATTGAGCATGGGCCTATGAAGCAAAGGGTCATTGGTTCGATTCCCAGTCAGAGCACATGCCTGGGTTGCAGGCCAGGTCCCTGGTGGGGGACACATGAGAGGCAACCATACATTGATGTTTCTCTCCCATGCTTTCTCCTTCCCTTCCCCTCTCTCTAAAAATAAAAATAAAATATTAAAAAAATAAAAAATAAAAATAAAATAAAAATTTAGTATGCATCTCCTAAAAGCAAAGGCCTTCTTGTATAATTACAATACAATGATAAAATTTAATAAATTTACCATTGATAAAGCATATCTACTTAATATATATATTACATATTTAAATTTATTTAATTGTACCAATTCTGTTCTTCATAGCAATATTTTTTATTCAAAGTCTAGTCAGTGATTATACATTGCATTTAGATGTCAATACCTTATGTTATGGTCTAAACTGTGTCACCAAAAATTCATATACCAAAGTCCTCACTTCCTATACCTCAGAATATGGTTATTTTTGAATATAGGGTTCATGAAGAGGTAATTAAGTTAAAATGAGTTCATATGCATGGGCTCTATTCTAATATGACTGGGGTCCTTCTAAGAACATTGTTTAGAAAACAGGCACATACAGAGGAAAGAACATGGGAAGGCACAAAGAGAGATGGCCATGTGCAACCCAAGGAGAGCAGCCCTCAGAGGAAACTAACCCTGCCAACACCTTGATCTGTGACCTCTAGCCTCCAGAATTGTAAGAAAATAAATTTTCATTCTTTAAGCAGTCCAGTGTAAGGTAATCACAGCTATAGAAAACTAATATATCTTGTATATTGGACAAATAACCATGTACTATTTCCTCAAAAAAGAAGGTAAAATTCAACTTCCCAGTGTGTCCTGTGGCTGAAATCTTAGCTTCTCACAAAGTTATACCAACTATATGAGCAAGAGTGATATTTTTGTGTAAGAGGAAGCCACATAAGAATGGAGTATACTCAAGAGTTTACCAAGAAGTGACAATTGTGACAGTCATTTGGTTTTACCAGGCACAAATGGCCATCAGAGCAGCCAGACACAACAAAGTTCAGGCAATAGTTGAATTTGAAGTAAAGTAAAATATGTGGACATCAGCAAGGCACACTGTGGAATGTAGAGGTCAGTGACAGTTATGATAAAATTCTTCATATTAGGACAGTTCTGCAGTCTGAAGCATGCTTTCAAAACTTAGTCTTAAGGTTTGTTCTTGAGCCGTGTTCTTTTACAAACAAACCTGTGAGTTCCTGATTTCTACTTAATAAATTCCTCTGGTGAATCATCCAGAAACTGCTTCCTTTGCTTGAAATGAAGAGTTCTGAATAAAATTAAATCAGCCTGCTTCAAAACTTGCTCTATCAATTCTGTGTGGCCTAGGAAAAGAAAAAGATAAAGCAGGTGATTAGGTTGATTTACATAATTCAATATGTTAATGATTCATTCTTAGCTAGGTAGTAAATAAAAGCTAGGAAAATCCACCTGACTAAATATCCTAGCAACAACTTCACAATTTTAACTAATAAAATAGCTCCAAATCTAACAGTAAGTGTAATAAAGAAAATGCATTCATTCTCCTTTTATCTTATCCTCATAACATGGTATTTTATTGGTTTCTATCTTTCTTTTTGATCTTTAACTTTGTATATTACATTTTTTACTATAGTCATAAGTTGCTTAATGTGGAGTCTACATTCTGAGAAATGTGTTATTAGTGATTTTATCAGTGTACAAACATCATAGAATGTACTTACACAAACCTAGATGGAATAGTCTATCACACACACATAGGCTATATGGTATAGCATCTGGCTTCAAGGCTATATTCCTGTACAACAGGCTATGCTGAGTAGTATAGGCAGTTGTAACCAAATTGTAAATATCTGTGTATCTATATATACCTAATATGCAATAGAGAATGATCAGTAAAAATATAGTATAAAAAATAAAATGTGATAAAGGTGTTTAAGACACTAACTATGAAAGGAGCCTGCAGGATAGGAAGTTGCTCTGAGTGAGTCAGTAAATGTGTGTCGATTTAATATGGAGGCCTAGGACATTGCTGTACACAACTGAAGACTTTATAAACCCTGTTCACTTATGCTACATTAAATTTATTTTAAAATGTTCTTCTTTCTTCAATAATAAATTAACTTAGTTTATTTAATCTTTATTTACTTCATAAACTTTTAACTTATTTTATTTTTAAAAAGATTTTACTCATGTTTTGGCTGGTGTGGCTCAGTTGGTTGAGTGCTGGTCTGTGAACCAAAGGGTTGCCTGTTAGATCCCCAGTCAGGGCACATAGGTCTGGGTTGCTAGCCAGGTCCCCAGTAGGGAGTGGGCAAGAGGCAACCACACATTGATGTTTTTCTCCCTCTCCTTCTCTCTCCTTTCCTTTTTCTCTGAAAGAATAAATAAATGAGATGTTAAAAAAAGATTTAAGTACATCTAGCAGTCACTTCTATGATGTCACCATTTGGCCACCATATAATAATACACATTGTTTACTATATACATAAAACATTCTCATTTTTTTTTCTCAAGGGAGAAAATCCAGAGTTACCACCAACGAAAAAAAATGTCCTTCTATGCAGATTAAGCACAGTACTTTTCAGCATAGAATGAGCTCCTAAGATTTATAAACTAAAAGATGCATTCCCTCAACATGTAGTGGTGAGGTAGAGACATTATAACTAGCAAAAACTCAAATTATAAGAAGGAAGAAAGAGAAACAAATCATCAAATCCTGCTCATTTTGAATTTTGAAGACCATGCTATGTAAGTTCCTTGGTTAGCTCCACTTTTTGCTGTAGGTTCTGGAAATTACTTTTTTTTTCAGTGTCCTTTGTAGTCCTTCATTTGCCTTTTTGTAATATGTCCCTATTGCCTTATACCTCTGGTGTAGACTTGCAGAAACAGATTGCTTTAGAGGTTCAGTAACAACAGGCTCTTGCAGGTCAGCATTGTGGTTAGCAATGATTTATTTTCATCACTTTGATTCTTGTCTGCTCCATTTGAAATAACCAAAGAAAAGAATCTTCTCTGGTTATAGTTTTTATGACTTAAGACTTTTATTTATTTACCAGTTTCTGGGGTCAGACTACGCCCTCACCTCAATTTAATGGTAGTTACCTTCAGGCCACACGAAAGAGTAACTTGAATGTGATGACGATATCATTACATTGATTTTAGATACCTGGTTGCTTAAATATTTCAAGGAAGAACATTTAATTGGCAGTTTCTAGAAAGACTCTCAGCTGCCCTCCTTTCTTTTGCTGTTTAGGGTTCAGATACATTAGGTTTTTCTAACCTTCTAAGATTTAAATTACTAAACTCAAAGCCAACCAAATTTATTTATTTTGGATAATGTAAGACTTTTGTCTCTGTTAAAACATTAATGTTTATTAATCTTCTTTTAACTAGTTTGATATTATCCCCCTTTCTTCCCAATTCACTCTTGGACAATCAAATTACTCCCAATGTTAGCACATGATGAGAGTGAACAGAAATTGTTCCCAATAAGTCTGTTCTCTCAACCTGAAATGGCCTTCCTATTTATAATCCAGATCAAATATTGAATTTTAAAGAGCATTATTGTGGGCTCTCTCGTAACTACTGACACTGGTTTTTATTAACAAATTTTTTTAAAAAAAACACTGTGAAAAAATATATTTTAAGATCAGTGCTTATTTTGATTTAATAATACAGAGAATGTGTTCATTTAAATAATTTTATATCCTTATATTTTTGCTTGCAAATTGACTAATAACTGACTAAATTTATCTCTCTTTAAGTTATTCAGTAAAAAGTAGAAAAGATCTGCTAAAGTCCACCAACATTTTTACTCTTTCTAGCCACTTACCCTTCATCAGCAGTTCCAGTAAAGATGTCTAAAATTATCACAGGTAACTGTTTTGCTAAATGTTTTTCCCTGGTATAACAAGACCACCAGCATAGAGGACTGCAATGTAAGTTTCCTTACCTCCCACCATTTGATTGCAAAGCCAGTACTACATATTTTGGGTTTTTTTAGGACAATATTTCACTTTCAGTTACCCATTTGTACATTAGGATACTGACTATATTGTATCAAAAGATAGCAAAACACATGATTTAAATCATACAAATTTAAAATAGAATTTAAATCATGTAAATTTAAAATACATTATGTAAATAATGTATTTTATTTCAAATATATCATTTAAATAATCTAGAAGGGCAGATTTTCTCTTATTTAGCTGTACAGAATAAAGTGACCAACAACAGATAAGTTGACCTCACCATTCTCAAAGTGTGGTTTTGATCTCTAGATACAAGGCAGCTGGCCCACTTATATCCATTTTTCCAGCTAGCAGAAAAGAAAAAAAGGAAGTTGAAAATAAGCAATTTCCTTTTGAAAGATGGGACTTTGATTGCATGTTTTACTCCAGTTTATATTATTTTGGTCAGAGTTAATGTTAAAGAAGAACAGAGAAATGATTTTGGCCAAATAGCCATTCATACAATTAAAACTCAACAGGTTTTACTAGTAAGAAAAAATAGAATGGTTAATGGAGAGAAATGGGAAGCTTCTGTACACTACTGTACACTATTACAGTGCTCTTTCCATTAAAATCACCTTAGGAAATGACAATGTGACATTTTACAAATCTAAGGGACAAATGAGTGTCAAGCTTGAAAAACAACTAGCTTTTAGGGTGCAGGGCATGAAGGATAGTGTTATCTAAATTTTTCTTTATATCAGGATAGCCAAGACCCAAGTTACTAAATTACAGATCTAGAAGAAAATCTTCAGATTTCATCTTGCCTTTAGTTTATACCATATCTAAAGTACCCTGGGAAATACGTTAGTCAAATGTAATCTCCTGAGATCTTTAAAGAAGGAGATGTCTAGTTTCCTTTAGCTCTATTTTAACCATTTAATTTTGAAAGAGAAGTGCCATGAAATCACATTCCCACATGCAAACCTGCAGTTCTTCAGAGTATGTTAATGTAGTGTTAAAGATGGTGAGGATGAAACCAGTATGGCTGGGTTCATACCTCGGGGAATTCCAGTTGATGTGTTTAGCAACTTAGTGACCCAAGAGAAATGATCTCTCTAAAGCTCAGTTTCTTCTTTTAATTTATTGTTGTTCATCTACAGCAATGTCTCTCTTTCCCCCATTGCTTTCCCCTACTCTGTCACCCCAATTCTTACAGTTAATTGCCACCCATTGTCAGTGCCCATGGGTCCTCTATTTGTGTTCCTTTGCTTGCCCCTTCTCTTTCTTTCCCCATTATTCTCCTTCCCCCTTCCCTTTGGTCACTGTGAGTTTGTTCTTTATTTCCAAGTCTCTGGTTCTCTTTTGCTCATTTTTTCTTGTTCACTTATAGGTGAACACTTATAGGTGAACACTCGCATATGTTCCACTTATAGGTGAGATCATATGGTATTTATCTTTCACCTCCTGGCTTCTTTCACTTAGTATAATGCTCTCCAGATCCATCCATACCGTCTTGAAGGGTAGGAGCTCCTTTTTTATCTCTATTGCATAGTATTCCATTATGTAAATGTATCACAGACCTCAGTTTCTTAATCTATAAAAGGAGAATCATATTTGAACCTGCTTCTGACAAGAGGAATAAATGGTTCAGAAATGTGTATAACATTTACGAAAGTGACTGGCATTTGGTCAATTCTCAATGAGTAACAGCTATTATTATCTCCTCGTATCTATTTTCAGAAGATGCTCCCAAAAGAAATAGTACTGCTGCCTTTTAAAAACCATCTAAGTTAATCTAAGTTATATGAATATTAACTTAAATTGACCAGACAACATGAACCTACATTATTTTGTATTATAAAGAAGTGTGTTATACTAATATAAATTAATAACAAAATAAAACAAAATGCTAAGCTACTTAAAAGTGAAAGTCCAATGGATTTTTTCAGGTAATACCTTAACAGGAAGTTTTGCATTAGATATAAAACAATACTAATTACAAAACAATTTTCTTTTGTTTGTTAAAGCACTTTAACAGTGCTTTATAATATAAAATTTATACTTTAGCTCCAACTTCCAGCACTATTGTTCTTGCAAATTATTACAAAATGAAAGTAATAAAATTAAATGAAATAGTTTTCTTTATTATAAAGATAACATAATTGAAAATCAAGAATTATAGAAAAGTATTTTTAAATTTTCTGAATTATCTGACATTTTTCTGTAGTAAAATAACTACTATTTACTCTTTTTTAATATCTTGCTAGATATTTCTATGTTGAGTAATTACAAACATAAGACCTTACTGATAATAATGCAAAATTTATCCCACAGTTAACAATTATAAAATTTGGATAAAATTATTAAAAATAATTATTTGAAGGCATTGGTTATTACAAGAGGCATACAAACATATACCTGCAAAAAACACAACAAATGTACAGTGAAGCTTTATATATAAGAGCCTCAAACTAAAAAAGTTCAAATGTCTAACTAAGCAAAACAAATGTGTGTGTATCAAGAAACTATGGTACATTTATGCAATGGAATACTACACAGCAGAGAGAAAGGAGCTCCTATCCTATGGATGGATCTGGATAATATTATGCTAAGTGAAATAAGCCAGGTGGTAAAAAACAAATACCATATGATCTCACCAATAAGTGGAACCTAATCAACAAAACAAACAAGCAAACAAAATATGACCAGAGGCACTGAAATTAAGAAAAAACTAACATTAACCAGATGGGAGGTGGGAGAGAATAATGGGGGGAAACAGGGAAAGGGTTGTCAAGGAGCATATCTAAAGGACACATGGAGAAAGCCAAAGTGGGAGAGGATCAAGGGTGGGAGGTGAGAATTGCTGGTGTTGGGTGGAGTAGTGGGGGAGAAATGGACACAACTATACTTGAACAACAACAAAAAATAAATTGAAATGAACATAGTTCATGAATAAAAAGAGAAAAAATAAATATATAGAATACTAATGAAAATCTACAACATACTAAGTGAATAAAGCCAGACAAAAAGACTACAAAAAGACTACATACTATATAAATGCATTTATAAGAATTCCTAGAAATAGCAAAACTACAGAGACAAAGTGCAAATTAGTGTGTGCCCAAGGCTGGGATTGGAGGAGGGGATAAATTTTAAAAAGAAAGGAGGAATTTGGGGGGCTGAAGGAAATGATCCATTTATTGATGTGATGGTGGTTTCACCACACTTTTCATTTACCAAAACTTATCAAACTGTATGTTTACAATTCATACATTTTTTTTTATTTTATGGAAACTATTTCACAATGAAGCAGATGAAATAATAAAACTCATCCATCTTACATTTTACCTCTCAGCCTCCCTAATCACTTGTTATACAGTATGCTGATCAAAATGCTTCTGATGAAAATGGCCTTCTGAAGAACAGAATAAGCTCTCAGCTTCTTCCTAACTCTTGATTATCCAAGGATTATAATTAAGATAACCCATGAGGAAAGAGACTGAGGATAATTTCTGCTTTAGATTTATGAAACAAATTTTGGTATATTTAATTTTTTGAGTCAAAAATAGTTTTAATAACCACTAAAATTTCCTGTTTGATTCCTGAATTTGTTTGAAATGCATAATTTAATTTCCAAATATTTCGAGGTTTTTCAGGTATTTTTCTGTCTTGGACTTCTAATTTATGTGGTTTACTATAAAAATAGTTTTTATGGTTTCTAACCTTTTAAATTCATTGACTTGCTTTTTATTCCAGCATATGTAATATCTTAGTAAATGCTACATTTGATCTTATAAAGAATACGTTTCATATGACTCAACAGCAGGAAGACAAACAATTCAACTAAAAAATGGGCAAAGGCCTCTATATATATCAATGAGGTCCATTTCATCTAGAGTGTCATTTAATGCTGCAACATCTTTGTTGATATTTTGTTTGGAAGATCTGTCCATTTTTGACAGTGGGGTGTTAAAATCCCCTACTATAATTGTGTTGCTGTCAATATCATTTTTGAGGTCCTCTAGGATTTTCTTTATATATTTGGGTGTTCCTATGTTGGGTGCATATATATTTACCATGCTGATGTCTTCTTGCTGGATTCTTCCCTTGAGCAATATGAAGTGACCTTCTGGGAGCATTGGCAGGAAAATCTCAGATATTCCACGCAGCAATATTTTTACTGATACGTCCCCTAGAGCAAGGGATATAAAGGAAAGAATACACAAATGGGATCTCATCAAAATTAAAAGCTTCTGCATGGCTAAGGAAAACAGTATCAAGATACAAAGAGAAGCAACTGTTTGGGAAAATATATTTGCCAATGATACCTCAGACAAAGGTTTAATCTCCAAAATATACAAAGAACTCACTCGACTCCACTCAAAGAAGACAAGCAACCCGATTAAAAAATGGGCAGAGGACTTGAACAGATATTTCTCCAAGGAGGACATACAGAGGATCCAGAGACTCATGAAAAGATGCTCGATATCGCTAGCTATCAGAGAGATGCAAATTAAAACCACAATGAGATACCACTTTACACTGTCAGAATGGCTGACAAAGGAACAAGAAAGAAAGAAAGAAAGAAAGAAAGAAAGAAAGAAAGAAAGAAAGAAAGAAAGAAAGAAAGAAAGAAAGAAAGAAAGACTTCTGCCCTTCATATGGATCGACTTGGAGAGCATTATGCTAAGTGAAGTAAGCTAGGCTGTAAAAGACAAATACTATAGGATCTCACCTATAATGGTACCTAATGAACAAAACAAACAAATGAGTAAAAAAGAACCAGAGATATGGAAAACAGGAACACACTGAGAGGGGGAATAGGGATAGAAGGGTTTAAACAAGGGAAAAGTAAAAATGACCCATAGACATGGGCAACAGGGTGGGGATTGACTGTGGGGGCAGAGGTTGGATGGGACAGGGGAGAGTAATGGGGGAAAATTGGAACAACTGTAATAGAATAACCATTACAAAAGAGTAAGTTTTATGTTATATTTTTTGGAATATTCTAAAATGTCAATTATCTCAATTTTTTGATAGTGTTATTCAGGCCTTCTGTGTTCATATAGCTTTATTAGTTGTTTCTTTTCATTTTTTTATTTAACTAAATTCTACTGCTCATCTAGTCTCCTGACTATAGCAATTAACCATATCATACATTAATTCTTTGTACCTGACTGACTTCTCCACTACCCGTGGACTGACATCAAGCAAGAATAACAACTTTTAATCTTCATAACTCCAGCATTAATATACTGCCTAGCATATAACAAGTTGCCTTCAAGTGTTGTATGAATGCATAGATTATTTAATTGATCGAA